>NC_052055.2:108551098-108922764 GCF_903992535.2 Arvicola amphibius
CATACAGCTTTCTGTTACTAGTCCTACCTTTAACACATCTAGCTTGGGGACATGAGAGACACTTCAGATCCAAATTGGAATACCCACCCTTCGGGGAAAGGAACCTTTTCCTAGATCTGTGGGATCTGCTTCACTTGTCTGAACAGGGCCTGTTTCATTTGCCTCTGTCCCGGCATCTAGTATAGGGCTGGTATCCAGGAGCCCCTCATTCAGCTCTTACTGAATGATCGGGTAGCTTGCAGACCAAAGGGTGACTGAGCCTACTGCCCAAGTATCCTGGCTCAACCACCAGCTTAGGCTAGAATCCGGGTCTACCTAATGGTGGTGTGGACAGTGTCCATCTCTGTCCTTTGAGCTTCTCCGGGTCACATTGTCCTAGGCTACACATTCCACACATTAAACCTAGCAGTGCCCAGTTTGAAGCCCAGGGGTTACAGGAGCATACGTATGTTTATTTTGCCAGACAACTGCAACACAAAGTGCCATCCTGGACTACCTGTGACTCATGGGCCACAAGGTACACACCCCTGCTGGAAGGTGTTCTACGGTGATCAAATGAGCCCACATTTTTAAAGACAACACCTGGCAAATAGCAAGTGATCAATAAACACTAAAAACCCAACATCCCCTAGTAATGAGGTACTTAGCTGGACAGGCAATGATTTCCAGGCAATCTTGAAGCACAGAAGCAGGCCCACTGTGTGCTATGAGGTAACCTTGGAGTACAGAAGCAGGCCCACTATGTAATGGCCCACTGTGCAACATTTCTTCTAAACAGCCTCTCCAGGACCTAGAGACCTCTGGCGTGCATGATTCCTGGGCTTAGCTGCCTTCTTCGACAGGGTTGTAATTAATATTGCAGAACAGAAGGCTCATTAAATCAGACTCATTATGACCTGTCCAGCTTCTGGGGCTCAAAAGAAAGGGAATTCCTGTTACAAAAGAAAGGGAATTCCTGTTACAAAAGAAAGGGAATTCCTTAAACGAAGCAGGCAGTTCTCTCCTGCGGAGGACTGTCTTCTGAGTGGAGACGTGATTATTCTGGCTTGTACTATTAGAGTGAACAAAGTGGCTGTGGCCCACAGACATTACAGGTCTTGGGCACGTCAGAGCTCCCTTCACAAGACACACAAAACAATTTGTAAGATGCCACGCTTTGAGCATCTGGAATGTCCACAGGCTTCATTCTCAACTTTGGCTCAGGACCGACGGTTCCTTCTTGGGCTAGGGAGATGGCTTCGTCAGAGAGGTGGTAGCCTTTCTCCAAGTCTAGCTTGAAAGAAAGACACTGGGTTTAGAGATGGGAAAACAGAGACGAAATCGATGGGGCAAAGAACAAGTAAAGCCCATACTTTGGCGGTTGTGGTGGTGGCCACGGCAGGAGGAAGTGAGGGTGGAAATAAACATGGACCCTGCTAAGGCACAACTATTCAAGTACGTGATGGTGGTGGTGGGAGATTTCGTTTGTTTGTTTTGTTTTGTTTCTGTGGTGCCAGGGAATAAATCTGCGTCTTCCTGAGTCCTAGGTGAGCACGCTACAACCTAGTCTTACCCTCAGTCCAGCCCCAGACCTCTCCAAAGTCTTGCTCTTTGAGCTCTGTGTGATGTCATTCATTTGTTTGTTCATTTACCCAAACTTCCTTTGCCAAGAGTTGGCCAAGCAGCTATTAGGTAGCCGTGCCCTGTTCTACCCTACCAGTTGGGATCCTTGGAAGCCAGGCATCCCAGCTCTGGGAATTCAGTCCTCTAGAGGAAACAAACAAGTCCGGGGATCCCCAGACATTCCTTGAATTCCTGATCACTTGCTCACCTGGCTCAAGGTCCAGACCTAGGCACCTCTCCCTCACCTTTCCTACCCTGTCTTCCCCTAAGCTTCCTTTGTTAACAGAATCTTCTTCCAGGTCCCAGAGCCCAGCAAGCCTGAGGAATAAAGAGAAGAATCCTCTCACATTCATAATTTGAATTTTTGCATTGCACATCTGCAGCCACGTTGATCATCTTCAGGAGACCCCACTTTTTCCCACACTCCTCCCCACCCCGAAACTTTTCAAGGAAGTCCTAAATTCTTATCTCCTCAGCAATCCCCGTGCCCAGAGAGTTCTTCCTGGTCTGAGCGCCCAGCCAGTGCTGCAGATGCTGTCTCTTGGGCAATCAGCCCTTTCTACCTTGCAGTAATGCCACTTTCGTCGTCCTGATTGCCAGTCACTCATGACTGACCTTCTCACGTATCTCGAGCAAGCCTTCCAAATAACAAATGTTTTTTTTTTTAAACCGAAACGTTATTGTGCAAGTAACACACAAATGCTTTAAAAAGAACCAAGATCAATTATAAAAAATAATAATGATGAAACCCTCTTTGATGGGCCTGTCTCTGTTTCTTCCCATCTCCAAGAGAGGTCTGGTGAACATCATTTAGAAAATGCACTTTTAAAGGCCGGGAGATGTAAAGAGGAAGTCAGTGAATTGCTAATCGCACAAGCATTGGTGTCCAGAGACAAGCCAATCCCTGGAGCTCATTGGTTAGCCAGACTCTCAACATCAGAGTTCTAGGACAGTGGAAAGGTCTCAATAACCAAGGTGGATGGAACCTGGGGATGAGCACCCAAAGGCAGTCCAGTGGCCTTGATGCACATGGACCCTTACCCATATGTGTGTTCATGCATGTGCAGATATCTGCACATCCAGTAACATGGACACACACAACCACACGTACACCTGCACAAAACATATTCTACGTGCCGATATAGTATGTATTTGCAATACACAGAGAACACTGCTTTCTTTTAATTAAAAACGTAATTTTTAATTTACGTTTATTTTTTTATTTTTAGTGTATGTGTGTGTGTGTGTGTGTGTCTGTGTGTGTGTGAGCGTGCACGTGAGCACATACATGAAAGTGTATGCACATGAATGCCAGAGTACATGTGTGGAAGTCAGAGGACAACTTTCAGAGATTGGTTCTCTCCTTCTACTGTGTGGTTTCTGGGGACTGAACTCGGGTCATCAAATTTAGCAATGAGCGCCTATCTATACCCACTGAGCTATCTTGTCAGCCCATCCAGCACTTTCCAGTAGGTACGCTTTTGCATAAATGTTACGTCACCTCATGTCTCATTCTGTGCTTTGACTTCTTTGCTCAATACATATTTGTGATTTGCTGGGGAGGGCACACGTCAGCTCTAGTTCGTTCTTAAACTCCTGTTACTTCCCCTGGGATGACTGGGCTCCATTTTATTGGCTTTTCCTCTTGAGGGGGATACCTAAACTATTTTCTTTCTTTTTTTTTTTTTGTTGTAGACAATGCTTTAGAGAACACAGTGCACATATATCTCAAGACCTTCAAAATGGTGAGAGGCAGGAGTGGAGATTTCTACGTATTTTTTAATGCCCTGTTTCCCCTAGCACAGGCCCTGCGTAAGATAGGTGATCAATCTATGCATTAATGCATACATTTTGCAACAGCTGTATGTGGAACTAATCTGCCGTCATGTTTTGAAAGGATACTGGGTGTGTATAAATGTATAAATCAGAGGTGACAGCTGTCTGGGTGCCAAGGTCCAGTCCATTTGGTACTCAGAAATGGGGCCTGCTTTCTTTCTTAAGAGGGAATCAGTAAGAACTGCTCTTCTGCACACGGAGGGAGGGGGCCTCTTAGAGCAGGAAGTAGATGTGAAGGAACATACCCCACACTTGCTGGCTGGTACACTTGCTTTGATGTTTCCTGTTGTTCTTTTCTTCCCTTTTTCCTCTTGTTTTTCTCCCATGAGGCCTTTGGAGCTAGTTTCGGGTTGCTTTAGGAGTGGTTAGGTCCCCAAGAGCCAACAGGACAGAAGCTGGGCTCTTTGTGGTGTCGAGCTCTACCCTGACCCAGGGCAGTCTCAGACAGACAGGACCATCACATAACTTCCAGATTAATATTGCAGAAGAGACATCCCTGGGACCCTTTGTGGGGGATAGGAATGTTCACTGAAAGGCCTTTATAGGGCCTTATCTTATCTCTCAAGCCTTCTGAAAAGACACACACCTGCTTCCACAGGTTCTGGATGGTCAAGAGTCATGATGTCTGGATGGCATGCCTGAGGACACAACCCCAGCTCAGACAGTGGGGGCCTTCCTTAAGGGAGGTTCTCATCCCTTGTACTAGGGGTGTAAGGCCTACAGAAATCTCATTTTCAGGAAGCAGTTGTCAGCCATTCCTGGGGGCAGGGGCCAGATACTTCCAAGGCCAGGGTTCCCATGAGGTCACCAGCAGGATGTAGGTGTGTGTTAGGGAAACCTGGGGAAAAAAGGAAAAAAGATGAAGCCACTGCTGTCTTCATAGGGTTGATGACAAACATACAAATAGGACCAGAGTTCAGTCCCTGGCCTCACACTTCACTTAGCCCCAAGCCTATAGGACCTATCTCCACAGCCCACTCTTTCAGAAACAGCCACCTGGAGACCTAGGTGTATCCATTAAATTAATCTCCAGGTGTTTTGGGTCTTGGAAACAGTTCCCTCGGCTTCTTGCTCCCTTATACCACCTGGCAACTTTGCTCAGGATCGAATCTTTAATTCTGTGCATAAAACAAGAAGGATCCTGTTTGGAACGGGTTTGGGGAAAGAGAACCATGTCAACAGGTATTAGTGGGCCAGCGGGTAGGAAGGATGGGAGTCTGGTGGCAGGGTTCACTTCCAACTGGGGAGAGAGATGATGGCCAATGATTATTAAGCACGGTGATGATGGCAGAGATCCGGGTCCTGGGGGAGCTCGGGAGAGGCAGGGAGTCCTTAGAAGAGGGCAAGGCAGTGTTGTGGCTGGGCCTCATAGGATGATTCGAAGTTCCCCACAGAGTGCCTTCCAGATGAAAGAGACTGAAGGAGGAGTGAGGCAAGAGCCCGGAACTGGCAAGTCCGGAATGGGGCTGTGTTGGGATGGGGGCGTGGTCACGGCAGTGAGGCTTGCAGAGTTGGGATGGGGGCATGGCAGGGAAGTGAGGCTTGCCCAGGCTGGGACTTTCCTGGGTTTGTTTCCTGGGTGTGGCTGGGCCATGTTAAGGTTGTATATGGGGTAGCAGAGCCACAGTGAGCATGAGAGCGGTGGCTCACGGGCGGTATGAGAGGTCTCAGGGATGTATGCATCCCCACCTTTACTCTCTGGTCCCACATATTCCGGGTATCTCCATGCAATGGCTAAGTGTTGTGGGATATTTGTACACTGTGTGAAGACGTGTTGCTGTGATTGGTGGCATACAAAGCAGAATAGCCAATAGCTAGGCAGGAAAGTATAGGCGGGACTTCCAGGTAGAGACTGAACTCTGAGGTGAAGAAGGTAGAGTCGCTAGTCAGATACCGAGGAAGCAGGATGGGAAGTATGAAGATGAGGTAATGTCATGTGGCAGAATGTAGATTAATATAAATGGGTTAATTTAAGTGATAAGAGCTAGTTGGGAAGAAGCCTAAGCTAAGGTAGAGCTTTCATAATTAATAATAAACTTCTGAGCCATTATTTGGGAGCTGACACTGCGCATTTTCTTATCCTAATTAAATCTCACAGGCCTCTACAAGGTCAGGACCTCTTCAGCTCACTTAATAGTCAGGACTGTGGCTCAGAAAAGTTAAGCAGTTTGTTCTGATTTGCAAGCCAGGCAGTGGGGACTATGATTCAGACTCAAACCCTCAGACTCTAGAATCCTTGGTCTACACCTTCACTGAGCCCCTGCTCCCAGCTCTCAAAGACCTCTACATGCACTGCCGATCACATCACACATTTGGAGTAACAGGGCCCTCAAGGAAATCAGGAAATGAGCCAGAGAGGTAAGGGGGGGGGGTCAGGATTCTTAGTGGACCCCTTTGCTTTCATAGTGCTCCCGGAACTGACCCAATTCCTTCGGTGGCTCAACAGCAGCAATATTATTTAGGGGCCCACACAGATTGTTTGCTTTTTGTCTCTCTTTTAAAAAATCATTTGTAATTGATATAGTAAGTTCATGTATTTATATGTATTCATGTATTTCCTCCCCCCCACCCTGCCGCCTTCCCCTTCCCCTTCTCTCCCTCTCCACCTTTCTCTCTTTTTTTTTTTTGCTACAGGGAAAACCCAGAACCTAGTAAGTGTCACTCAGAATCTACCACCAGGGACTGGTAATGCAACCCTATTGGCAGAATGCTTACCCAGCACATAAGAAGCCCAGGGCTCAGCCCCCACTGCCACATAAATTGGCCATGGAGGCACACACCTATAATCCTAGCGCTCTGGAAATGGATACAGGAGGCTCAGAGGGTCAAGGTCACCTTCAACTCTACAGTAAAGTGAGTTTAAAGCCAGCCTGGGCTACATAAGAGTCTGCCTCAAAAGCAGACAAACAAGAGGAGAAATCTGACCATCACCATTAATGATCAAACCAAGGTAATTAGCATCTCTATTATCTGAAAATATATAGCATTTCTCTGTATGGTGCACACTCAAAATCCTTCTAGCTATTCTGAAATGTAGACCAGTTATAGTTATCTATGACAAGGGGGAAATGTATTATGAGAACAAGGAATGTTGGCACGCATGTGAGTGTGCATGTGTAGATGTGTGTGTGTGTGTGTGTGTGTGTGTGTGTGTGTGTAAGAGGTTCCTGGAGCAAAGCTGTTTAGAGCCTGTCGGAGTGACCATGTGGCCCTGGACTGTGGCTTCACTTCTCGGCCTGTGGCATACTTGCTTACCTTCCGCCTCTTGTCTCTGTAGACTCCTCCCCTCTCCCCCGCCATGTCCCTATTCAGGCTGTTCTAGGACCACCGGCATGGCCTCTCATCTGGTGACCCTGCCTCTGGTTTCTAATTCTCTCCAGCCTCTCCTAGCTGCAGTGTTCTTTGATCCGCTGTTATTTTGTATTTCTATAATAGTGTATTCATTCCCGTGGCTGTGCACATGCCACACGCTGAGCTCAAGGACTGGAGTGGCCTGAGTGTTTTAGTAGTAAAGACCTTCCTAAAAACAAAACAGGGGCATTTACAAAATATACATGACTTTCAGTCTGCCATTTTAATCTCTTCTTTCTTTAATGTGTGCAATTCCATGGCGCTGAGGTTCTTTATAGCAGGGAACCATCAGAGTGTTTCCAACTCCCTTCTACCCTACCTGGAAAACAGGAAACAATAATCCCTCACTACCCTTTTGCCCCAACCCCAAGATTGTCTGTTCTCCTTTCAATTTCTAGCAGCTTGCCTACTCTAAGCCTCTCATATTAGTGGCATCATGTAATCCTGGTCCCTTTGTACCTGACTTACAAGTCCTCTTCCAGCCTCTGTGGGCACCTGCACACATATACACACACCCACACATGCATGCTAACACACACACATATATGTAAATGAAAACAAAATAAAAAGTTTAAAAGTGTTACACAAGGATTGGGGGGAGGGCTGGGGGAAGGGAGACCCTAGTTTACTGAATACCATGCTGTGACTTTTGCAATGACATACCTCTTCTGCCCTCCACTGCCTTCAACAACCATTTTGTCTTAGCATGAGAATGAATTTGGCTGTAGCAACAGGCTAGTGGGTCTCCAGGTAGCGAGAGCCACCTCTCTTACTAGCCCTGAACCTAGAAAGAGCGTGAGAGGAAGAGAGAGCCAGATAGAGAGCCCTGAGCTGCTGGGGAGTCACTCTCCGAGCTCACAACACACCAGCTTGCTTAGGTTCCCTTCTTGTTGCAGTTATTAAGATCTCTGACAGTAATATCATAAGGTTTTATTTGGCTGACAGTTCAGGGGTGCAGCTCAGCATTCTGGGGAAGTCACAATGGCAGAGACTTGAGGCAGTTTTCCACAGTGATGGAAGTTTCTGCTGAGCTTGCGTGTTCCTTCTTACACAGTCTAGTACTCTAGCCCAGGGAATGGTGCACCCACAGTGGGCAGGATATCATACTTTAATAAACTTAATGAAGATGACCCCCACAGGTATGCCTAGAGGCTCCTCGCCTAGGCGGCCTGACCTTTTGTCAAGTTGACAATGGAGATTAACTATCACACTGACAGTTTCTTCGCCTGAAGGATGGCAAGCCTAGCTCTCTTGGAGGGTAGATTCCTCCACAGAGGCTTGAAGCAGAGGGAAAATACAGGAAGGAAGATAGTTTCTCAAGGGAAGAAGACACACATGACCAAGGCCACATTCTGGTTGGGCAGACGAGATGGAGACATGGCAATGCTGCCACTGTCTTACTGTGGTTTTATTCAGTGATGTGCGTGTATTATGTACCCCTTGTGTGCCTTTTGACAGGCCCCCCTGCCTCAAGCTACAAGTATAAACTGAAAGAAGTCTTTAAAATTATGACGTCTTAGGGCCCGTGAAATGGCTCTCTGGGAAAGGGAGCCTGATGACCTGAGGTTGATCACCAGATCCCACACAGTAGAAGGAGAGAGCTGACTCTCACAGATTGTCCTCTGCCTGCCACACGTGTGTACTGGGACACACATACACAAAACGCACACACACACACACACGTGCAAACAAACACGTGCACATACAAACACACACCTGTAACAATGTTCCTTCATTCCTGCTTACTTCAGACCTTTCAATGTCTGGCTTGCTCTCCCCTTCCCAGGGTCATCTTAATGCCTCGTGCTGTCTGCCACCTGCAGCTCTGGCCACAGCGTCAATGCCGTGTTCCAACAGCTCTGTGTTCTGCATTCCTCACTCTTCTGTGTTTCTAAAGCATGACACCTTCCTTCTTCCTCTCTCTGCTTCTGAAACTCTATTTTTCATATTACCTCCTGTCTGCCCGTCTGTCCATCTGTCTCTCTGTGTCTCTCGTTGTTGAGACAGGTCTTGTTATGGAGCCAAGGTTGACCTGAAACTCATGGTGATCCTTCAGCACCATTAGTGCAAAGATGGCTGGTGTATGGCACCATGCTAGTTACATGCATCAAGAATAAATTCTTTCCCCCTCCCTCCCTTCCTCCATCCCTCCTTCCCTCTCTCAGGCCTGGGCGTTAACCTCAGAGCCTCTACCTACTTTTTGCCATCTTCCTTGTCCTAGAATAACTTACTCCATTGCTAGTCTCTAAACTCTGAACGTGCCGTGTGTTTTGAAACCTGACACGGAATCTAGTAGCTATGTAGTGATAAGAAAATGTTTACCCAAGTAGAGTAGCTATTTCACAAACATCGGCATCTCAGAGAGAATGGGGAGCCTCAGATGAACCACAGCAATCACATAGGTCCCGGCTGCCAAGTGTGTGCAAAGTGACACTCAGAACAAGTGGGGTTCTCCCACAGATGTATTTCTTCGGGTCTGGGTTGTTTTTCCGTGTGGCGTAATCGGCTCTGAGTGGTTCCACAGAAGCTGCCTTGCCTTCTGTTTGTTCACAGCCTCTACAGACACGCTGGAGGTAAACACCCCGGGCAGCCAGTGCAGAGTGGGAGCAGATGGGAAGGCAGGCATTTGCTGGCTGCTCGGCTTTCAGAGCCCTGCCTTTGCTCACGCAAGGGATCTGGTTAATAAATTCACTGGAAGCGAGCAGGTGCAATGGGGGAGAGACCACGTTATGTAAGATACTAGCTGAATATTCAAAACCTCCAGCTTGTGGTCAGCTGGGCCTCAAGGCTTCTCATGTGACATAGAAGATCTATTTTGTTAAGAATAGTTTTTCAGGAAAAAAAATGGAATTCTTTTTAAAAGAGACTGGGGTTCCCTATGCAGCTTAGGATAGACTCAAGCTAGACCCACGCACCCCTTGCCTCAGCCTGGGATTCCCTACCCTTACCTCAGCCTCTAAAGTCCTGGTATTCCCTACAGGTGTCCTCCTTGGAGGTTTTATTCATCATCTGCATGTTACATCATCAGATCTTGGAAAGAGCTCAATCTTCCAGAAGGTGCTGGTAGGATGAAGAGCCGTGGAAATGGGGCTACTGGGTACGGCCGTTAGAACGCACGTGAAGAAAATGTGCTCTTTAACCACGAATCATGGGTTCTAACAGAGATCCTGAGAAGTGAACCAATCACAAATGCTGCAAAAGAGATGTGGCTTCCTCCCCAGCTACCCCCATCCTCCCGGAACCTGTATAGCCTCAACAGATGACCTTCCACGCCGCTCTTAATGAACCCAGACTGGCCTGCCTATTTTGAACCTTGAATAAATGGATCCTGTAGTTTTTTTAGTTCTTTTTATTGGGGAAGGGGCGTTTTTGGTTTTTGTATTTGTTTTTGGTTTTGTTGGGAACTCATCTAATCAGCAGCATGTCTAGGGTAGAGGGGACAAGAAACAGAAAGCATGCTGCTATGTATCTGTAGAGTCACCGAGATGCTATTGTTGGAAAGTTAGGACGTGGTGGTAACTGGGCTGGCACAAGCCACCAAACCGATTACATTTTTGAGTCAGTGGCTGATTCATTTGCTCCTTCCTTGCAGGCTGACAAGGCAGCATGCAGAAGTCCATTTGGGCTTAGCATGTGGATGGAAAAAAGAAGAAAGAAAGAAAAAAAAAAACCCTAGCAGATTCCTAAGCTTCACAATGCTGTTACTGACAAGGTAGGCTGGGTGCTGGCTGTGCTCGTTCAGTCTAGTGAGAGCATCCTTCCTCCATCAGCGCATGATGGGCGTATGGTTACAAAGATGGAGGGGTCCCTGAAGGCTGAAGGGTCGGTGTCTGAGCAATGTTGGAAGTCTGAGAGCCACGGCTTGGCAGGGCAGCCCTTGGTATGCAGTGGACACCTGCTGCATAATGTCCCAGCTGTGGTCACATAGCACAGTGACCACAGAGAACTGAAGTGGGCCAACCCACAGAAAAGCATCCTCTTGTAGGTCACGGCCCATCCTCAGCTCCAAGAGGACATTCCTTTCCAACGGCCGCTGTAGCAGGGGACAGAATGGGTGGCTTAGTAGTCATTTTGGTCTCACTGTTTTCCAAAGGCTTGAAAGCCAAGGTACTGCCCGAGCTGTGCCTGCCCTGAAGGATGTAGGGCAGAATCCTTCTGCAACGGTCAACTTTGATTGTCAGCTTATTGGGATTTAGAACCACCTAGGCGACACGCCTCTCGGGTGCCTGGGACGGTGTTTCTAGAGAATTTTAAATGTCATAGACCAAGGTCTCCAACAGCAAAAGAGAAAGCCGGCCGAATGCCAGCATTCCTTTGTTTCCTGACTGGGTGCAATGTGAACAGGCCCTTCACAGGCCCGCAGCTGTCCCTTCCCCATTACGACTGACGGAGTCTCTTACACTGGGAGCCAACAGAAACCCTTCCTCCCTTCGGTTGCTTTGCCAGGTATGTTGTCACGTCACTGTGAACAGTGCCACACCTCTGTTGCCTGCTCCTTGCTTCTGGAAGTTGTTGGCCATCTTCAGCGCTCCTTGACTTAGTCTGACAACATTTCCATCATCTGACATTCTTGTCTTCTCCCAGGTGTCTAGATCAACATCTGTTCTCCTCATGCCACAAGGACACCACCAGTCATTCTGGTCTGAACTCAACCGATTGTGTCAGCGATGACCCTGTTTTTGAATAGGCTTACATTCCTCAGTATTTTGGTCAGGACCTCAGCCAGAGGCCACACAAGACCTTTACTTCACAAAGTTTGGGGACTAGATAGACAACTGGAGGATGTTCTCCAATAAATATTTTGGGCTTACCCTTAGGCTATGAAGCACCACTTGGGATTTTGATGATGCGAGGCCTCACTAGTTGCGGCAAAGAGGCCGAGTGGTAAAATGCGAAGTTCGAGAGCTCTGTGGTTGCCTCGGCGTGGGGGACAGTCAGCTATGTCATTGTTTAGTTTCTCCTCTGCAAGACAATAATGTTTCTGTGAATCAGAGTTAAAAGAGACGGTTTAGCTGGGTGTGGCAGTCCCAGCCAAGACTAATGGGAAACAAGCAACAAAAATATGAGTCTTTTTGTTTCTGTCAACTGTTGAGCTCTGTACCTAGATCTGCACGTGTCTCTACCTCCCCAGCGCTGGAATTATAAGCAGGCATATCACAGCTGGCTTTTATATGGGGGCTGGGAATTGAACTTAGGTCCTCATGGTTTGGCAAGCATTTCACTGACTAAGTCATCTCTCTAGCCTCTTGGCCGTAGTTTTCCAGTTTCAAACTTATCTCCAATGGATGATTCTATTTTTTTGGTTTTTTGAGACAGGGTTTCTCTGTAGCTTTGAAGCCTGTCCTGGAACTAGCTCTTGTAGACCAGGCTGGTCTCGAACTCACAGAGATCCGCCTGCCTCTGCCTCCCGAGTGCTGGGATTAAAGGCGTGCGCCACCGCCGCCCAGCTGATTCTACTTTTTTTTTTTCCCTCTCTCCATTCCTCCCCTGCCCCCAACTGGAGACAGAGTCTCCTAGCTCAGGCTGGCCTTGCATTTGCTCAGTAGCTGAGGATGCCTTTGAACTTCTGGTCCTCCTGCCTCCACCTCCTGAGTGCACCTCTTGGACTGGCTTTATGAAGTTCTGGACTTTGTTTCAGATTACTTCCATTTTTAAAAAGTCTTATAGTGTTGAAACTAGCTTGGTGGACTATAGGTCAAGTACGCAAAGCTATGGCTAACACAAGGGTGAAGATTCCTATAAAGCACATCGATGAGGGTCAGAAAGGTCAGAAGAAAAGCTTCAAGCCACACTGTATGTTGATTCTGCATCGTTTCTCAAGGGTACCATTTACTGCCTACTTACTGTGTACCAGACCCTGCTCTAAAGACTGCGTACATTTTCATCCACTTGCTCTTTATGACATCTCACTGAGTTAGATGCCGTTACTGTCCTCACATTGTGGACGGAACCATAGAGAGGTCGCAAGGCGTGCTAGTGGAGTGGCAAGTATAGCTAAAGCATGTTGACTTCCAAGTCTGTTGAATATTCCAGCCTTTAACCCATAACTCGTGAGTCTTCCAGATCTGGACCCATTTACCCGTCTGTGGTGGGACTCTCCAAGGCTAGCCATCCTCCGCAGACTCAAGTCTAGATACTGTTCCCACATTCAACCTGTTGGGACCCTTCACGCTCTTTCTCCCAAGCACCCCAGTTCTGTCCTATGAGAAAATGTGTAGGGTTTGCATGACTGGGTTTATGTATATTAATTAGGGTTTATATTAGTTAAGGTTTTTATTGCTGTGAAGAGACACAAAGACCACAGCAACCCTATAAAAGAAAACATTTAATTGGAGCTGGCTTACAATACCAGAGGCTTAGTCCATTGTCATCAAGGCAGGACACGGCAGCACACAGACAGACATGGTGCTGGAGAAGGAGCTGGGAGTGGAGAAGGAGCTGGGAGTGGAGAAGGAGCTACATCTTGATTGCACAGGCAACAGGAAGTGGCCTGAGACATTAGGTGTGGCTTGAGTGTACATGAGACCTCAAAGCCTGACTCCACAGCGACACACTATTCCAACAAGGCCATGCCTACTCTAACAAAGCCACATCTCCTAAAAGCCCCTCCCTATGAGTTTATGGGGATCAATTACATCCAAACTGCCATGATGACCTTGGAGGTCATCAGGAAGAACAAGGAGTCAGCATGGATCAGGTCAGACTCACTCTGTACAAATGAACGCAGCTCAGCTTGGCTGGGGGAGTCATTAGGATCAAGATTGACGAGTGGATAATTGAACACACCTCATAGACTCCTGGAAGCATCTCCTATGTGTTTGCTATTATGCCAGGCAGTAGACCATGGTGGTGACTGAGACTCGGACCCTGAAATCTAGCAGCTCAACTCATGGAAGGAAGAGAAAGAATAAGAAGGTAACCACCTCCAAAGGCGATAAAACAGCACAAAAGTAAAGACCCAGAGACGACCCTTTCCCAAAGAAGCAGGAAAACGAAGCCTACTCTAGTACTTTCTGTGGAGGCGTCTGTCAGGCTGGGGTAGAGACCTACCGGGCATGCTGCTGGAGGGAGTGCTAGGGAGAGATGTGGGTTCCCAGACTCGACTCCAGGCATCCTTGGCTGTGGAGGCCACCAGTCATCACTGCAGAGCCAGCTGGAATTAGAAAACGGTGTTGTGTTAGGCTGGATGGAAGCTACTTTTTTTTTGTTTGTTTGTTTTTGTTTTTTCTTTCTTTTTTTTTTTTTTTTTTTTTGGTTTTTCGAGACAGGGTTTCTCTGCGGCTTTGGAGCCTGTCCTGGAACTAGCTCTTGTAGACCAGGCTGGTCTCGAACTCACAGAGATCCACCTGCCTCTGCCTCCCGAGTGCTGGGATTAAAGGCATGCGCCACCATTGCCCGGCGAAGCCACGGTTTTGATACACGCTTCTGCTGGGGTTCGAGACGGCAGAGCACTAGAAAGTGAGAGAGCAAAGATGGAAAATGGCATTTCACAACACTGTAAGACACGTCCAGCCTAGGTATTTCTTTTGCAGGAATGTTTATTATATCTATTCATTTGGGAATGTGTGCACACGTGTAGGTGAGCACAGACCACAGCATGTGTGGAGGTCAGAGGACAGCTCGCAATTGTTTCCTTTTCTCCTTCCAGCGTGTAGGTCCCAGAAATGCCACTCAGATTGCCAGGGTTGGTGGCAAGGACATTTACCCACTGAGTCATCTTGTGGGTCTGAGACTAAATTTTTGAAAACCCTTAAACAAAGACCTTGGGCTTGACCTTCTAAGTTGTGGGATCTGATGAAGGTGCCGAAAATAGCTTGTGGGACAGGACCAAACCCTTTGTTTGCAATGGATAGGAGGAGGAAAGCTAGGCGCTGAAGTAGCCTGGATGGGAAATGACAGCACGGCCAGCCTAGCAGGCGTATAGACTTCCCTCCTCGCCAGGATGGGACGTACCTGCTACAGAAAACTGGAGAGATGACGCAGTCCCACGATCTCCCCTCCTGTGAGGCAGCTGCGCACAGTCAATGATTGACATGTCCACGCAGGGTGAGTAACGAAGCAGTCAGCACGACCTTGTGCCAGCCTGTGCCGAGTGCTTTGCATAAGCCCTTCCCTGCACTCCTCACAGCATCTCCGTGAGATAGCCGCTGCATTTGACAGATGAGGAAAACGGAGTCTCAAAGAAATGAAGCAACTTGCCCTAAGACAGGAAGCTCCCGGCACAGTGGAGTTGCAGATGTGATGTCTGATAGGAGAGCTCATTCTCTCCTCTCTCTCTCTCTCTCCTCTCTCTCTCTCTCTCTCTCTCTCTCTCTCTCTCTCTCTCTCTCTGGAAGCTGCATCATCTTGCCCGAGAGTGAGCTGCTTTCTTGAGAATCCTCTTACTAATGCATACACAGAGTTTTAGATGTGATGTCTGATAGGAGAGCTCATGCTCTCTCTCTCTCTCTCTCTCTCTCTCTCTCTCTCTCTCTCTCTCTCTCGGGAAGTTGCATCATCTTGCCCGAGAGTGAGCTGCTTCCTTGAGAATCCTCTTACTAATGCATACACATAGTTTTACATCCTTACTACAGTTATAAAGTTTTATGTTCTACTCTACGCGAAACAATATTCCATACAATGTCTTCCTATGGAACGGGGGATTCCTTTGGTCATGCTGGCAATGGGTGTAGGTTCCTTCAAACCCCAATTGGCCTCTCTTCTTTATGTCTCTGACTCCAGTGTCTGCCCCAGACCTGGGAAGTCTCCCCTGGAAATGACATTAGTGAATTGTGTTCACCGAATGTCCTCATTGGTCCTGGGTTTCCAGGACCGTGAGTAAGACTGCAGCAAACATTCTCAGGAATGAAAGATTTGCTAAGCCCAGGGTTATTTCAGTGGTTTGGGTCTCTGGAGGCAGACTCACTACTGCATGGAAGCCATGCTGCCTCTCTGAACCTTAATTCGCTTTGCTAAATTGTACAAAATTTAGAAGAATTTTTGCCAGTTTATAGTCACAGGGTGCCACATAGCCACATCCAAAGAATGAGGTTACCAGTTCTAGTGAATCCTGACCCTTCCTGGGCATTATTGTCTTATTAACTGCTCTTATTAATTGCTATTATTTAAAGGGTTAATGACCAACAGTATTTAGCCCAGCTACGTTTGTGAGGCGATGTCTTTTCCTGTATCCTTTTTGAATAAATGTATAAATATTTTCACTTAGTGACTGATTGCTTGCTCACTTCATTTATCTTTCTGCAGAGCTCTATGAGTCATTTCCAGATCTGGGGCAGACACGGGGCATGGACACATGAGGAAGGTGGGCAAATTAGGGATTGAGGCAATCTACCATCAGTTACCAACATGAACAAAATACATCTCTCATTTAGAATCCTCCTTACTGTGATATTTGGGATGGCCAGAAATCATCTTCTCTATCCTCCGACACAAATGAGTATTCCACCAATTAGACAGTTGCCACACAGAAACATTTAGAGATCAAGATAATAGATATTCTTCTCCAGGAGGGCGCTGGGCGAAATACAGGGAAATCCCGCTGGAAGACCTACATTACAGCATCTGTGTGCTTCACTGCGGCAATCTGGAGGGGAAAAAAAAGTATAATAACATTTCCAAGAGGAACCGGCTCACCACAGGTGGTACCTGGGTGAACACTGTTTATTTTAAAATGCACTAGGAAAAGCACGAGCCACTTCCATCTCTGTGACTTCACAGATATTACTGCAAAGAATGCCATGAAACGAAGTATAGATCAAGTGAAAGCAACCAAATTACCTGTTCAGGCGGCTGAGAACTTGGCTAGCATGACAGGCACAAAGGCGGACAGGAAAGTGTCACGTTTGGTAAACATTAACTTTATACACCTATTATCAACACCGAGGTTTCGTGTATCCACTACATGCTAAATACTTAACCTTGTACCAAAGACACAGATGAGCGTGTGTGGCTTCCTCAAAGACAGCGGTTCTCAACCTATGGGTCATGAACCCTTTGAGGGTTGAATGACCCTTTCACAGGGGTCACCTAAGATCATGCGGAAGTATCAGATATTTACACTACAATGTATGGCAGTACCAAAATTACAGTTATGAAGGAGCCACAAAAAAAGTAATTTTGTGGTTGGGAGTCAGCATCACATGAGGAACTGTATTAAAAGGTCACGGCATTAGGAAGGTTGGCCCACCACGGCTCTATGAGTTCCCGAGGGAAAAGGACAATGAACTGGTGGCAAGAGGGCCTGGGTATTGATGGGACACAGGCATGTTCAGAACCGCGGGAAGATCTCCGTGAGCAGTAAGACTGAGGTCTCTCACACGTGCCGCAGCAGCACAGTGTAGACGTCTTCCTGTTTATGCCAGCGTCCATGAAAAGATAAAACTGAGTTCGTCCGTCCGTCCGTCCATCCGTCCGTCCGTCCATCCCTTCCTCCATCCCTCCCTCCCTCCCTCCCTCCCTCCCTCCCTCCCTCCCTCCTTTTCTTCCTATTCTCTCATCCCATGTTTTACAAATCATCTTCCCACAGTATTAGATGCCTCATCTACCCAGGTGTGTGCCACAGAGCACTGGAGAGCTGGAGAATGTGTATGTGCCCAGGACAACAGCCGAAACTGGTAAATCAAGTCTGCTCCTCTCACCCTGATGGTTTTTCCTCTCTAAAATTCCTCTCGGAGGAAGTTGCGCAACATTTGTTGGCCGTTCTGGCCAGGGTTACTCTGGCTCACTCAACTCTGAGTAACGAGTGGTCCTCTTAGGATGGCGGGGCCTTCTGACCATGGGGAGAGGGGGAGAGGAGCCTGAGAGCTGTGTGATGGCTCAGCAGCTGCAGTCAACACAGTGACCCTGGAAGGATGCTGGTGTTCCCCAGAGGACCACGGAGTTGTACTGTTATCAACATCCCTGAAGAGAGGTGGGCATCTGCCATGAAAGGCTGTCACGTAAAGGACTCTGGGGATAAAATGGAGACACAGATATCTCTTTCCTTGAAACCATGGAAGCAAGAACATTTGCTGTAGTGCAGCGAACAGAAGAGAAGCACACGAGAGACAGAGAAAGGGACATTTCTGACATAGGACACACGGGGAGAAGGAAAAGTTGAACTCTGCCAGTCTGGAGCCTAATCTGATGAGTGTTTCAGTAGGCGCAGGAGACTGGAGGTCCCTTCGTGGGATTTCAGGAGTCTTGTGTGGGGGCGGGGCACAGTTAGACTGGAAAGGCAGAATAGAGTGGGGGAGGCCAGGATGCGAAGAAGAGAAAGTCCATGCTTCATTTCCAAGGCAAGCAGGCTTTGGGTGTGTGTGGTAGACCAAGCTGTTGTGCGGGGTGCTTTAGGGAACCAGTAGATGACAAGCCTGGAGAGAGGGTCATATGACCCAACTCACCAGTCTTAGGAAGCCATCGACGTTCCAATGGGATTAGTGAGAGTGACCTCCTATGTTTTCTTTGGGGGACATTACTGTGGCAGGTGTGCGGTGCATGAGTTGGAGGAGGAAGAAACTGGAGATAGGAAACTCGTTGAGCAACTATTGCAATAGCTGGGTGAGAGCTAATGAAGAGCCGATCAGGGCTGTGGCCACGGGGACAGAAGAGAGAAACACGATGTGAGAGACAAGGGGCGTGACATTGCTGGGGCCTGACAGCTACGGTGGTGGAGAAGGTCGGGGAGAGAACTACAAGATGAAACTCATCTTGTAATGACGAATTTTGTGAGCGCTAGAGGAGGGTGGATGAGCCATCACCAGTGCTGAATCACCAGCTTAGGGGCGGAGTTGGGGAGCTTAAGAAAAACTGGATTTTTTTCTTATAGACTGTCCATCCTTAAGCGTACCTTGAGGAGTGTGATGGTAACAGCAGACATGACAGAGAGTGATGTTCTGGTTTTGAAAGGAAGCCAACAGGACTGTGGAGAGGGCTTTCCATGATACTGCCAATATGGAAGCTTGAGAAATGAGCGCTCTTAGCACTTGGATGTCAGTGCTTGCCAAGTCCTGTGATCAGAACTCTCTGATTTCAGATGAACTCCCTAGAACTTTCACTAAGACCATCCTCAGAACTTATCAGGTCTGAGCCTCTTGTCTCAGGTCCCTGATCTCTGGGAGGTGGTAGTAGCTAGGCTATCCATCCCATCCATCTATCCCATCCCATCTCTCCATTCAAGTCTCCCTCCCTCCGCGGTCCTCCCCCTAAAGAAGACTTACTTGCTTGCCATGGTAGGCATACTTTACTACTGACATTATAGCAGCACATAAGAAATATAAAAGCCCGACCACCTTGGACCAACCCACCAGAAGCCGAAGACAATCTCAAGTAAAACAGATGAGCAAACACTATGGTGGACAGCGGCGTTCTAGAGAAAAGTCCAAAATGGAGGCGAAGACTGTCAGGTGAGGACGGTGCTCTTGAAACAGGGTGGGAAGAGAGGAAGAGCTGCTGAGAAGGAAGAAAGCCATGGGCAAATCCAAGGAAGAACATTCCAGCATTGGGGAGGGGATGCTGGGTTGGTCCCACGTCAAGAATATTTTTTGAACAGCAGTAAGGAAGCCCATGGGGATGCCTCAGAAGAAAGGATGCCGCAGGGACAGGAAAGCATTGGATGATGGGTCCTTCCTAAACAACACCTTCTCAGCTGTATTCTGGAGACAATTTCCGAATCCTATAGAGGGGTCCTAAAATGGAAACTTAGGCGATGGGTTAGCTGGTTTACTTTTTTGGGTGGGGCTTGCTTTGCCAAGAACGGAGTGGAAGTGAACGTCTGGGCCCAGAAAGGCAAGGTTTCCTGCTACGCAGCCCCGGAGCCCTTTTCCCTTTAGTAGAATCAGTCCGGCGATGGAGCTTCCCCTCCCACCTGTGCGATGGAGGCTGGCAGAAGGCCTGGGTCTTCCTAGCCGCCTTCTCCAGGCTGATTCATAGCAGAATTACTCAACACGTATAGATTCTAAAATAAAAATAAGTTCTCTTAAATGACTCTAAAAATGTACCCGTGTTCTTTGAATGCTTGCATCACAGATTGCATCTAGTTTATAGCTTCCTTGCTTGCTTTCTTACACCAAACTGCAAGATGGGGCTGGGAGGAAGAGCCTCGCACAGGCTGAAGCCCTTCAAGTTCTATACTTAAATTCCATCTCCATGGCAGCCCGACGGCCCCCTGACCATGTGGAACCTGTGTACGTCTTGAGAAACAGCTTTAGATCTTCGGCTCCTGTTTCTCCGAGAGTTATTTTCATTTACGGGGCGCTTATTGCATACCCCTCACGGTTATTTACCGTCAAGGTGGGGAGGGCCGCATTTCCCTTTATGTTTTTTAATTGAGTAACACCCTTACTCTCTAGCTGGGCTTCTGAGCCCTTGGAAAAGCAGACAAATGCGGGGCGGTAGGGGGAGGGGTGGCAAGGAGAGCCAGCCTTGCCCCTGGTGGAGTCTATGAACTTATCGATCAAAAGATCCATCCTCGCTTTAAGAGGTGGTGCCACTATTCATGAACCCGGTGTGTGTGGGGGGGTTGCTGGCCCCAAGAAGGAGTAGAATCCCTTGCAGCAGGCTCCCCACAACTCCTCCAAATAACGTGGCCTCCCCTATACAAAGAAGGTGGAGGCTTTAAGTCCACTCAGTCTTACTAATTGCTGACTGATTAATAAGTGTTTTGCCCATAAAACAGAACTGGCAAGATGAAACTGACCAAGGAAATGCTAGTAGTATAAGCAGTTATAGAGAATGACCCAGAAACATCATTCTCTTAATTTCCCATCATCATCAGCTTGTTGCTGGGGAGGCCTGGTCCTGTCCCTTCGTACAGATCTGAGAACTGAAGTTCTGAGACAGGTTCCAGTCTCTGAAAATCCATAAAATGCCTTGATGGATTGTTTTCCTAATTTCACAAGGTAAATCAACAGTTATGTTGGGGGAGGAGGTAAGTCAAAAGGGTTTTGAGAAATGCCATATTTAAACACTATGGAAAGTGTTTGCTGTTCTGTAAGAGTCCCCAGGACATTCAAGATTCCTAAATGGTAAAACAGATAACGTACTCATGACCCCAAACTTCGTTCACCCAGGAAGATCACATGATTTGTCCCATATTGGGACTAGTAGTCGAAAGGCTTGTCTTCCTCAAACTCTTCCCGTTTGCCCGAGAAACGCAGAGCACAGACAAAACTGAAGGCCATGGTAGTCATGAATCATTACTTCGAAGGAAAAGTAAATGTCAGATTCAAAATGTCAGGAGGTCAGTCTTGAGTCATCCCGGAAGCCTAGGTGGAAGAGGTCCAAGACGCCATAGGCCGTCTTTAGCTACCTAGTGGGTTCAAAGCCAAGGGCTACATGAGACCCTGTCTCAAAACAACAAGAACAATACAATTTGGTAAAAAAAAAAAAAAGAGAGAGAGAGAGAGAGGAAAAGAAAAAGAAAGAATCTGAGATAAAAAACCGATAGAGCCACACATGGAAGGAAGCCTAATCTAAAATATGGATCTTACAAAGTTGTCTTGGCATTGGCTCATCAACTGACAACCTCATGCTCTCTCTCTCTCTCTCTCTCTCTAAAGAGAGAGAGAGAGAGAGAGAGAGAGAGAGAGAGAGAGAGTGCTCATCTGCTGAACCGTCCTGAAGTCCCAACTTGTTCTAAAATTAATTGGTAACTGTCATGTAACTAAAAGCCTCGGAGAACTTTTTCCCTGATGACTCAATCCGTCTCCAGAGTCACCTATACATACCTATTTCTAGTCTGCCTTCTTGTTTAATCATTAGTTAGTAGCTATGGTGACCGCAACCAGTTTTCTCCGCTTTTTATGGAAAACTAAAAACAAAACCCTCAGCTGGTTTAATAACCTTTTCTCAAATATCCATGATTGAGTTGCCGAGTACTTAATCTGAATACCTACGGAGAGTTTAAAGATCCCACTGTAGCTGAACCAGAGGCATTGCAGGGATTCTGTAATTGCACCTGCTGACGTTTGCACATCTGTCACGGTGCACTTAGAGCAGGGTGACATCGTGTTAAAGGAAGACTACAAGCCTGACATACAAAGGGCAAAACGCCACTTCCATGTGTGCTCAGTTTTGCTTGGTTTTAATTTGGAAATATGTTCTCCTTGGCCACTAAGCAAGTGAGTTCCATTATTAACTGGGATTTAAGGTCATGGTGTTTACTTTAAAAAGATCAGTGCACAAAAATGAAACAACCGCAACTTTGAAAGAGGTTGTCCTTTGCGTGTGTGCGGGTGCGCAAGAACATGTGAAAGCATGCGTGTAAAGGTCAGAGGTCAACTCAGACATCTTCCTCAATTGCTTTCCATCTCATTTTTAATGTAAAAATTGCTTGCTACATTTATTTGTTTTTAGTGTGTATGGAGGGGAGTGCACAGTGCTACGTGGTAGTCAGAGGACAACTTGAGGGGATTACTTCCTCCTTCCATCATGTGTGTCTTGGGGATCAAAATTGGTCCTTTACCTGATTAGCTGTCTTGCTGGGCTCACCTTGCGCTTTGAGACAGGGGCTCTAACTAAATGAGGAGCTTCCCATGTTGGCTAGACCGGCTAGACTGGCTAGACCAAAACCCAGGTTCTTAACCTACTCTCTGCTCCCCAATACATTACAGGTACACGTGACTGCAATACCGAGCTTTAAATGTTTAAAAACATTTACTTTATGTGTGCGAGTATACTGCCTACACACACACACACACACACACACACACACACACACACACACACATATATATATATATATATATATATATATATATATAAAACATGTGATCCTGGTTATTGCAGGGATCAGGACAGGGTGTCAGAGCCTCTGAAACCGGAGTTCCAGATGGTTGTAAACTGCCATGTGGGTGCTGGGAATGGAACCCCAGTCAGTTCTCTGCAGAAGTATCCAGGGCCCTCAATGGCTGAGTCATCTCTCCAGCCCCAGAGGCCAGCTTTTCCGTTTATTGTTGTTTTTGTTTATTTGAGACAGGGTCCCTCTGTGTAGCCCTGGTTGCCCTGGAACTCACTCTGTAGACCAGGCCGGCCTTGAACTCACAGATATGTGTCAGCCTCTGCCTCTTGAGTGTTGGGTTTAAAGTCAAGCACCACCATGCCTGGCCCCATCTTTTTTAAACATAGGTGCTGGCTTTGAACTCAGGCAAGCTTGCTTGTTCAGCTGGCATTTTACTGGTCATAGCAACCCTCTAGCCCCTTCTGACTTTTCTTCATAACTTTTCGCCTGAATTCCATGTCAGTGGTGGGTCCAATTTTGACTCACCTAAACCGTAACTATGCAGATAAAAATCTCAATAAGAGTGGATATGGCTGTGACATTCTTTCAGCTTCCACAGTTTGAAATGAAAGTGAAAATTGTTTCTGACTTCTGCATACAGTTAGACAAACATCCCCCCCCCACTAGTCAGTAAGGCATCATGGATGATTTGGAAGCAGTTTGTCTAAGACTAGAAATAACTCAAATCAGAAGTTTCCATCTTATTTTTTTTTAAGTTCATGAGGTATTCGAAACACTTCTTAGCTGGTTTCACAAGCAGGTGTGACTGTCAGCCGCCTTGTTTCTCATGTGATGCTGTTGATTTGCTCACCCAACTATCGATGGAGGCCTGCTCATGCCAGATGCATCGAGAAATGTTGTTAGAAGAACAGCAGCTTTCAAACGGGGGAAAATTTCCAGATGTGTCACTCATTGCGTGGCTAGGAACTAACTGTTGGGATTGGTCCTCATCAGCCCTTTGATGGAATTAGTCATCAATTTCTTAAAAAGAAAAAGAAAAGCTTTAAAACCAGCAATAAAAAAAAAACCCTCCTTAATATTGCCAGCTGAGATATTAATCGTTTGCCAACCTCAGAACCGAGAAAGGAGAGTTATCAAATTGGTCACTTGTCACACCTGGCAGGACATCAAGTTCCAGAGATTTATCTGTTAGCTCAGGAATTTCATCAAAACAGCTTACTAATATAGAGGGAGCCTTTTGAAGAGTGTGGTCCAGGGAATCTTCTACATCAGGGAGATATACAGGTTTTGGTCTATTTTTATTATAAATATTTTGGGGTCCTATAGCAGGTTTCAGGAAAAGAAGACCTTGTTCCCATTTCGCCATCTCTTTGCCTTGGGCTAATGGAAATTAAATTCAAATGCGTGGAACCCAGGTCCTGCAAAGATCTGAAGCCAGGACTGGGTTCTGTGGTGTGGCACAGAATGACTGCCCCTCGTCTGAACTGTTTCATCATTGAATCATGGAAACTCCAGATCTGAACAATAGCTGTTTCCTTAAGTTGAAATTGAAAAAAAAAAAAAAAAAAAAAAAGAGCAGACTAGGCCCCACTTATCTCCTGCAGCATCGGAATAAGAAACAAAATTTGACTTATGGACTGACAATTTGAGTATTTTTCTTGTAAACTCCTTATGTACCTTTGGTCTGGCTGGCTTCCAATCTTGGTGATCATTTTGAAGCTAGAATAAAATGGGTTTTTTTTGTTTGTTTGTTTTAATGTGAAGTGCCCTTCGGACCTTTCTACTCTCCGGACAGGAGTGGACAGAGCCACTGTCACTATCAGTCATCCCGTGTCGCAGATCACCGTTGCTCAGGTCACCACACACAGACTGAGTATTTGTTAGCAATGGACACACCATCTCAGAAAGCCCTCCTCAAGTGAACTTGTCACTTCTCGAATACGATGTGCTTCCCAGACTAAGACAGTCAACCAATGGCTGAGACGTCTTTTCGTGGAGTGCTGCAGGCTTAGGCTGTTCAAATACCCACCCCGTGTTCTCAGGGTCTCCGCCTCTTCCTTTCTTTCTCCATCCCTCTCCTAATATTGTCTTTCCCCCATTCTCTGCCCATTCCATGTTTATTGGTGCTCGTGAACCCAACAATACATGCTTAGCTTACAATGTTTTCTATGCTTTGCTTCATAGACAGAGTTTCACATATTCCAGAATGGCCTCAGATTCACTCTGGAGCCCTACCTGGCTTTAAAAACTTGGTTTTCTTGTCTCTATCACTATTTATTGAGTTCTGGGATTACCCTGCCTGGTTTATGTGGTGATAGGGATGGAAGCCAAGGTTTTACTTGTACGTGTTAGGCAAATGCTATCAAATGAGCCACATCTCTGACCTCTTTTTCCTAACTTTCTTTTTACTACTATTATTTTGTTTTTGAGACAGGATCAACTATGTGTTCCCGGCTAGGCTAAAACTCCCTATGTAAACCAGGTTTGTCTTGAACTCAAGAGATCTGCCCGCCTCTGCCTCATGAGTATAGAGATCAAGAGATGTGTACTGCCACACCTGGCTTTCCTAGATTTCTTAACCCTTCAAAGTGAGCATCTCTGATGTGGTCTGTCTAGGCATCTAAGATGTTGGGAGTTTAGGGACATTTCTATATTTATGCAAAAAGAAAATATTTATAGTTAAAGTAACCTGTTAAAAATAAATGTTTTTGGGGGCTGGAGAGATAGCTCAGTAGTTGGGCGTGTTTTGCTGGTCTTGAAGAGGACCTGCGTTCTGTTCATAGCACTCATGTGGTGGCTCACAGCTGCCTGTAACTCCGGGTCCAGGGCATCCAGTGCCCTCTTCTAAACCCCAAGGGCACCAGGCATGAAAGTGGTGCACATGCAGGCATATGGGCAAAACACTCATACGCATAAAATAAATAAATATTTAAGAAACGTTAAAAAAATCAGCATTTTCAGCCAGCCATTTGTATTGGAATATATGTATAATCTTAGTGCTCAGAAAGCTGAGGCAGGGGGACTATGAGTCCAAGGTCTGGTTGGAATACATAGTGAGATTCTGCTTAAAAATACAAAAAAAGCCCCCCAAAATCAGACCCACCTTGAACTCTTCATTGCAACACTTTTCTTTAGCTTTTCATTGAACTTAAGATTATTATCCTACAAATAATTCTTACATTGTTTATAGTTTGAACAGTTGTCCTTGGAAAAAGATTGGTGCCAGGATCCCCAGCAAAAAAAAAAAAAAAAAAAAAAAAAAAGATCCTTAGCCACTCATATAAATCTCCATACAAATTGCCTACATCCCCTTTATATTTAAACCATCCTTAGGATGCCGATGACTCGTAACGCTATGTAAATAGTTGTTATACTGTAGTGTTCGGGAAATAATGGCAAAGATAAAAAAAATGATGTGCTCAGAATAGAAATAATGTAATTCTGAGCATTTTGGGCCCAATTTTTTTTTGAGTCAGTGGATGTAAAGCTCATGAATATAGAGGAATAACTCTCAGTGTGTTGGGAATCATCAATGCTCTACTTTAGACAAGGGACTTGTCTTTCTTTTGGCTGTTCCCCTGTGTTCAGAACATTCTCCTTATAGATTGGCTGGAAGACTGAAGTAAACTTTTGTTGGTCAATTTTTCTATTACTGTAACACATATCTAAGACAATCGGCTTCTAAGAAAAGAAGGTTTATCCAGGCCTGTGGTGACTTTAGAGGTTTTAATACAAGGCCAGTTTTCCCTGTTGCTTTGGGGTCTTGTCTAAGCAATACCTGTGTTGTCTATTATCTAAAACACATGTGCGCTCTCTCTCTCTCTCTCCCCGTGTGTGTGTGTATGTGTGTGTGTGTGAATGTATATGCATGTGCAGTTATGAATTCACGTGTGTGTATAGGTATGGATGTGTGTGTGTGTGTGTGTGTGTGTGTGTGGTATACAGGCTAGAGGACAACCTCGGGTGTCATTCACCTTATTTTGGTGAGACAGGGTTTCTCACTGTCTTGGAACTCACAAAGTAGGCCAGCCTACTGCCTGAGCAGTGAGCTCCAGGGATCAGCCTGTCTCCACTCCTACCACTGGGGATACAAACAGGTGCCAACTTGTGAAAAGGTTTTTTTTTTTTTAAAAAAAAAAAAACATGGATTCTGGGAATCGAACTCGAATCCTCAAGCTTGCTACACATGCATCTTACCACCTGAGCTGTCTCTCCAGCCCAGTGCTGCATCTTCAACCCAAAGCTTCGGCTCTGGCCAGGCATCCTTTCCGGTCCTATTGACAACTTCCCCTTTGTTTCTGTTTAGACCTAGACATGGTGAGACTTCTGTTACTGGCTCCAGGAATCTTCATGAGATGTTGCCGGCTGTGGTCAACCTGGCTCATGCCCTGGTTTCAAAGACCCTTTTATGCTGAGAATCTCCTTAGATACACCATTTGTTTTTTACCCGGACCCTGACTACCACTGAATTTGAATCAAGTCCTCTGGCTCCTGTCCAACCCCCTTTCATTTACATTCCTCGGTTCATAAGCAGGTTGAGAAATCCAAATGGCCATGGATAAGTTGAGACCATCTAATGCTTGTCAGGGTGATGATAATTAACAACATTGAGTTCTATACCTGAGATTCACCAAGGGAGCTAGCCTGAAGCAGTCTCGTTGTGCCTGTACTGGGCAGCCGCGTAAGGCGACAGATACGCTAGGTTGTTTGATGGCAGTAGTCATTTCATAATGGATACAAAAACATCATGACTGTACACCTTGAATTCCCCCTACTGTTTTGTCAGCGATACCACAATAGAGCTGGAAAGACACAGAGAACTATATTTGATCAAGAGGAAAGAAAAGGCCCATGACTATAAATGCTCAGATTATGTGGAAATGTTTTTAAGCGTTTGAGGAAGAGCGGCTGAGCCTACGGCTGAGTAATGAGCCGCAGAAGGGGAAAGGCTGACTGGAGGGAAGGCTCGGCAGGAAGTCTTGCAGAGGTGAAATCTGACTGGGGTAAAAGTGCAACTCTCTCAGGGGCAGGAGGGTGATATGGAAGCGGTTAGAGGAAGTGGGGCTGCAGCAGCTGGAGTCAGCCCACCCTACAGTGATTAGAAGTTTTCCAAACAGCAGAGTCCCTAAACAGGAGCCAGCACCGCCCGGGAGCTCAACAGGAGCAGCGGATCGCTTAACTAGAGTTACAGAGGCGCTGGTGCTAGGTTTAATGTTGGCATTGGTCTCCAGGAAGGTGTCTGGCTTAAAAAGTTCTTGGGGGGGGGGGTCCATCTGGCCTGGCAGAGTTTTCACCTGATACCCTGACTCCGCTGAAGGTCCCCTTTACCTACTGGCATTTCATTTTGTTGTGGCCCCATCTGCTTTTTCTCTAAGAGAAAATGCAGACGTGGTTAAGGAACGGAAGGGCAGCAGTTGAGGCGAGGGACTTGTCCCGGAACCAAGTGGAACGTCATTCCAATCTCAAATCTGTCACTTTGTGGGACATCATTCAAGTCTCTGGAACCCTGCTTTCTCAGAGTAAGATGAACACTTTGGTGAGAATAAGCAAGGATGTCACTTCCGTTTCTCAGACTCGTAGGTTCCCCTAAGAACTACTCATGAGAGTCATCCATCTTGTTCCTGGATAGTGAAGCGTACTTCACACGGGCCCTTCCCTCCTTGGATTTTGGGATCTACCTTACAGGAAAAGCAGTGACATCCTAATATCTCTAGCCCCAACACCTCCCACAACCCTGAAAATAGTGTCACTTCCAAAGACTCCAAGGTCCCGGAGCTTAGTCCGTAGCCATTGTCTTCCCGGAGATCCGGGTGAGGAGCAGATTGCCACTTGACAATATGGTCAGGAGGACCAGGGAGACCATTCTGAACATGGCTGGCTTCTCCAGATCACTTTCCCATTCTACTTGGCTCCACAGGCACGCATGTGTGAATGAAATCAGTCCAGTGCTTTTCCTTTTTGGTTTTCCCCAAAGTCAACTAATCCTTTTGGCTGATGCCCCTCATTAACTAGTTATTTGGGTGCTGCAGCGACTCATTCCTATGGAAATCTTCTTGGTGGCATTCTCGCAGGGCATAAGCCTGTTTAATCAAGCTGTGTGTGTGTGTGTGTGTGTGTGAGAGAGAGAGAGAGAGAGAGAGAGAGAGAGAGAACACATGTGCTATAGCATGCGTGTTGAAGTCAGATGACAGCCTTGGGTGTGGGTCCTTGCTGTCCACCTTGCTGGAGACAGGCTCGTACTGTCATTTTCAACTGTGTATGCCAGGCCAGTTGGCCCATGAGTTTCCAGGCATTGTCCCGCCTCCACCTCCCATTTTACCACAGGAACCATGGGATGGCAGGCATTCAGGACTGCTGCCCTTGGCTCTCCGTGGCTGGGGACTCAGACTCGGGACTTCACATTTGCAGGACTGACTCCTGGCTTTCTCAGCTCCGCCCCCAGTGGCTTTAACTTCTTTTCTCCTTGGCAAACTTTGCCTTTAACTTTCAACAGAATTCATACCATGGAGCCCCTTTGGGCAGCCTTTCGCATGTCCCTTCCTTAAGTACAATCCTTGCCCTTCTCCAGGCTTTGTAGACACTGTGTATCTTTCTCTTGGTAACATTTGTCACCCATTGTAGAGTCATTCCTATCTGCTGGAGGGGGAGCCCCAGAAGACAGAGACCTAGTTTTGGTGTCTCTCTGACTAGAATATAGACTCCGGCGGGAGGAGGAAGAGACTGAGGAGAGGAAGGAGGCATGTCTTGTTCACCACAAGCTTGCAGATCGCATATGCTTATGGCGACGATGACTGACAGATGACACAGAGAATGTGTGAGCATTTCTAGCCACAGGCAGGAATAATCTAGCTGTGGCAGAGCACTGATGAGGGGGACCCCTTTTCTGGTGCCCCCCTCGCCCATTCCTGGGTCCTCCATAACCTCACTTTGGGTGTGAGTTGTTCCCTGGGAGATACTGAGATTCTGGGCGAGGGGTGGAAGGAATTCCTGACACCTGCCAGAGATGGGTTATATTCTGAGAGAAGGTTCTCGGCACTTCCCCAGAGGTGAAGGCCTGGCAGAATGGTTGCATCCTTGATCAGGTCTTCCCTCAGGTAGAGAGAACGGTCTAGAGACTCTGCCTTTGACTTGGGGATGACAATCTGGCCTGAGAGAATCAAAAGACACAAGATGAACTTAGCAGTGGAACAGCTAAGAAAAAGAGAGCATTCTTTATAGCCTGAAGACTGTCCCCAGTTAGCTGACGGTCAACAATGTCCTGTCTTAGGTATTACAATGATTGGTTCACGCGATCTCTCAAGATCTCAAAATTCTCTGTAGGTTCTACTTTCCTTTTTGGTGGTTAAGGCCACCCTGTACACTCACACCTCTAACTTACTCCACAGAATGCAGTGAACTCATAGATGCACAGGCAGAATAGCTGGCTAAGCTTTTCCTTGCTATGACTAAGCTGGCTGGTGGTTTTGATGATTTGGGGACAGGGCGGGGGTGAGATGGGGTGGCACGGGTGGGGTGTGTGTGGGTGGAGAGGTGTCAGCAGATAACAAACATGTATTTGCACTCTCTGTCCACTAGGAGCTTTGAAAAACAGTGATCTGGTTGAATCTTGGCGTGGCCATCTTCAAGCTGACAGATCTAGAAATTAACCATCTCATCTACGTTTCAACACAGAATCAAAAATTAAACCCCCGAGAAATGTTACTGGGCTTTTTAATGGCTTCCGGAAAACTCGACCTTGGTTATAGTCACCTAATCTTAGAAAATATAAAAACATAGTTCATAACCTAATCATAAAAATGTAGCTCATACAAGACACCATTCAGTAGCAAGCACTAGGAAGTGTACGGTTTTGATATGGACATGTCTTCCAAAAGCCTGGCGTGGTGAAGGCTTGGTCCAGCTGGCGACTTCATGAAGGGATTGATGTACAAGTGAGTTCACGGCTGAATGAATTATTAAGAGGTAGGGCCTATCTGAGCAATGGGAAGATGGTCACTGGGTCCCTGGGGGTGTTCCTTTGGGGTGTATATTTTCCTGAACACCCCACCCCATCTTCGCTTCATGAAGTGAGGTGATCAGTTCTCCTGCAGCCTTCTGCCATGATGCTCTGACCAAGAGCAATGGACGCAGCATCCTAAAACTGAACACTCTTAAGGTGATGAGCTAAAAAATAAGCCTGCCTTTCTTTTAAGTTGTTTTCTTGGCCCTTCTCTCCAGGTGACAGAAAACTGATCAATACAGAAAGGTGGCCATGGGCATTCAGGATGGGTCAAGCTGAGGTGGTGGTATCTCAGCCAAGGCATGAAGGAGGCTCTGGAGTTAGCCATGCAGATTCTGGGAGAAGGACATTTTAGAGAAAGGAAACAGCAAGTTCGAAGCTCCTTGGGTCTTGCTTGGGGGCTAAGAAGGGTGTGTGTGGAGTCGGGGCTGAGGGAGCATGAGGGTGCAGTGGAAGTCAGTGGGAAGAAGACCACAAGGGCCGCGTTAGCCTGCGCTCTGAGGGATTTGAGCTGTTGCAGAGTTTTGCATGAAGTTGTGACAGTTTTGCATGGTGCTTTTATGTGTGTAGAACGTGTGCATGTTTGGTTTGTGTATGTGTGTTTGCGTATAGATGTAAGCATGTGTGTATGGAGGCAAGATGTTGGCACTTATGCCTTCCACTGTTATTTTCCACCATAGCATTTGAGACAGGGTCTCTCACCAATTTGGCTAGAGCAGTTGATGAGCAAGCCCTGGGGACCCAACTGTCCCCAGCCTCCCCAAGGAAGGGCTACACACCCACATGCCCACTTCAGGCTTTTATGTGGGTGCTGGGCCTCTGAACTCAGCTCCTCACACTTAAGCATTGAGAGTTCTTACCCACACCGAGCCTTCTCTCCAGACTCCAGATATAAGGCTCTTACTCCACTACCTCTTAGCCTACTGGGTAAAGGTAACACAGAGCATCTAAGGGAATTTAGCTACTCTGCAGGCCTAGCCAGAGACCCGCAGGAACTAATCATGTCTAAGGTTGGTAAAATTCATTTTTAGCAAGGAAGAAAATCTGCCACAACAAAATAGCATGGCTGGGATGGTTTATACAATCGAAACTGATTTTCTCTTAATTCTGGAGGCCAGAAGAACCAAGACCAAGGTGATGGCTGTGTTGATGTCCCCCGAGCCTTTCTCCTTGACTTACAAATGGCCACCTTCCCGGTGTGCCCTCAGAAAGTCTTTCTTCTGCGTATATGCCTTCCTGGGTGACAAAATTCCTTCTTCTAAGAAGGTCATTAATTATACAGAGTCAGGGCCCCACTTGTGGTTCCAGTTCATGAAGTCACTTCTAGCTCCAAAGCCAGCTACATTTGGAGCAGCCACAGCTGAGGAACTGGATATGTGGATTCAGACCTGGACAGCTAGAGCGGCCCCATCCTGCTCCTCCAACAGTGACACATGGAAGGACTGAGTCCTCTTCATAAGGTAAGGCCATTTGCTTTAGAGCTGACTTTCACTGAAAAACAAACACATGTAGGCTTGTTCTTGGCAGGACGTGGGGCTGAGCCAGCCTTCCAAGAGAAAGCACGTTACGTTACTAGGTGTGCTGTTTTCATGGAAGCCTCTTAGGAGCCAGCTGAGGCTTTGGAGTACAATTTGCATGGCTGATCCTGCCAGTCAAGGCCTTAATGAGAGGCAAGAGTTACTCTATAAACACTGCCAAGTAGCAACAATGTGGCTGAAGGACGGGGGCTCCTTACTCCATCCGCATTTATTTCTTATTTTCTATCTGCAACAGAAAAATGTCCACAGAAACCGGAAATGGAGAAGAAATTCCACTGTGAGGTGCTCTGGTGGTGGCTATTTGGAAACTGAGAGAGGTTTGACTATCACCCGATTGGCGCGGGGAGGAGGGAATCTTTGTTTCTATGCTCTTACCTCCTTAGCTTTTTTTTTTTTTTTTTCATTTAGCTTGCTGGACAATATTATCAGGAATGTTAGACAAGCGCCCCGCTGTTCCCCCAATTTTCCTTTCGGTGTAAGTAGCAAATCTCGCTTGAGTCACAGAACCGTTTGTGTGAAGCTGCTTAGGACTCTTTTTTAGAGACTGGAAATAGTGAAGGCATGTGTCATCACAGTGCCCAGAGTAGATGAGTAAGTTATCTGAAGAATGCATATGATCCCGAAAACGCTTTCCTTAGGAGCATTGTCTTGGTGAATCTGCCGACGGCTCAGCATTTGGTCCTTAGACTGTCAACTGTCAGGATCCTTAATCTGCTCTGTAAGAGCAGAATGACTTGCAATTGCCGAATTTATGAGACCTATGGATAGTGAAGAATCTCCTCATTCATGAGGAATAAGCACTCCTGCCTTCCAGATAGCCTGTCTGGTTTCTGTAACATCCATGGGAAACTATGTTCTAATCAGAAGGTTGCTTGGTGAGTCAGACATCTAAACAAAAGGAATCACTTATGTGAGTCAAGGGTTTAGATGCAGGGATGAGAGACAGGTTTCACTCCATGAGCTCGCTTATTGATTGTTATGGACTGCCCGGCATGCTGAGAAATAGGTCATGTTTAGTTTTTGTGGGAAATCAACAGTTGATTAGTGATGTCTGATAGAGCACAGAATTGGACGAAGAGGGCAGGTGTGCTGCACGTAAGCTATCCTTAGTGTTAAGACTATTTGACCAACAAGCCTGATGAATTCAGGCCCACATAGTCATGAGATTATGAGAGCTGGAGCAGAGGTGCCTGGGAAGCACTTGTTGGGTCATCAGTAGCATTCTTTTTTAGAATTTCCATGTGAGATAGATCATTTTTCTGATGAATTCATCTGTTTCCCCCATTTATTTATGCATGGGTGCATGGGGTGCATGCATGTGTGTGTGCATACATGAGTGTGTGTGTGTGTGTGTGTGTGTGTGTGTGTGAGAGAGAGAGAGAGAGAGAGAGAGAGAGAGAGAGAGAGATTATGAATGACTGCTGAAGGACACCTTGCAGGGTTGCTTTGCTCCAACCATCACATTGGTTACAGGTGTTGGATTCAGGCCATCAGGCATGGTGATGGGCGCCCTTAACTATCTCTCTGGCCCTGAATCCATCTGTTTTGGTGGATGCTTTTGGTCCAGGTAGGGCAAGTGATACTGGGTTGGCATGCCTGTAAAGAACCAATTTAGGCTGCACTTTGCTCCGAAGACAATCTTTCCTACAAGATTCGAGGGTGATCTTATCTTTATGTTGCTGACCTTGTTCTGTAAACTAAGGCTGACCTGGAACGGTCATTGTGTTAAGCAAATAAAAGTGACAGGCATTTATCTGGCCATCCTAACCACCATTATGTCACAGCTGTTATTTTTCTATGTGAAAATGTTGTGAAACACACTCTGGCGAACCCTAGACAGGGATAGGACACTATTACCTGAAACCCATTCATCGGGTTTGGTTTGAGTCCTTCCTTCTGGATGTGAGAGAATCCTGAATTGGCGAGCAAGCCGTTTTTTTTCCACCGGATTACACAGGACAGCTGAGGCTCTGTTGGGAGAGACATCCCCAACTCTTCCCTCGTTATGTGTTGTTCTTTCCCTGAGATCAAGCACTGTAGATCTGTCACTCCCAAAAGCCCACCCTCCTCTAAGCTGTGAGCCCACCAAAGATGGCATGCTGGGGACCCCGCGGAGAGACGCGTCTCTCCCCCATTTCACAAGTGAAACCTGTGCTTGGAGAAATAAGAAAAGGCCATCTCACCTGTGCTCCTTATTTATTACACATTATACAGGTATCTGGTTGCAAAACCCGAACTCCTACTCCTGTCTCTTGAGCATTTGAGGCAGAACACACTGACCTGCCTCGGCAGATAACATCGGCATTCACATCACCTTCCCAGGTGACTTCCACCCTCCTTCCCCATCACCCTTGGCTGTGCTCCCAGGAAAAAAAGGAGTTGAATAGGGGGACGCTCTGCTTAGCAGAAAAGCACCTCACCTTTATGTAAGATGACTGCTTCTAATCCCACCAGGAGGAAAACACAAGGAAATTAAGATAGCACCCCTTTAAAGGTGGGGCGGGGAGGGGGAGAAAGGGGTCTGGGAACAGAGAGTGGAAGAATGTGACCCAGTTAAGTCAGAGGGGATTCTCTGTCCCTGGCCCCCTTCAGTGCCCTTCTTTCAACCTAAGGAGGACACCAAGATTATGTGGGAACACAGATGTTCATTATGGTGGGGGGACAGCAAAGGTGGGGAGATGGGGAGCCAGACAGAAGAAGGAGAGGAGGGAAATGCTAAGGAGAGGAACTTTTTTTTTTAAAGGAGGAAGGGGGATAAAGTAATAACCACATTTATCAGTCCCAGGCTGAGTAGCCAAGTGGGCGCTCATAGGATGAGCTCTAGAAAACTAGGTCCCAGCAGCACCTCCACCATTGACGCTACATCTTCTTGAATGAATCCCTTCTCCTCTCTGAGCCGCCTTTTCTCAATATGCCCAGAGAAGAGTACGTGAGAGTCCAGGAACGATTCTATCCCCACCCACCTACCCCAGCAACCCCAGTCTTTGCCCTGGGGCAGCCTTGAGTCTGGGCTGAGCAGACTGGGAAAGAAGAACAGAACCCTTTGTGGCAGGCCCGGGACGGGCAACTTGAAAGCAATGGGGGTAGAAGAATCGAAGCATTTTTGTTGTTGTTGTGGAGGAAAGCGTGGGCTGCAGGCACGGAGCCAGAAGCCGCTGACATCACCATAATACTTGGATCAGGCCTCTGAGAAGTGGGCGGGAGCCTCAGGGGAGTGGGCACAGTTACCTGGTAAAGGGACCAGAGGGCCTGCATCTGATCCAGCAGTGACAGGGACACTCATAGGGCTCACTGGATCGGGGACCAGCAGTCACGGATCAAAGATATGAGGAAAGCTTGTAGAGACTTTGGGAAGGCGCTTCTCCACTCAGTTCCTTGATTCAGGTCTTGGGGGTTGGGATGGGAGTCAGGTGTGCGCCTCATGAGGCAAAATCTCAATTAGCCTCGTCTCCCAAGCCTGAAGTTGAGCACTGGGGGCAGCGGGTGTTTCAACTTCTCCTGCTGCTCTCAGAGCCCCCGCCGGGCAGAAACTAGGAAAAGAGGCAGCCCCCTGGGAGAGGGGTGCCACAGCTTCCTTATTCTCAGATGTGGCCGCCATTAAAATGCCAGAAGGCTTTAAACCTCCGCGGGCCGATAAGCCTCTTGCAGGGTTAAGCGCGACCCTCTTCTCAAAGACTTCTTTTTACAAACAATAATTTGTCATCTCTCCCTAGTGATTACTAAGACTTTGGACCATCGTGGTGCAACTTACCAGCTCTGACAACTTCTCCTACACTTCGCATGAGCTCAGAGCAGACAGCGCTAATCAATTTCCTGCTCTTTCCTGTTGAGCCTAGATACAATATCTGAATCCCTCTCAATTCAGGACCCTCCCCAGACCTTACCGACTGATTGCAATCAGCTCTTGAGATTGACTCATCCACCCTTAGTTTAGGGTATCTATAACTAGACATTTGCTTTTTGGACAGGAAAGAGGGGGTGGGGTGGGGGCAGCAAGGCTGGGAGAGGCAGAGGCGGTGCTTATTTTTAGTATCATTTGTTTTTCTTCGTGTTTATAATTTCCCTCCAGCTTTCCCCCAGAGCTTTCTTCATCTCTGGATCTTGCCATCCCGGCTATCCTTTCCATGAATTGCCAGGATGAGCAGATCAGTCAATTCTGAGGGGCTGGGACCCCCACTTGTGGATTGAGGACATTCCCTTGCCTTGAGGGAGCTGGCAGTGCTTAGGAGACCCCTGGAGTAGGCTTTTCCTTCACCACAACCGTGTAAGATTTCATACCCTCCCCCCCTTTCCATAACCACCTTGGGAAAGGGAACTTCCCATTTCATTGCACAATGACGTCCGCGATTAGCAAAGCGGTCAGCTCATCTCTGGTTGAAATCTCTCTGCTTGACAAGTTCATCCACTCGCTCTAGTCTAAAGTCCAAGCCTGTTTCCTCTTTCTCTCACACCAGTCTTTCAAGTTGCTTGAGGATGGCTACCAGGAGCTCCCTAAAATCTGTCACCTATAGGTGAGATATCCCATCCCCCCCCCCCATTTCATGTGAAAAAGCACTGAGCTTCTTTATCCTGAGTGACATCCCCACTCCCCTACCCCCATCCCCTGCCACCCAGGATGTCGGCAGCCTCCTGTGGACTACTGTTCTCTATAGTGATACGTGTTTCCTGAACTGAATTATTTGGTCTTGTAATAACGATTGGCCTTCTGTCCAAAGAGTTGTGCTTGCTTCCAAGATGCCATCTTGAACTAAGCGTGCAATTGGTTATGGCCTTTAGATTTATTTCACAGAATCTACCACCCACCCTGTGTCCAATCCACAGGAATTTAAAAACTAATTATTGATGATTGCTAAACGGGAATATGTGTTGACTGTCCTTTTGTATGGATATGTGTTGGCACTGGCTACAGTAGTTAAGCCCTTAAGAAAAGTGCAGTTAGAATCTTATTTACTTAATACATACTTACTGTTAGGTGTAGTTTTTCAGTGGACAGTTGGTCAGTATTAGAACTTTATACAATTTTGGCATTTGTTCAATGGCTTATATACTAGATCATGTGCCTACCTAATAAATGTGAGGTTCTATATGAGCATATTTGAGTTAAATGAGTACTACTTAACTTGTGGTCTGGAGAAAACTCAACATGTAATTAATTAGTATTAATTTAAATTTTAAGAATTTAAATTCTAAAGTAAACTCCAAGAAGATCTAGAAGACCTCCAATAAGCACATGGAAAGGGTACATCACTAATCCCTAGGCAAAAAAAGAAAAAAAAAAAAAACTAAAAGGTCACACTGCTCATACCCATTAGGATGGCTATTTTCAGAAAATCAAAAACAGCGAGTGTTAGAGTGATATAAATTGGAACATTCATATAACTCTTGGCATGGAAAACAGTACCATAATGCCTAAGAAACTTAAACATACAATTAAGGTATCATTTCCAAGTTCAGCTTCTGGGAATATAACTCAAAGTAGGAACTCAAAGTAGTATTTACAACAGTATTTCTCGCAAGCAAAAGGCAGGAGCAACCGTGTGGCCATTTACAGGTGAAAGAGTAAACAAAGCTCCCGTGTGTGCACGCGACACGGCAGTGTTCAGTCTGACAGCCGAAGGAAATCCAGATCCGCGTGACGTGAACGTTAGATACTGAATGTCTGCGTTTGTGTCATTGCGGCCACCGTACTTGACAGACAGAACAACTGGAGGAAGGACGCTTCATGCCGGCTCGTGATTTCAGAGAGTTTAGCATGTGATAGCCACACTGGTGAGCGTGAGCAGAACGTGAAGATAGTGGGAGTGTGTGTGGATGGAGATAGTCTTTCACAGCAGACGGGAAGTCAAAAGTGAGATACAGGGGGACCGGGAATACCCAACAACACTCAAATGCACTTAAAACTGGGCAAGATTTTAGGGGTATCTCCCCTAGATGACGAACAAACAAGCAAATAGACACAATATTTTGACGCCTGGAGTGGAAAGATGTCTCAACTGGTTATTTGACTTTTTTTCTACACCTTACTATCACATATGTACACATAGTGTGGAGATTTGAAAACCACGGCTCCCAAACATCACCCACTGTGGGAAGAAGCCAGGCATAGTAGCAGCACACACCTAGGGGGCCGAGAGGCAGGAGGATTATGAGTCCTTCTGGAGTCATTGGAGGATTTGTGTCCTTCTGGAGTCTTTGATGGAGCTGAAGAAGAATAGATAGATTAGTTATAGTTGTTTTCCTTTGTTATGATAAAAGATAAAGTAGATATAAATATTGTAACTGTAATTTTTGCATGATAACTGTTTTGTTATATGTAATTTTACTATGTTAAAGTTAAAGCCTGTTTTTTTTGTTTAAACAGAAAAAGGGGAAATGATGGAGGCTTCCCATTGGCTAATAAAGAAGGTCAGCCATGGCTACAGAGACGAAACGAACAAATAAAAGTATCACAGTTTTAAAAAGAAGTGAGTACCACTTAACTTGTGGTCTGGAGAAAACGTGTTATCCCATGCGGCTTTGGGTGGACTGCCCTGCCCCAAACATCTTATCGCGAGCTCACACCTCTCCTCGTTCTGTCTTGCTCACACTTAGAACACCAGGAGTCTAAGCAATTGCTGCATGCGACAGTGACTTCTGGCAGATTCTGTTCCAATCTAGACTGCGAGCGTCAAGTTATGGCACCGCCAGGTCTGAGACAGCTAGAGAAACTGCCTCTCGCAAGAGGATGTGTTGAACGATCAGATCGTGGATCATCTAAATTGTGAGCTGTGCAGACTAACACACACACACACACACACACACACATATACACACAATAGGATTTAGAAGGGCTTTACCACGCCAGAAATTAATTAGACTCCTGGTTCCCAAGGCGCCATGGAACGTCTCTTGACTTCGTGCTCATTAAGTTTTATTGTAATGAATGGGTGGTTGGATGCCTTCGCTTCTCACTTGAATATAATGTGGAAAGTTTATCTGCCTGCTCGCTGCTGTATCCCCATTGCTACAATATACCTGGATCATCTAATATTAAGTGCTCAATACTTTTTAAATAAATAAATTAATAGATGCTCATATTTTACATTCAGTTCGCAGGTGAGAGGAAGCGGTATAGAGTTGCATATATGAACGTTACTACTGAATCAGGCTACGTGCATAGGAAGCAGTATAGAGTTGTATATATGAGTGTTACTGCTGAATCAGGCTACTTGCACTTGTCCAGTCTTTGTAATGCCGAACAAATTGGCTTCTGATGTTGGAAGCAGTGAGACCCCAGATCCTGAATTTCTTGTAATCCCCTGATCTGAGTGCCTACAGCTGCTCTGAGCACGAGACCTTCAGGAGTTCTGATGGCAGAGTGGTTTCTGGTGGGTTTGGCTGGGGCGTGGCTATCTCTATATAATCTGCCCCCTGAACACAATAAAGGGGGCATTCTTGGGGAATTCAAGGATGACCCGTGTCTCTGTCTCTCTGTCTGTATGTGTTTGTGTATTTTAACCTCCTGCCCCTTGCCCAAAGCTCGGTAACTGGGTAAAAGCGCACAGAGCGCAGACATGGGGGCACAGTGCACGGCATTCTGGAAATATTTTCTTCCTCTCTCATCTTTAAAGCATAGGTGCAAAGACTGCTTATCACAAAGTTAGGGTGATAGAAATAATTTAAAATCAGCATCAACCCCCAAAGAGAGTAATTACTCAGTGGAATCACTTCTCGTGTTTAGATCTCGGATGTCTTTATGAACATTTCATATATAATTAAGTGTTTCTTTAAGAAATGCTTTCAGTGGGTATGTTTTATGTATTATGAAAATTCTAGATGCCCTCCATTTTAAACCACCTTTGTATACGCTGTTATAAGAGAGGACTACGTACAAACTCAGGTTTTCGTAGACTTCCTAGGTTCAAATCCCAAATTCCTTCTTTTAGGCTGTGTGACTGTGGGCACCTATCATTTCTGTGTCTTGTGTTCCTGTTGGTGGAGACGACAAGAAAGGAGGGTTGAACTGTTGGAGAGTTGTGTGGGGATACCTGAGATGCTCAGCCAAGTGTATTGAATAAACATATTTTTCACTGTGGCTGTTGCTTATCATTTTAAGGCAACTGAAGACTTCAATTAATTTGTAGGGCAAAAAGATATTATAGTTTTTCTAGGAATATAAATAGTTTGAGATTGGAAAAACCTGGACATCATTCATGGCCATTCAATATGAAATGTATTCAAATTATAACATTGAAAAATATATTGAAGTCAACTCCATAACTGTTTATGATTTGAAAAGAGGAGCTGAATGTTAACTCCTTAATATAATGTCCCAGTTATTTAACAATTACCATGTATTCCGATATGTAGATTATTTGATGCATGGATCTATGTAGATATTATTAATAAAAATGATAACCTAGATCTATTTTATACAATGGCTCTCTTTTATAAATAAGCAATATATTTCTTTTAGTAACCGGCCTTACAAATATTTAAGTGTGAGTCCTTAGGTAAAGAGATTGAAGGCCACTGATCTGCAGGACGAGCTCAGCTCCTTTAAGATAGACTAAAAGCCCCAAAAGTTTTCCTCAGTTCATCTTTGGCCTCCATCTTCAAGCTCCTGGCCCTGCACTCTCTGACCACTAGCCCCAGCAAAGACCCTGTATTTCCTTGGCCAGGCTGGAATGTCTCAAAATGTCGTGCTCACACACTAGCCCATATTCTAAATTTAATGTCTCTTCTGGAGAACTTCCAATTACAAATCATGGGCTGACCTTAGCACCCTCCGTGTGAATGTCCTGAGAGGAACTGGCGTTAATCAGAATGCAACGATTCATTAGGATGTCAGTTGTCCCCCTCAGGGTTAAACACAGCCATAAGAAGGACAGTTACAGTGTCTTGCTCTTTTCCTGTTGTTGTGAGAGAAAATATACCCTAACAAAGGCAACTTAATGGAGACTGGGTTTATTCTGACTCACTGGTAAGAGTATAGTCCATCTCTTCTGGAAAGACCAAGTTGTAGCAGCCTGCTGCAGCTGGTCACATTGTATCTACTCAAGAAGCAAAGAGCAACAGAGGCTAGCCAAAGCTCAGCTCTCTCTATTTGACTGTTCAGGATGCCTTGCCAAGGGAATAGTTCTGCTCAGAGTCAACACGTGTCTTCATCAAATCAAGGTAACCCTTCACAGGCATGCCCAGAAGCCTGTCTCTCAGGTGACTCCAGATCCTGTCAAGGTGACAGGAATCATCATAAACCATAATAACAGAAAACCTTGCTGTAGTTTTGTTAGAGCCAATTAGTATGCTGAATCTTGATGACACATATTCCCATGGAAGAGGCACCTATCGTGTGAGGAAACTTTCCCTGGGAAAATGCAATAGGCACATCTACTTACCTCATACAGATAGGGACCGCACTACAGACCAAAGTACGGATACCACTGGAGTCCACTTTGGTAAGCCAATGAGATTTTATTGGGGTTAGTTATAGGAGTGTGGGTGAGGGGTGACTTATAAGAGCAGAAATGACTCTAAGACAGCTGCATCATGGAAGCCTACTCCAGCACATTAGATGGAAACCTTAGGATGAACACATTGCACAGCCTACAGGCAGCTCAAGAGATGTAGCGTGTCCTTTCCCAGTGCTTCACTTGGTCTGAACCTCTTCCAGGCAGCTGAGACGGTTCTGCTTCTTCATTTTTTTTTTTCTTTCAGCTCAGCTTCCCCAAGTCATCTTTGTAGCTCTGTCGTATAGTTGACTCTGGCAGGAAGGGGCTTAGCGAATCTGGTCCATTTCAGGGACTTCCTGAAGCTCGTTTGAACTGTTTACCTTCCTGTTTAAGGAGTTTTCCTGCTGGATGGAGGAAACGGTTACACAACACTGCTGTCTGCATTATGAAAATCAGGAATCCGAGCTCGTAAGCAATGTACCAAGTGGCAAAGTCATGGTATCCCACGGATACCACAAATGAGGTTAGCCTGTTTTTGAGATGTATAGGAACTGAACTCTGGTACGCTTATATGTGTCTTTTCTCTCTGTAGTTTACACTCTGTCTATGAAACTTAGCTACATTTTTCCAACAACACTTCTGTTTTCACTATGGTCTCCAGTATTTCATGTATTATAATTTATTTACTCTTTAAATGAATTTGGACAGAATGGAGCTTATTTCATCTTCTTCACCAAAAAGGGGGAGGGGGCAGCATCTGTTAGTTTAGTACCCAAGAATTAACTGTCTGGTCTTATGGTGGGCACAAGTTCAGCTTTGTAAAAAAATGACTAAATAGTTTTCTAAAGTGATGGGGCAAATTTAGCCTCAAACCTGGGGTAAATAGCGTTGCTACAGATTTTCACCAGCACTTGGTATCTTAGTCTCGTGGCTATTCTGGGAGATAGAGAGTTGCATCTCACCATGGTTTTAATTACTGTTTCTCTGGTGACTAATGATACTGAAATACTTTTATGTGTATTGGCCATAAACATTATTTTGTGAAGTATCTGTGAAAGCATTTTGCCAGTTAAAAGTCAGTCTATCAGGATGGGAAAGATCTCAGTCCATTTGGTGCCTACCACACAAGAATTAGGACCTGAATTTAGGTCCCCAGAGTCCACATGAGAACCTGGATGGACTGGTGCATCATGCCTGTAACTCTAGCACGGAGTGAGCGTAAACACAGGTGGATCTTGGAAGCTCATTGGTCAGTCTGGATGAGTCAACGAGCCTCAGGTTTTCCCAGAAAAACCTGTCTCAAAAATTTTAGCTGGAGAACAATCAATGAATGGCATCAGTAACAACTGTGGGCTTCTTCCTACACACACACACACACACACACACACACACACACACACACACATATCTACAGTGACAAGTACGCAAATCACACAGACATCCACCAGAACACAGAGGACAGAGAAGAAAATCAGTTTATCTGCTGAACATTGATACGTTGAAGGGTTCCCCCCATGCAAACTGCACCCAGGCTGGCCTTGAACTCACCATCTTCCTTCCTCTGCCTGAGTGCTGAGATGGCAGGTGTGAGGGGCTCCAGTAGGCCTGAGCATGGCAAACATGGCTCTGGCAAACCTTGTCCTCCCTTCTTCCATCTGCCTTGCTCACCTGTTAGATTACATTCTGTCTTTGTTAGGGTTTCTATTGCTGTGAAGAGGCACCGTGACCATAGCAATTCTTATAAAGGAAAACCCTTATAAAGGAATACCTTCAACTTGGAATGGCTTGCCGTTCAAAGGTTTAGTCCATTATCATCATGGTGGGACATGGGGACACACAGGCAGACAGGATGCTGGTTAAGGAGCTGAGAGTTCTACATCTTGGTCCAAAGGCAAGCAGAAGTGATCTGATTCACTGGGTGTGGCTTGAACATAGGAGACCTCAAAGCCTGCCCCCACAGTAACACACTTCCTCCAACAAGGCCACACCTCCTAGTAGGGTCATTCCCTATGAGCTTATATTCAAACTAGCACACATTCCTAAAGCTAATCACTAAGGTTACTTAGTGGTTATTTGGCCACTTCCTCCTCCTAAGAAGAGGTTCAGCTATCCAGGTCTAGCGGTTAAAGCATTGAAGTCCACAAATCAAAATTCCCTTTTGGTTACCCTAATTCACATGCCCAGTCAAAACAAACTAACTCATCCTAATCCAGGGCTTTCCCCTTTTCCCTTTATAAACTACCATTTGCCTATGGGCCACCTCTGTCTCCTCTCTATTCAGAGGACATCCTTTGTCACTTCAGGGCAGATATCCCTTCCCCTTCTCCCTTGCTCCCTTCCCCTTCTCCCTCATCCTCTATCTGCTTATTTCTCTTATTCCCTGCCCTTTGTCCCTCTGGGGCAAATAAATCTCCTTTGTGCTGAGAACTTGGACTTGGGGTAACGTGTTAATTCTGGTCCTTTTAAGGTGTGTGCCACTGTGCCCACCTGGTCAGTTTTTACAATCATATTTTGAACACAGTGGGTTTTTTTTTTGATACATGTATGACAAACTCCTCCTCCATGGCCTGGCTTTTTCCATTCTCTTAATGCATCTTTTGATTTGCGTAAGTTTTACATTTTAATGGAGTCTAAATAATCAATGTTTTCCTGTACATTTAGTGTTTTTATGGGCCATGTAGATTTATGGCCACCTCAAGATCACACACACACACACACACACACACACACACACACACACACACACCATTTGCTCATGTTATCTCTATTGCTTTGATGCTCACTTTTACTTCTGTTGATTTTTGTATATGGCGTCAGGTAAGATTAAAAGGTTGAGTGTTTCTGTTTCGTTTTGTTTTGACATGTGGCTGGCTAATTATCTAGCAGCACTGATTAAGAGCCATCATTTTCCTGTAATAATTTAAACTCACCTTCAGCACAATTCAAGTGATCATATAAACGAGGCTTCAGGATCCTGTTCTGTTCCTCTGGTTTGTCTGATGATCTGTGAACCAATACCACTTTTATTTTTATTTACATATCTGTGTGAGTATCTGCCATTTGTGTGTGGCTGCCCTTGGTGACCAGAAGAAGAGGTCAGAGCCCCTGGAGCCAAAATGGGTACTGGGAATGGAACTTGAGTCCTCTGGAAGAGCAGGAAGCACCCCTAACCTCTGAACTGTCGCCCCCAGCCCCACTATAACTTTAACAGAGCACAGTTTCACACTAAGCCCAGATCTCTAAAAATACTAGGAAGTCCCACTAATTCTGTAAAGTTACCTTGTAGATTTTTTTTTCTTAGTTATGCTGATAGTGACTAGTACGTTGGCAACAACTTCATTTTGCCCCCATTTCTCCAGTTCTATTCCTCCTTTTGTTTATATGCACCATTTCTAAGCTGACATTTCTTCTATCAGGGCTTTAGGATTTCCCTCCACGGATGTCTGCCTTCTCTCATCACAATGGACATGAGTTCAGGTCACAATTCTGGGTCCTTGGTGGGCTTACTCTGCCTCTAAGAGCCCTCATGATTCTTCATGTTCTGCTCTTTCGTTGCACCGAATCGACTTATCTCAGCTGGTCCCCGACTGTGCGCTCTTCTTTTTTGAGTCACGGTTTCCCAAAGCCCAGGCTACTAGAAAATGACTCTTTTTTTTCTCTTTAAAAGAAAGCTACTGTGTGCAGCTTTGCTTAAGCACTGCTCCCCCCATTCACAGGGCCTGTAACAATGATGTGGGACTCTTCCACGCCGGAGGCATGTCCATTTTTCATATATGTTTGCGTAGTCAATAGTTTAGGCAACCGTCTCTCGGTGCAATCTGTATTGATACAGACTTGCAGATGGTTTTTTGCTTTGGCTTATGATACAGAGCTATTTTGTTATTGCTCAAGTGCTCTGGCTTTGGTCTTGGAAGCATCCGCTGATTCCTGCATCCTTTTGACATACTTCCGCTGTTGTATGTTTAAAAGCTGTGTTCCTGTTTTCCGGCCCTACGAGATACTCCGCGCTCATCTCGCACGTCTTCTCCCCCAGTTTTGGAAGGAGCTTTTACGTGAGGATGGGCTAAGAAACCAAGACCTGGGTGTCAGCTGTGCTTGGTAACATGTTTTTGGCATGAAGGCGTCTTGCTAAAAGCCCAAGTCTCGTCTCTTTCTACAATGCTTCTACAGCATCCTGTCCATTCTTTTCTTCTGGACCACATAAAAAGTTAGCTGAAGAGCCTCAAGCTGCCCATCATGTCTCCTGACTGCCCCACTGGTTTATTGTTTCCTTCTCTCCCACCTCCTCCTCATCTCTTTCATCTTTCCAGTTCCTTTAGCACTGTGTTCCCATTCTGTCTCTCATATTATTCTGTCTCTAATCCAATTTTTATTTGATTATATTTGAAAATTGTTTTCACTAGTATATCTTTTCAAGGTCCTTCCTCTCTCTCTCTCTCTCCCTCTCTCCTTCTCTCTCTCTCTCTCTCCCTCTCTCCCTCTCTCCCTCTTTCCCTCTCCCCCCTCCTTCTCTCTCTCTTTCTCTCTCCTCCCTCTCTCTCTCTCTCTCTCTCTCTCTCTCTCTCTCTCTCTCTCTCTCTCTCTCTCTCTCTCTCTCTTCCTATAGCTGTCTTACAAATTGCCTCACCCCATCAGCTGGTGGCTTTGTTGAGCCCCTGGCCTTGAGGCTGGCTTGGCTTATCTTCCTTGAAGTCAGAGCTTCAGGTCACCAGTCAGCAAGTGTTCTACTGTTTTGGTTTCCTCCGCCTTATTTACTTATTTATACCTGACAGCAAAGAACCTGTTGTAGCCCCAGGCAAGCAGTGGACACAGACCGCATAGCTGACACTTCCCTGTGTTGGTTGAAAACTCCAAAATATTGTCGATTTGTGTGGTTTCATTTTTTCTTTTCAAATGACACGGGTTTCAGCTTTTCAGTCATGATATAGTTTTATTTTAGAATATTTATGTTTATTCTCTCTTTCTCTCTCTCTCGCTCTCTCGTGTGTGTGTGTGTGTGTGTGTGTGTGTGTGTGTGTAAGTGTGTGGAGGTTGGAGGTCTTATGCAGCCTCTCTCAACCCTATTCTTTGAGACAGGGCCTTTCATTGAAGCTGAAGCTCACCAAGTGTCTAGAACGACCAGCTAACACAACACACCCCTGGGAATCTGCCTGCCTCTGCCACACCAATGCTTGACTATTGGTGCTCATTCTACTCTTTTACGTAGGTGCTGGATGCTTGAATTCAGCTCCTTATGTTTGCAAAGCAAGCACTTTACCCACTGAGCTGTTTCCTCAGCCCCTTTGTTTATTAAGACAAAGGGTGCGACATAAACAGCAATACAAAATAAAATAATGACTCAAGCTGGAAAGGCCCTTCTCTGAGCCCGGCAGAACACTGCCAGGCTTGGCTCGTACCTTAAGTCCAGGCCCTCACAGGTTATACTTTGACCTCATTAACATCTGTCATTATGTAGCAATAGGGCATACGTTTGGGACATCGCATGTCCGGTGATGCTGAGGTAAGGTGAATGTGGAAACTACTGGTCTCGGGGACATGATAACTGGAGACATATTGTTTTCGAGATCTATTTTGTGGGGCCCACAGCAGCTCCCACCAATTGGCACAGAACAACCATCCCGTGTGGTCACGACACAGATGCTCTCTTCAAAAGCGGGGAACCCTGAACCCCTTCCTGGCATAGCGTCTGACTCTCTGAGGTCTGGGGATAAATGACTACTCCAGACGTGACTCACTGCCGTTTGGAAATTCTCAGCTGCGGGCCTGCACTTTAAGAAAAATTATTATTATCATCTCTGACTAATAACTCGCAAGCCCAAAGTGAAAAAATAACCCTGTGGGAGATGAAGAGAAAGTTCTTTAAGAAAAAAAAAAGAAAGAAAAACAACGAAACTTCATAACGAGCTCAAAGCATAAGAAGACAGAAGCAGAGAAATGCAAACGGCAAGCCTTGAAATATTAACTGGGTAATTATGCCAATCACCATCTAGCTGTATCTGTGTCCGTCACATTTTGTCTCTAATAGCAGAATAGGCGGCGGTTATGGCTGGAGATTTCTGAAAGTTAATTAAGATTTCTGAGACAGAACCAATAAAAGGCACAATCTTGTTTTTTGTTTTTTGTTTTTGTTTTTGTTTTGTTTTGTTTTTAACTTATTGAGGACTTACTTATTCCAAATGGAGACTGAGCCAGGAGTACGGACACGTCTTCCTCCTTCTTATGAAGTTCCTGTCATTTTATTGTGCTTCTCGCCTGGGTGTCAGGCTGAGTCATGGTCCATACAGAAAGTAAGATATGATGTTAGGGAGGTCCATTTATCCCTGTTTCCTGATTTCTCTGGTCTCTGTTCCTAAACCAAAACGTTGCCCTGCCGTAAGATGGATTTTCCCTGGCTTCCAAAATTCAGTCACTGGGGTCGAAGTGTATTCTGAGGTCGCACGTCATGTAGGCACTCTACGGAGGCACACAATGAGGCAGCAACTAAAGGAGTCTGCAATCCCTCTGGCTCATGGATGGCAGCAACCCTGAGGGGACCTGACTGCATAGTGGGAGCAGACCACAGATGGCAGTAACAACTGTAGAGGGCCCAACCAGCGACCAAAGCTGGCTACCCTGCCTTCTGGAACCTGCCACATCATGGGATGTGGGAACTTTCCTTCCTTCCTTCTTTCCTTCCTTCCTCCCTCCCTCCCTCCCTCCCTCCTTCCTTCCTTCCTTCCTTGTTTATGTGTATGGGTATTTTGTCTGTATGGATGTCTGTGCACCAAGTGAATGCCCAGTGCCTGCAGAGACCAGAGAGGAATGTCAGATCCCCTGGAGTTACAGACCATGGTAAGTAGCCATATAGGTGCTGGGAATTGAGTCAGGGTTCTCTGGAAGACCATCCTGTGCTCTTAACTGCTGAGGCATCTCTCCAACCTCTTTACACCCAGGTCTGTGAGCTTTCCAAGGCTGACCCCTTATTTCCTATCCACTGACTAGATAACCCAGACAGGCGTGACTGAGGGCCTAATTCCTCCCTTTGTGGAGTCGCACAGCCACCTGCTTATAAGGTGTCTGCGAAGTTATTCTCAGAATAGTCTTCGGGGAAAAGAAAGCTTAGCTACTGCCACATATGAAATTCTTCACTTGTGTGTATGGTGTGTGATGCAAATCTCGCTTCTCATTCCTGGGGCTGAGTCCCACAAACTTTGCCCAGAAAATGAAAGATGATAAATCCATGGAGAACTTACATTTATGAGTCTGCATCTATGGGAGCTAGAGTCTGTTGGTCTCTAAATAAATCCCCAGAGTCCAATAATGCTACCGAGATGGGTGCCTGGCATGTGTTCCCTGTTAGTAATTATCCATCAATCAATCGATGCATTGATTGATGTTTAATGATCATTTTTCACAGGCATCCCAGTGTTTTTAATATAGACAGACACACCACTTATGAAGAGCAGGGACAATAAATGACCCTCGGGGGACTGGTTCCACACCCATGGCTACCCCTCCTCTCCTCAAGCCTCTAGCAGTGTTTTGAGCATGTCTGATGGTACCTACCCTACCCATGTCTGATGGCGCCTACCCTACCTGTGAACATTCTGCTTTTTTGTACACTTGTGTGCTAGAACACTGGCTCCAAGAATCAAGGATTCTAGTTCATACTTTATTCCTTATAAATCCTTATGCCAGCTTCAGCACCCGACAGGTCTCAAAAACATTGGATCATTTTGCCAGTGTTACCCCTCCCCCCAGGCTTACCAGATGATATTAGTGGAACCATCAGTGACAAGAGCTCCCTGACATTTTGGATACTTCTGGACCATGGTGATAAGGTTTCTGACTTAACTTCTTTGTCAAGCCCATTTTCCTTTTACAGCATGCGCTGAGTGGTATATGTGCATGCATTTTAAATAACCAGGCTGTAATTAAGCCAACCTATTCTTGATTTTCTAAAAATTATATAAATTATAGTTTCCTTTCTATAGTCCAAATTAAAATACATCACTGAAATTAAAACGAGCCTACAGGAGTGCTATTAGCATATTCAAAGCCAAATGCCGATAATAATGGTGTTTACTTACTGAAATTTAGCAGTATTCATTCAAAAACAACATGCAGCCCTCACCGCCATTGATGAAATAATGCTCGTTGCTTTATGGTTCTGAACTCTAATTAGCTGGGAACAAAACAATTCCTTTGCCTCCAATTAACTATTTCCTTCCTGACGTTTTCTGTGTCACCTTAAGCAGAACACCCTTCCGAAGGGTTACTGAACTCCTGGGGACTGGCCTGGACATGGACAAATGATAAGCCACTGCTCTCTACCAAAGCGAAAAGAGGCCCAGGCGGCTACCGCTAGCTCCTGCCTCCTTGTTCGCGTTGACCTTATTTCTAGCTAGACGTGGGTTTGCCTCTTTTGTGTGCAAACTCCTTGGCGTGAGCAAGACAACAAACAGGAGTTATTCAAAATGATTTCCAGGAAAAAAAAATTTCCTCCCGAGTTCATCCAGCATCTTCCTAAGGAGAAAGCACAGCCTGGATTCTTTGTTGGAGAGAGGTCTCTTCTATGGCCCCTTTTCTCTTGCTGTGTGTGCTGCCTCTCCTTAGATCATCTAGTATGGGCGGGTGATGGTTGAGACCACAGACCCTTGTTCTTCCCACAAATCCCCAGAGCCGGATAATAACAGGCAGGCAGTGTTGTGCGGGGCCCCTGATATTATGTAGGCTGGTGCCCTGTTACACAGATGAGGACGCTGGGACTCGAGAGCTAAAGATACCATAATGAGGCTGGAGATCCTAAACCTGTCTGATCATGGCTCCTTCATCCACTCATTCAACAAACCCAGTCTCACCTTGTTCTCTGCCAGCACTGCCCTGGATCATGGGGGAGCTCAGTGACGGTCAGGACAAGGGAGGGAGGGCTTTACCCTCGTGGGGCTGAGATTCACGAAGCATGAACCCTTGGTGAGAAAATGAAGCCTGACAGTGGACATGGTGACTGGGATTATGGGGAGGGCTGAGAAGAGATGGTTCACTCTCCTGAACAAGACCTGAACCCGGGGTGATGAAAACGTAAGGCCTAGACCAGTGGTTCTCAACTTTTCTAATGATGCAACCCTTTAACATAGTTCCCCATGCTGTGGGGACCCCCTAACCACAAAATCATTTTCGTTGCTGCTTCACAACTGTAAATTCGCTACTGTTATGAATTGAAATGTAAACACCTGTTTTCTGATGGTCTCAGGTGACCCCTGGGAAAGGGTCACCTGACCCCAGAGGGATCAGCTCACAGGTTGAGAACTGATGGTCTCATCAGAAGGAGCAGCCGGCACATGGAGTCTAGGATAGGACGGGGCTGGGATATTTTGTGATTGGGCAGGCTGGCGACCCTCGGGGAGATTGGTCCTCTGATGAAGCATAGGAGATGGGCAAGTCATGCAGCAGTCGGACAAGTTAGAATGGGGCCAAAACTTTAACCAGAAATGAAAAATGGTACTGTGGCCTTCTCTGGGCCCAGGTTAGCTGAGTGTGGAAAAAGCAAAACCATTAAGTCTGTCTGTTAGAAAGCTGCTAGGCTTGTCCCCTCCCCCTGGTCAGGCTGGTCACCCCAGTTGCGACCTAGCCAGCCACACTTAAGTCACCCCCACACAGATGACAGTCTCCTCTGATTGCGCCACGGGAAGATAACATAAGAGGGTGGCAATCCCTGAGTCAGTGCCAGCCTCATAAAAGTGGGACAAGCAAAGACTCCAGTGGATGGAACCGAGGAGCGGAGAGACCTAGGCTTGTCTCCGGTGACCTCTGAGGCTGAGATCTGACTGGCTGTGGGCTGTTCCTCACCTTTATGGTGTACTAGTTCTCGCCACGGTGTGTAGCAGGATACTGGGGTAGGAACAGGGTCAGTCACTGCTGTGGAGAAGCAAACACATGACCTAAATGATAACTGGCCACTCGCCACCCTAGTGTCTCAGGCATTGCACAAGCACTCACGACCTTCCCAACCAGTACTCAGACTCCCATTTCACAGACTGAAACTCAAGTTCAGCATCCGGGGCCGTGGTGGAGAATGTGACCTCTGCTCCCTCTCTAGCTGGGTGACCCTGGGTAAGTCACCTGATTTCTCTGGGGTTCACTTGGCTTCTCAGGGCAGAGGGAAGGTGAACATGGCTTGTTAATATCCATATACTGTACATCTGAAAAGAAGCCACGTGGGAGAAAGGGGCTTAGAATGGGTCGAGTAGCATCTAAAACATACTATTAGGCTTTCCAATAGTGGGAAGCCTGGGCAGTCAGGAAACTCATCAAGATGTTGCTTTAGATAGGAAATGGATCAAAAGCCCCAAATCCCAAGACTGACTCTGAGAACTGAGATTCTGTCCATAGGGAACAGAAAAGGCCAACGGCGATAGTCCGGTCTATGACTGGTTCTTGCATCATTGTGAGTAAGTCCTTTCAAGTCTCCCAAGGAGAAAACAAAATAAAATTTATAATGAAAAGGGGGTGTAGTCTATCTCTGAGGAATGCCTTGTGAGAGTAGACACCGGAATGAGTTATCAAAGCAAGTCTGGTATTCTTCCTCCAATGGCCTTAGGAGAGATACCTACCCAAGTGTGGGTGGTTTAAATGGGTTGCTGGCTGAAGCCAAGGGGAAGACGCTGCAAACTGAATCTTCCCTTTTTTGGTTTCTCGAAGAAACCCACAAGAACTTCCAAAGAGCTTTGTTCACGGATACTTCCCAAGCCTTTTATTAAGTTAAGTACACACGGAGGGTGCTTGGTAAATAGCCATTGAAGAGTTGGAGGGGCACAGTGCGTGTGTCTGAATGTTTGGAAGAGCAACAAGCCTGTGTCCCTGTACTCACTTGTTCTGGCTCACCGGCCCACTTATCCACATCCCCTTAACACGAACCTTGGAGACAGTGAGTCAAGTGTACTGAGGCTTAAATATTGCTGTGCAGCTTTTCCCTGAGCACACATGAACACACACATGTAGACACATTCACACATACACACTCATATATACATACACACACTCATATATACATACACACACATGCACATATACACACACAGCTTCCTATGGACAGGTAAACTTGTCATTATTTGCAGACACAGGGTGACAAAATCCCTGTGTAATAGAACACAGTACCCTGTAAAGGCCCTGTTCATCCCTAGTGTTTCTGAGTTAAGAGATGTGGGGGCCAAATCAACCACTTAGCCATGTCTTCAGTGTTCTTTCATGAGAGGCAATCAGAGAAAACGATCTAAAGTGCTCTTATTTTTTTTCCCCTTTCAAAGCTCCCATGGGCTGTTGCCCAAAAAATCCTGTTTATTAAAAGCAAGCAAAGGGCCGGACGTCACCAGTTCCCAGGGGTAGCCACTGCCTGTGTGCTTCTAAGACCATAGATGAAGATTGTCCTGTGAGTAGGAGATGACCCCCGCGAAACCACAATAGCCTATCAGGTTCAGCGTCCCCAGAGCAGAAACACACAGTTTTGTCAATTGCTGGCCGTCAACTGGCAGTGCGACTGTGTGTCTAGACTGGCTTTAGCATCAAGAGAAGCAAGAGAGACAGATGCTAATCCCCCTTATCTGGGGAACCCCCCTTCTGCAGCATGAAAAGGATCTGGGCCGCCCCTTAATGTGAGGAGGGGGAAGAGCACTTGGAAGGAACCTTGGGATTGGTAAGCAAGCAGGTCCAATTCAACCAAAGACCCCCCCCCTTTTCTATCCTAGAACCAGCTAGGCTTCCTTCCCTGCCTTCATCTATATTCGTCCCTGCAGCCCAGCAACCAGACTGCCTGACAGCAGCTAGAGATCTCCCACAATGCCCTAGCCAAAAGCAGTAGAGTCAGATACACCAGTCCCCATCTTAAAAGATGAGAAAACAGAGGCTCGGAGAAGGAGGTGGCATATTTAGTTACACAGGCTAGGTGGGGTAAGTACTGGGAACTATGGGGTTAGACTGCTTGGGTTCATAGCTTGACTACTACCAATGAATCAGGACAGGGAGTTGGGCTTTAGTGACTTGGTTCCTGCACCTTTAAAGTAAAAAAACTTGTGATATCTGCTTCATCAAGTGGTGGGCAGAACAAACGCCATGAGGCACCATCAGTACCAGCATGCTTAGCACTCTCTGGCGCGCAATGATACAAACCACTATTATTATTATTATTATTATTTGTTTTATTGCAAGCATCCTTGCTATGGGCAGACAGCCAACAGCGCAGGTTCTAACTGACTGCTTTCCCCTTTCTCCAGCTTTGCCCTGAGTTCCCAGGCTCTTGCATTTCCTCCTCACACCATCTTCTCCCTTCTCCCTCTGTCCTCCACCCTGTTCCCATTCACAAAGTCCCTGGCCACCTGGGCTGCTTGCTGTTAGTGTCACAGCAGGCGGGCGGGAATGCCCTGCCTGCTTATCCTGCTTATCTTCCTGGCTCATGAGTAAGAAGTACCAAGAACCATGAGAATGAAGCCTGTCTACCGTGGAGTGATGTGGTGTGATATCAGGAAGCACAGCTGGCTTCTCCTTGGATCAACCATCAACTCCAAAAAATACCATTAGCAAGCGACAGAAGAGGAACTGGGACGAGGTCTCTGGAGTCCTTGCTCTGGGTCCTTTGCATCCATCAGGTTCTCTGCCTCTGGGGAGCAAAATCAGGAAAGAAAGAAATGACATAGGTCTGGTCTTAGTGGTCTTCTCTGCTGGTGGCCACGACATTCACAGTGGTCTCTATACTGACTGCTCAGGATGGCAGCTCAGAGATGGGTGGCTTTTACTCTTTCAAAGAGGCTCCTGGGGGGTCCCTGGCTTGCTCTGAAGTCTGGTATCTCCAAGGGAAACTGTTTTACATAGCAGGCAGGAAGACCAGCAGAACTAATTAAGAGTTATCTATGAGGTCTCTCTCGCTGCCTGGAAGACACTCTGTTCCCATCCAGAACCCTGCTGGCTGGAACACAGACAGCAATCATACTTTTGGATTCAGGTGACTTTCATAGTTTAGAGAAAATGGTAGCATAGAAAACATGTGGAAAGATCACAGAGGACAAATCCACAGGCCATACTAAGACGAAGAATGCCCCTTACAGAAAACTTAAATTCACTATACATTCCAGGCTGGCACGAAACTTGGCGTCTTCCTGCCTCGGCCTCCCGAGTCTGAGATTACAGGCATGCACTCCTGGTCTCCTAAACTTGCGATCACTTTGCTATCTCCACTTTTCCTTGAAGAACAAAGCAGCTGTCATGCATTTTGATCCTTCAGGGGGAAATGTGTATGTTAGCTAGGTCTCTTTAAATGTGTAACTGGGCTTTCTGAGCTTAGATGTTTTTCAAAAGGTATAATTTCCTTTAAACTATATTGCAAAGACTTCTACCTCTGGGCTTCCCTTTCTTCCTCACAACCCAAGCACGAGCCTTCTCAGTAATGGTGTCTTCATTATTCTTGGAAGCAGAAACTCAGAATTTGGGAGAAATACTGTGAATCCTTCCTTCCTCAATATTTGAAGAAAAGCTGTTCTGCTTTTATCTGATGTGGGTTGTGTACCACATGAACTCAGAACACAGCTTTGGGAACAGAGCAGAAGAGTTTGTATTCTGGTTCTGTGTCTTTTGGGAATGACTGCTGCGAGTCATGTAAGCCCTTCTCAGCCTTCATACCCCCCTCATCTAAGAAATAGGGAAGAATAGCTGTGTCTTTCAAGTTGGTTCTGCAGAATACAGTGTTGAATTTAGAATGATAAAGTTGGGCCTGGTGCATAGCATTCGGTAACAGAAACAATTTAATAACTAGCAATTATTGGATGTTTACTATTCACCAATAGCATGCTGCCAGCTTCAAGTTACTATGTTTAATCATCTCAATAACTCAATGGTCATTTCATTCACTTTCTTGATGAAGAGATGAGGACAGAGCATCTGTGGAAGGTGTTAAAGTCTGCACAGCAAGGGAGTGGCAACATTAAAATTGAGTGAGAGACCAGTACCGATCATCTTAACCATAATAAATGGTGACATTCTTGGTGAGGTTATTCAGTTGGAATACAAGAATATTTGTATTTAAATGCTGTGGAACAATTGCTTCGTTCCACATAAACATAAACCCCAAATTTTAATAAACATAAAATCAAAAGTTTCATGAGTCAGATATTAGTTGGAAAAAGAAAAGAATGACTTCCCATAACCTGGCAATAGGAGCAGGCTAGTAAAATAAAACATGAACGGTTAGTTGTAATGACCTTCATTTTTCTTTTGCTCGTAGACAATACATTGACTATATAAGATGAGAGATTAAAACATGTAAAAGCACACACCGAGATGATCTGGGAGGAGGGTTTGGATCTGAACTCTTAGGACCAGATGGACATACTGTCATTTGTTAAGCTGGGCCCTGGGTTGAAGTGCACCTGTCTTAAACGATCGTGCACTTGGATACTTTCATTTGCCTGTTATGTTTTTGTTGTTATTATTGTTTTTTTTAACCAGGGATAGTAAGGCGACCTGGAGATCTGACATGCCGTCTCTCTGCTGCACCTCCGCACACTTTCATTTTATACAGGACAAAACTCACACTGCCTGTCCTGTCCTCGTTGACAACCGAGGAATGTATTTCATTACAACTGTCGCGGAGACACGATACTGATGCCAGTGTTTCTGTATATTCTCTGGGATGAAACTTCCCTGGCAAGTTCTTATTCTTCTGCAGAAACTGAGTGGCAAGAAAACCCCCTCTCAAATGTAAAAACAAACAAAAACAAACAAAAACCTGCAATGCCACTGTCATGTTTCAGGGAACAAAAATGAAAGAGGAGCATTATAGAGATGAAACCGCTCGAGAGTACTCCCAAGACAGCCAGCTGGATCGGCTACTATCAGCCTCAATGCCAGGCACGTAAGATGACCTAGAATGTCTACCCACACTGGATCTTCTCTATACAAATGCACCTTGCTTTCTCCGCCTTTCACCCGCTCTCTTCTCTGACACATTGTCCCCACAGATCTTTCGCCCAATCCTTGCATGTCCTTCGGATCTGCGACTTGTGAAGTCCTCAGCTAATAAACTCCACTGAAAGCAAATACATTCACTGTGATGATGGGGTTGCATGGTGTGCCAGGCAAGCCCCATGGGGTTTGGGAACTGGCCCTGGCTGTAGGCACCCATTATAGCCCCTAGAGTTTATGACAGTGCTGGAAACAGGGTAGATCTTCAAGAAATATTTTTGGAGATTCTGATCATCCATTTCTTTTTTTTTTTTCTTTTTTCTTTTTTTGTTTTTTCGAGACAGGGTTTCTCTGTAGCTTTTTTAGAGCCTGTCCTGGAACTAGCTCTTGTAGACCAGGCTGGCCTCGAACTCACAGAGATCCGCCTGCCTCTGCCTCCCGAGTGCTGGGATTAAAGGCGTGCGCCACCACCGCCCGGCTGACCATCCATTTCTTGAGCCAGCACTGGCACATCTACAAAATGCAGTCCTAAGGATCTTCCCCTGTCCATATTATTTATGCAGTGACACTTCTCAGCTTAGCCTTTACAGTTGCATCGGCCATGACCTGAGGTAGGTTGCAGTGAGATACTGGGCACAGGGAAGTATTTCCCAGCTTCCCCCACCCATCAGGAGATCTCTCTAATGATTGTGCAGCTAGCAATCATCTGGTTTGCAAAGGCAGCAGGCTCGGTGCCATCTGAATTGGCCATCCAGTCCGTGCTTGTGCCGACAGTTCAGAGAGATTCTAACATGACCGTGCCTCCCCCTCCACCAGCAGTTAGAGCTGGGATGAAGATGACATCACAGAAGAGGGAGCATGTGAAGGTTTCCAAACATGTTCCTTTGCACATCAAAATGCATGTGGTAAATTATTTGACATGTCTCCTGCGTAGCTGTCATCCTGATACCACACTGTGAATGGCAGTTGCAAGACTGGAAGAAAAGTCGAGAACCACTCAGACAGGGCATTCCTTAGGACCTGCCAGCTGTCTTCTCCCAGTGGCCCATAGGCCCCCTCACCTCCACCCCAGGAGCGAGCCTGAGGCAGAGAAGCCTCTCTGCTTCTCTATTTTTCTCCTATACTTTTCCTCCTCTGGACAAAGCAAAATAGAGCCTGGCGGCAAGTGGCTCTTCTTGATTCCATATGTTTTGGAGTCTCTCGTTTACATGGGCAATTTGTCAACTTTTTTTTAAAGAGTCATTTGTTTGTTGTATTTTTCTCTAAACCCTTAAAGTTCAAATGCTTCAAAGTAGGGACCCTGGTTTCACCTTTGTATTCCACTCCCACATCTCTGGTCTCTTCCTTGCCTCAGCCCAGACTCAACACCCCTGCCTTCCTCTTAACCCTCCTTGCCTCCAGGAAGGATACTGTGGGGTTGGGTTCTCTTAAGATAGCAGCATTAATATGCTGGTTTAGTGCCAGCCTGGTCATTCCTTCCATCACGCATGTCTACAGAGTCTCTACATTTAAATTCTCCATCTATGGGGGTCCATCTGTAACAACCCCCTCTCGCTTGCCTTTAGCCTTCTTGACTTCAGCTTTGCTTTCCTCTGAAATGCCAAAGAAAGATGGAATTGATGAAGACAGTGAGTTCTCCCCTAATGGGGTGAGCCAGGCTTTCAACACTCAACCTTGGGACTTTCCGACGACGTTGTGAGCTCCCCACATAGTGACCAGTGGAAAGAGCCTTGGATTCTGAACCCGGAGGAGGTAGCAGGTTTGAAAGGAACCAGTCACCAGCTGTGTGACTTTAGGCAAGTGCTCAAGGTTTTCTAAACTCATCTGTCTACGCGGTGGCTGGTTTGAAATATGTGCTCTTGATTTTTGTTCCATTATCTAAGCTGCCCATATTTAAGGGTTTATACTTAAAGGGACACTCTTTAAAAAGGGCTGGGAGGAGAGGAAGAGAGAGGGAAAGAAGAATGTAAAGGCAAGGCTATTAGAGGCCATCACAGACACATTCCCTATGGATGTTCTGGAAGGGCTGAGAGAGTGACTGGCTCCGGCACCCTCCGGAACCTGGCCTGCCAGGTCTTGGGCAACTAGCTTTTGCTACCTCTTGCCCCCTCCCCCATGATGTTGCTCTCCAACAGCTGGATCCAGCGAAGCTCTTAAGGGAGGTGAGAGTTCTTGGAAGGCTTGGCTTCCATAGCGGTGCCCCGCTCCCACGCTCCCCCTTTCTAGACTCCTCAATGGTGCGAACCCCCTGTTTCACCACCACTGACCTCCTGCGCGAAGGTTGGTAGCGGCAATCCGCCAGCATCCCGCACTCCAGCTCTACCCTTGTTGGGCGTCCTGCCCTCGGCTGGCTGCCTTCTCCTCGCTCTCTCTGCCGCCCGGGAGCTCCCCCTCCGGGCGGAGCACAGCAGCAGCCTGCGGGGTTGGCGACATAGCTGGTAAGAGGGGCGGCTGCTGCAATCCTCCCGCCCACGTGCACCGACGGCAGCGAAGCACCAGCAGTCGCCAGGCCCGCGCCTGCCGCGGGTGGGTGCTTCACCTCTGGGGTTGGTGGGGGACCGTAACCCGAGTCCCACCGCCGGGACCTCTATTTGCATAACCCGACCCCCCTTTCTTCTCGGACCAGGCTGGAGATGAGAGTCGGGCTCCCTTCCGAGGCGTCGTCTTGCCTGTGGTCAGCGCGGGGGCCGCGGGACCGGCAGGAGCGCAGGCGGAGCGGGCTGGCGCACGTGGTAAGAACGCTGCTTTCTATTTCTTCCTTTTCCCCCAGCTTCGGAACAAGGCTTTGCAGGGGTTTTGCAGAGGGTGGGACACCTATAGAAGTTCCACCCTCGATGAACTTTCCCTTTGAATTTGATCCCCAATCGGAAAGAAGAGCGCGCACAGCGCGATCGAGAAACTTTCCCATATTCGCTTTTGGGCATTTGAAGTCAGGGCGATGGCCATTCCCGGGAGAACAACTTTCGCGGTTGGCATGGGGAGAAAAGAGCTGCTCGGAAAGCGGCACCGAGAGGGCTCCTGGTGGTCTTGGGGCTCCCCTGATCACCGTATTCCTGGCCGGGCAGGAGCGAGCGCGCTGCGGCCGTGGACACCGCAGGTGATCGCCGGGAGAGCGCCTGCAGCGCTGCTCTCCATCCACGGCGTGGCGCCGTGGCTCCTGCCCGCCCGGGTATCCTCGCTGCTCCGGGTAGGGGGGCAAGAAAGAGAACCGCGGGGCTCGCGTCCGATCCCTCCCCTGCCCGACTTTGGAGCTGAGAAGGATAGGGCGCTAAGATCCTAGCCCGCATCCAAGATCCCAGGCTAGGCAGGTCGCGAAGCCCGGTGTTTGGGAACCGGCCGCGCAGCGGGAGCGCTTCTGGAGGGGGCTGTTTGGGAGGTGGGAGCCGAGTGCCCAGAGAGCCCTCTGAAAAGTTTTTGGGAATTTGACAGTAAGGATTCTACTGGAAGGGTTTGCTTATTATTTGTTTGTTTGTTTATTTGCCAAGGGGAACATGTGTTGGGTCACCGTGACTCGAACCTGTGCCATTTGTTGTCTCTCAGCACCGAGCAGGTTCCAAGCAAAGGAGATGAATACTATTCCTGGGGTAGACCTTAGGCTCGACTAGTAGGATGCACCCCCGGAAAAGTGTATACACGGGGTAGGGGGAGGCTTGGTGGCTGCAGACTGGGAGGGCTTGTGAAGGTGAGGACAGTGTCTTCTCAGGCTGCCTTGTCTGATGTCTGGATACCCTGTTGGTAGGCAGGCACACAAGCGCGCTGTCAAGAGGGAGGCGTGTGGTGTGTAGCGTAAGGTGTGTGAGTGGGTGTGTAACAGGGTAGCGGAGGAGGGAGAGTGTAGCGGAAGTGGAGGGTGTGTGTGTGTGAGTGTGTGCTTGTGTGTGTGCGTGCACGCGCGTCGGGCAGGGTGAGTGTCCAAGCCTCCATCTGGTCGCCCCCACGCAACGGACCGCCCAGACACGCCGGGAAGGGCGCCCGCACTGTGCAGCAGCTGGAGGAGGGGCGGGGAGCGCGCGGGCAGAGGAAGGGGGTGCCTCTGGCAGAGGATCTCTCGAAGCTCCCGCAGTTCTTCGGCCCCATACTCTACTCTAACCTCTACCCTTAAGGTGCCTAAAATACTTAAACAAATAAACAACCCAGACCTGTTCCGTTTTCGCTCCAGTATAAATAGCACAGACTTTCCAAAAAAGCAAGACCGCATTCACTCTTATCGCCAGACACTACTTTCCACAGTGTAATTCAGAAAAAGGCAGTCAGCTTCCGTGAATGCGGCTAGCTTTTTTTTTCTTTTGCTTTCTTTCTTCTTCTTCTTTTTTTTTTTTTCTCTGTCTCTTTTTTGCTTGCGGTTTTGAGCTGCCAAGAAAGTGAAGGAGGGGTTTGACTGTAGTGTCTCGGCTCCGCTCGGTTTCTTTCCGAAGTTTAATTTTCCGGAATGGCTCCCAAACAAGGGCCGGGGAGGCGGAGCCGCCACTACCGGATCTTCTCCTTTTTTGGAAAGTCTCGGCGAACCGGAATTCCTCCCCGCCCCAAGAGACAGAGCTGCCACCTCGGCCCGCGCGTTCTCCCGCGGCGACAGCGCCGGGGTCGGCGATCGAGCCCTCCCCTCGCTGAACTCAGCAACCCGGAGTCCAGGCTGCAATGGGGGCCGAGAGCCCCAGACCCCGGCGGGTGTCCACCGGCGGCGAACCGTTCCGGGGGGGGGGGGGGGGAGTTCGGTGGAGCCCGCGCTGCCAAGCCCGTATGCAAATTAGCCATGTGACCGCAAAGGCTGCCTGGCCCAGCCCTGTTCCTCAGTCCATATATGGGCAGCGACGTCACGGGTTTTGAAAACCTGCCCATAAATACTCGGAGCCTAACACTTTCCGTCTGAGAGAGCAGCGATTGATAAATAGCTGGGCGAGGGGGACACACTGACTGTTATAATAACACTACACCAGCAACTCCTGGCTCCCCAACAGCCGGATCACAGGCAGGAGAGAGTCAGTGGCCCATAGCTATTTTTCTTCTTAAGAAGCCAACAACTTGCTTGCTAGTTTTATATCGGTTAGATTTTTTTCTTTCTTTTCTTTTTCTTTTTTTTTTTTGCGTGTGGTGGTGGTCTTTACTAAGTGTGGAGGGCAAAAGGAGATACCAACCCAGGCTCAGTCCAACCCCTCTCCAAAAACGGCTTCTCTGGCACTCCAGGTAGCGAGGGAGTTGGGTCTCCAGGTTGTGCGAGGAGCAAATGATGACCGCCAAGGCCGTAGACAAAATCCCAGTAACTCTCAGTGGTTTTATGCACCAGCTGCCTGACAGCCTCTACCCGGTGGAAGACCTCGCCGCCTCGTCGGTGACCATCTTCCCCAATGCTGAACTGGGAGCCCCCTTTGACCAGATGAACGGAGTGGCTGGAGGTAAGCCGCGTGTCCTCTTTGGAGCTGGTGGGTGGGGAGCGGTGGGTGTGCGGGACTTGGAGGGGAGAATGGGGACCTGAGGTGGTGGAGGGCGCTGACCACACTGACTCTGAAGACTGGAAGTGAGTGCAGGAGGAGCGGGAGAGAACAGGGACTAGAGCGCCGAGATGTGTGCGCCTAGAGATGCACCTGGTCACCAAAAGGAACTGGCATGCTTGCGGCCCTCTGCGCGCCCAACTGGGCGCAGGGCTCAAGACACACCCTTACTGGGCTGCCAGGCTGGAAGCAAGTCCACTGGCCTGACTCTGCGCTTCTGGGATAGGGTTAAAGTAATGGGAAAGTTGGGGAGTCCGGGGAAGAGCTGCGCGTCTGGAGAGCCAAGTGGCAGGGGAGCGCTGAGGAAGCGCGCGTGTAGCGCTCTCTGGGCAGAGCCCACTCCGGGAGGGCTCGGAGCTCTTTTCGCTTCTGGTGCGGCTGAGAGGCACCACCCCACTTGCCTATCGCCCCAAAGTGAAGGGGGATAGCGGAGCAGGGCAAGCAGCGGGAAGTGGCCCTGAGACTGCCGAGGGCGGCCAGCGCAGGCATCAGTGTGCGTCAGGCTCGGCGGCGATGCTGTGTAAAGTCGTCCTCAGTAGCCCCCGCGCCTTCTTCCAAGCCCAGTCTCTAGTCTTGGGCTGGGGCGGGGACGCGCGGGTGTCGGGCCAGGCTGAGGATCTTGGGAGGGAAGGGAAACCTAGACTCCTTCCTCCGCAGCCTGGGTTCCCACTGGCAGTCGTCAGCTGAAGCGCAGCGGGAGAGGGAGGGGGAGATGGCACCAGGAATTAGCAGCGGGAACATCACCCACCCACTTACCCGTTCTGGGGTTCCCCTCTCCCGCGACTGGCACTTTCTCAGTATCGCCTGGGATTGGTCGGATCTTGAGTGGTGTCTGTACCGTTGCCTCGGTGGTGGAACCACAAGGCAAAAAAGCACTGGGAAAGGACCGAGGCAGATGGGAAATTGTTTGATATTGTTGCTATTATTGGGTGTTTTTATTGGGGACTATAGTCACAGATGGCTGAGGGACGGAGGGGAGGGGCACGTCCTACTTTCTTGGAGACAGTTTTTACGTCTCAGGCGCTGGCTAACGTCTTACTGTCTCCAAGCCTCAGTTTCCCTACCTGTTGGATGTTGTTCTATCCCTATATTGTTGGAATCCTGAAACGAGGACGGCCGTGTGCGTGCGTGGTGTGTGTGTGTGTGCGCGCGCGCGCGCGCGCGCGTGTGTGTGAATTGGCACTTGGCTGCGTTTTCATTGTTCCACCTCTTTCCTGCCTTTTCCTTCCCCAGATGGCATGATCAACATTGACATGACTGGAGAGAAGAGGCCCTTGGAGCTTCCATATCCTAGTAGCTTTGCTCCCATCTCTGCGCCTAGAAACCAGACCTTCACTTACATGGGCAAATTCTCCATTGACCCCCAGTACCCCGGTGCCAGTTGCTACCCAGAAGGCATCATCAATATTGTGAGTGCGGGCATCTTGCAAGGGGTCACCCCTCCAGCTTCAACCACAACCTCATCCAGCGTCACCTCTGCCTCCCCCAACCCATTGGCCACAGGACCCCTGGGCGTGTGTACCATGTCCCAGACCCAACCTGAATTGGATCATCTCTACTCTCCTCCACCACCTCCTCCTCCGTATACGGGCTGTACAGGAGATCTCTACCAGGACCCTTCGGCGTTCCTGTCACCACCCACCACTTCCACCTCCTCTCTGGCCTACCAGCCACCTCCTTCCTACCCATCCCCCAAGCCAGCCATGGACCCAGGTCTCATTCCTATGATCCCGGAGTATCCTGGCTTTTTTCCGTCTCCGTGCCAGAGAGATCCACACGGTGCTGCTGGCCCGGATCGAAAGCCGTTTCCCTGCCCTCTGGACTCCCTGCGGGTCCCCCCTCCGCTCACTCCACTCTCTACCATCCGTAATTTTACTCTGGGGGGTCCCAGTGCTGGAGTCACGGGACCAGGGGCAAGTGGAGGCAGTGAGGGACCCCGACTGCCTGGCAGTGGCTCTGCAGCGGTATCTACTACTCCCTATAACCCGCATCACCTGCCATTGCGGCCCATCCTGCGGCCTCGAAAGTACCCGAACAGGCCCAGCAAGACACCAGTTCACGAAAGGCCCTATCCCTGTCCTGCAGAAGGCTGTGACAGGCGCTTCTCACGCTCGGATGAGCTGACCCGGCATATCCGAATCCACACGGGCCACAAACCCTTCCAGTGTCGGATCTGCATGCGAAACTTCAGCAGAAGTGACCACCTCACCACCCACATCCGCACCCACACCGGGGAGAAGCCGTTCGCCTGTGACTATTGTGGCCGCAAGTTTGCCAGGAGTGACGAAAGGAAGCGCCACACCAAGATCCACCTTCGGCAGAAGGAGCGGAAGAGCAGTGCCCCCTCCTCGTCTGTGTCTGCCCAGCCTTCAGCCTCTGGTCCTGGGGGCTCACAGGCGGGAGGCAGCCTATGCGGTAACAGCACCATTGGAGGACCACTGGCCTGCACCTCTCGGACCAGGACACCATGAGATGAAGCTCCGGCGGACACACCCAGGTCCCAGAGGCCCTGCGTCCACTTGAGCTGCACAACACTATCACCCATCCCTGTCCCTTCCTGTGATCCTGGGCAAAGGACCTTGATGGAGCCCGGCCCTGCCCCTACCCCTTGCCAGACACAGGGCCCTCCTAAAATTTAGGCCATTTTACTCTCTTAGGGGAGTTGACTGCCACTCCAAGCAATGGGGAGCCAAGAAGAGGGCTGGGTGAGGGCCCTTGGACTAGAAGGCTGTGGTCTGATCCTGACTGAGAGACATCTCATTAGGTTTTGCTAGTCCTTCCCTTATTTTGACCCTGGATGCCAGAGTTGTTCTGAGACCTTTTCTACAATAGGTTGGGAGATGCTGATTCCTTTGAGTGAGGACAGCAAAAAAGACTAAGGAAAACTGACATTGCACTTTATGGCTTGGAACTGATTTGGGGGAAGCTGTCCAGTGAGAGGAGCCCGGTTTCGGCTTTGGCACTCCAGGGCCTAGAACAGTGAATTGAAGGGTATCTAGCCACCTCAACCCTTAAGCAATATGTACTAAAAACTCAGAGAATGGAAGTGCAATGACGGGAGGGACAAAGCAATATTGGCTCCTTTTTGTTGAAAAACAAAGGTTATTTTTTTTCAGTGTATATCCATTCAGATTTTGTGTATTTTTGATGTGCACTGTTCACTCCGAGTCCTGAACCTTCGGGGGGAAAATGTAAAGCATTTATGATCTCTTGAAATGAGTCAAAGGTTAACTTATTTAAAGGGGGATGTACATAGGGTGCATGCAGTTGTGCTGGAAGTGTCCTCTGTGCCTTGTGTGATGTGGACAGTGTTACAGGGTCTGCATGTATGCAGGAGGCCTTACTATGGAAAAAAGAAATCATTTCCTGGGTTGAAGTATGGCTGTATATTTCTGCCTATTAATATTTGGAATTTTTTTAGAAAGTATATTTTTGTATGCTCTGTTTTGTGACTTAAAAAGTGTTACCTTTGTAGTCAAATTTCAGATGAGACTGTGCATAATGTCACGCAGCTGATTTGTTTACTAGCTCTTAATAGTTGTGGAAAAAATAAACAATCTATTCTAACATAAAACCACTAACTGGAGTTCAGATAATGGATGGTTTATGACTATGGTGTAAATAAATACTTTTCAACAATATCTTTTGCTGCAGAAGTCATTTACGAGGCACCTACTGGGTGGAACTGAAACAGCTCTTCTCGCCTGTGAACTATGGCCATAAGACCACTCTGGGGGGGAGGGGCTAGCATAGGACCTCCATGCTGCCTTGCTAGCCTGTGGACACCAAGTCTCACTCTAGTCTGCATTCTTAAGCCATAGCTAGTTTTCAGGGATTTCCCCCTTGAATCAGTGTAAAAGCCTCCTGACTCATTGTTCCGTCCCCTGTAACAGCCTATAGCTTCTCTCTGCTCCTGAGTGGGCTCCGGAAAATAAACACTTACAAACAAGTGCCTACTTGGAGATGACAGCCTCAGAGCTGCGTTCAGAACTCTGACCACGGACAGCCTGGGGCTCAGTCGAGTTGTGGCTTTGAGGAAAGTGTGGCGGCATGGTCAAATTGGAAATGACTTTTGGGTTTCCAGGATTAATCTTATGACCACAGAAAACTTTTTCAGAGAGCTATCATTCTTTCAGATCAAAATTGCTCAGACATTGCTGATGACAACATTAATGGGTGGTTGCAGGAATTACCCCAGGACTCATTTCTCTCCAGTCCCGGCTTTTCAGATGACTGGCCATATTTGGAAGGATCATTTGTCACAAGTTTGGTGGATCTAGAAGTGATTCTCAAAATAGCTTGCTAGGTAAGATAGGTGAACACCAACTTGCCAAACTCCAATGCAATCTAAACTTAGTAAGTAGCCTCCTCCAAGATACCAGAGAACGGTTTGCAAAGTAATACAGTGTAAGGTTTCTTCTTCTGGGAACCTTTTGTGATTTGGTTATAAACACAAAACAAGAATCGTATGAAGCAAAAAGATTGTCTTTGTTATTAGCATCTTTACTCTGAGAATTAGCGCCTAAATACTTAGTGTCCAGTCACCAACTCAGTCTCATCAGGAAAGCTGCCCTTGCTTCTGTTTTACCTTTATCCCCACTTCAAGGATACAGAAACTTCTTCCCAGAACTCCTAAATAGAAATTTCTAAACCTGAGCATGGGATGTTTTCTCTGTCTTATAATTTCCCACTGAATTCAGCTTGCCAACTCTCAAGAGTATTGGCACTGTTTATCCACTGTTGGCAACTATAAAGCACATTATGGCTACTTCTAAACAAAATACTTCTCTTCCGAGGAACATTATTTAAGGATGTAGTACACCTACATTTTTTAGTTTTTAACTATCTTCCCAAACTTTAATTTTACAGCATCTCCAATCAAGACCACCTAAGTCTTGTTTTTAAAAGCAAGGGTGAACGATATTTAAAGAAAACAAAAAGAACTCCCCATGCTACACACATGGGTTGTGTGATCAGTTTCACATTGGTGTGGTGGCAAACCTCACCAACAAGCCAGGCTCGTGGCTTTGACCCCCGGAGTATCACGCAGCAGACCAGCCAGCATATCTTTAACCAGGGTTCTCAGCTTCAAAGTGTTCAGCTCAATTTTCAATGCGTTTTAAAGTTTGCCCAAGAAATCAGCACAGAAAGGCAAGTTTGGTTCCTTTAATCTCTTCCCCCTGTACTTTAAGGGATAATACTGTAAATGTTTCAGCTTGTTTTGTGGAGAGGGATTCCTTAGAGTCATGCCTCTGTGATGGTTTGGTTTGTATGAACTGTTGATTAAGCCTAACGCTCTCAAGCCAGGTTATTGAATTTCCATATTCTAACTAATGTGATCAAGGTAAATTATTTTATAAACGTTTCTCAACTGTTGTAAAACTTCAGTGTATGTGGATGTGGGTAGGTGCAGACACCTGAAACGCTGCCAGTTCAAACCACCATCAAATTCATAAGGAAAGACCAAGAGATGAAAATACTTAAAGCTATTTTTTTGTTTAGGATAAAAGTTAACTTTGTTTTCTTGTTATTTTCTTTAGGTTAAATACAAAAGTGGCCTTTCTGTGTTACAGCAAAATAGTGCAATTAGACATTAAGTATTCTCAGATGTGTTTTTAGTCATCGTGTTCCACAGACCTCTCTCAGGAAAATAAAGTAATTTTAAGTTTATATCATTTCTTGGTCTTTGGAAATCTGTAGGTAACTGGCTTTTGGCACGATACGTTATGAAATAAACTGTGAGCTTTTAACAATAATTAAAATATAGTTATTGTAGGTAATGTTTCCCTTTTCCACTTTGTAATAACCAACATTATTTCCACATAATTTTTAACATGCCTTTATTTCCCATAAGTACACAGATTTTACCCAGAAACGTAAACACCCCTGCATTTAAAGCTTGGGTATCATTAACAAATTATCTTTCTTTGACAGCAGAAACCTCAGTGCAACAGACCAATGCGCATTTGGAACATGTGGATTCTATGACCCTAAGCTCTGAATTCAGGACTGCAAAATGCTGTCAGGATAGCTGAACAATGGCAGAGGTCTCAAGTGGGATGCATTGCTTCTCTTTGGGCAGGACAGCTAAAACAGGACTTATTTGCAGTCGGATTGGACAGAGTCCTCCCCAGATAGCAAAATCGAGGAACCTACAAGACAAGGCAAAGGGGGAATGAAAGGTGTACATGTTGATAGTGAGACTCTAGTCATGTTAAAAAGTCAGAGAACTCACTCTTATTGATAAAACACATTACTTAAAAGGCAGGCTTTTCCATTTAATCAGCAGCATTTGGTATTAAACCCATCGGTTCTCAAAAGAGTAGGAAGGTACAAACAATCTTACATCAATCAATATAACTGATCACTGATATAACTACGATATTTAAAAGTTTCAGAGTAGACAGACAGACAGTTTCTCATCCATGAGCTGCAGTTATTGCATTTATTATTCATCAGAAAAGTTAACTGACTAACACCACTGTGCTCATTGGTGTTCCCGGAGGGAAGAAGGTAACTTCTATCCCCGGGGTCTGGACCACAATCTACAGTGTAGACCTGTATGAAAACACAGTGGCAGCAGTCACAGCTAATAGTTTATGCATAGAAGTGCACATGTTGTCTTAGTAATGAGCAGATTCTTTCCATGGTGGCTCATGAAAACATGTTACAGTTTTCACTGGAAGTTTACTCAATGTATTAGGGAAACGACAGTTTCACTGTTCTTACTGAACGAATGAGGAACACAGTATTGCTGTTTTAGCCCAGAACAATTTCAGTTATTCTTTTGAAAAGCACCTTAGGTTTTTTCTTTCCAAATTGCTTATAATAAACCTTGAACAGCCCCCCCCCCTTCGTAATTGTAATAAAGGCCTTCATAATAATTTTTATTATTAGCCTAGTTCCAGGCTAGGTTTCTACAGGCTAGTTTAAAGTACCTCCAAGTATGCTGGAACAAACACATGACTTTCAATGATTTTTGTAAAAGAATCAACTTTTGCTACAATTCAAAAACTATATGTGGTTGAAAACTACACTCACTGCTGGTCTACGAAAAAAAATATTGTCAAGTTTAAAACCATCACTTGCTATCTAAATTTTAAATGAATGGCTCAAAAAGCTGCTTCACGGGGATCCAAAGTTATTTTAAACATTACGATGGGAAGCAACTTGAACTCCAGTAGCCCTGGTGGAAGTGCTTGGTGCTGGAGCTGTGTCAGAATTCCAACAGGTTTCATTTTTATTAAACAAAACAAAAAACCCACAAGCCACACCATCAATAATTTGCTTTTTCAGACCACTTTAACGACTGGGAACAAGTACCCTGTAAGCCTGGGTCTGTGTAACCTAGATACATGGAGTCAAAAGCAGCTTCCCTACCAGGTCAACGAACACTAGCTACCCTTGATAGTAAGACTCCATTTATTACAGATATTAGAATTCTGTGGCCACATGAGCAATCAAGAGGGCTTAGAAGACAGCTGGACACGTTTTATTTTTACAGTCTGTCTTTATGAAAAGGCCTGTGATAAAAAGGAACCCTATAAATAGTAAGAAGGGAGAACCAGTGCTCCATGGCCAAATGTTAGGGTGCCAACACGTTTGTAAACAAGGTAAAGGTACCCAGCCGGTGCTAATGCTGCAGACAGCTGCTAGTGTTTGCTCCAAGAGTTGGTACACACAGGTCTAATCTCCACTCTTGGTGCCCTAAAATGGCTAAATTCTCAACTGTCTATCCCATGTATCCATTACATAGCTCTGTATATATACACACACACACAAACATACATATACACACTTATGTTAGTGTCTCAGGTATTCAAGGATCCTCTCAAATTCACTATGCAGCCAAGCCTGACCTTTAACTTCTGATCCTCCTGCCTCCACTTCCTAATTGCTCGAGTTACAGGTGTGTGCCATACTGTTTTTATGTACTGCTGAGGACTGAGGTGAGGGCTTCTTGCCTGCTTGGCAGGCAGCCTACATCCAGAGCCACTCCCAGGGTATTGCAGGCCTTCTACCTCTTCCTGCAGGAAGGGACATCAGTAGCCAAGAGTGGTTCTTGTTTAAGGGAGGGCTAGGATATGACCAGCAGCAACACAGCTGGAACTGTGTTCCTGGGAGAATACAAAAAATGGTCAGAGTATCTGCCTCCACTTTCACAGGAAGATGCTGGAAGTAAATTGTATGGATTTCAACAGGTGGCGATGGGTTTTACATTCAGTTATTTGGAAGCAGAACAGATTCAGCTCCTGACTCTACTGTATCGTCTTTGAAGAACATTAAAAACAAAAGTCACTTGAGGATAATACAGTCTTTGCTTTAAAGGTGAATCCCCAACAACAGAACTGTTTTAACGGCAGATCTGGAGACTCAAGGGGAAGGTGACCTCAGGGAATGCTCATATGTGAATCTTACTAAAGGCTACCTGAGAACACCAAATGTGGCTACTAGGCCAGGGGAGGACAGAGCTCTTCCTCCAAGAGCGTGAACCGCAGTGCTGGAAAGACGTCTTTTCAGATCTACTCACTTTAGAAACTCGGTTTTGTATTTTTGCTTGTTTTTGTTTTGTTAAAACCGAACCAATGGCTTTAACTAAAAAACAATTCAAGGTCATGAACGGTCAGTAATAAATTATTAAGGAGCAAAATGTCCTTTGGGAAGAAGAGAAAACAAATCTTAGTCACCAAAGGGAGGAGGGGTTCAAAATATTTAGTGTATTTTGTAGAGCATGAGAAACAAGAATATTTTCATTATGGCTTTAGGATGGAAGCGCTTTAGGGTCCCCTGCCCCACTCCCTTAAATCAAAGCCTTGGTGGCAGTGCCAGTACCAGGAAGCGACCTAGCCTCCCGCTCGACCACCCCCATAACCGAGCCCGGTGGCTGTACTCCACTGGGCCGTACTCCCCAAGGTTGTCCAAGATGAGGCGCTGGTCAGTCCAGTAGATCCATCGCTCAAGGGAGGGGACAGAGAGAGGAGCCCTTATGGTAGGTCGTGGGCAGCCAGGCCTTTCTCGAGCCAGGCAGGGCACAACTTTGGCCCACCGTTCCCAGGTAGCGGGTGCTTCAAGGCAGAACCTTGGGGCCTGGGTAAGGTTCTCCCTCGCACCAGAAGTCATCGGCCTGTGGGGTCTCCAGAAGCCACACTTCTCGGGGAAGGTCGCAGGCAGAGCTGGAGGCCTCCTTGGGTCTGATGGGCTCCAGTACACGGTAATAGTGGCAGTCCCGGCCGTCGTCCGGGTCGTAGGGTGGGGCCAGGATGTCCAGGAAGGCGGCTGGCCCGTCCACCGCATCAATCTGGTGCAGGTTGTCCCGGTGTGGCGTGAGCATGCAGGGCCCGCTGGCCTCGGTGTACTCGGCTCGGGAGCGCAGCACGCCCGGCCGCACGGCCTCCCGCTCCCGGGGCTGCAGCGGCGGCTCGAACTGCTGCTCAGGCGGTGGCGCCCGCGGCCCCGCACCCGTGTCCACCTTGTCCATGCAGCTGATGCGTACCTTGCCGTAGAGCACCTTGAGCATGCCGTGCATGCCCGGGTGGTCGTGCAGCGGGATGCACGTGCCGCTCTTGAGCAGGAAGACGCCCAGGCTGAAGCCGTCGGTCTCGTAGATGTGCATGTAGGTGACCGGCGGGAGGTTGCGCGGCAGGGGCTGCGGCAGCGCTTTCCGCGGCGCGATGTTGAGGTCCTCGGCGCGCACCTGGGTCAGCAGGCTCTTCAGCTGGTTCAGGTTCTCGGGGAAGCCCGGCGCCGGGGCTTCGGAGCCCCCGGCGCCGCCGCGGAAGGTGAGGCACGCCTGGCGAGCGATGCGCTGGATCAGGGAGGCCATGTTGTCACGGGGCATGCTTGGCGCTTCCTGCGCGGCTCGCGGCCGGCCCGTTCCGCCTCTGCGCCGCCCCTTGCGGTTCCCGGCGGCCGCCACGGCTGCCCGCAGCCCCGCGCCAGGCGGGGAGGCCCCGCAACCACCGGCCGGCCGGGCGCGCGGGGCCGCTTTGCACTGTCGCCCCGCTAGCGCGCCAACGGCCGGGCGCTTGCCCGCGCGCGAAAGCGAGTGCGCAGGCGCACGGCCGCGGTCGTCACTCACGTTCCGGGCACAGGTAGGCGCCGCGCAGGCCGTGCCAGGCGCTGCCTCATGCGCAGAGCTCCATTCACGCGGCCCGCACCAACGACGATGGCCGGGCGGCGGCGGGCACACCGCAGGGCACGCTGGGATTTGTAGTCTGCGGCTGCGCCTGCGCGCCGCGCGAACGCACTCTGCCGAGCGGGGAAGCTAGAACTCTTAAGAACCGGCAGAAAGCAGGCCACTCGCTCTCCAGAGTCGTAGGGTGTTTTCTTGTGTGATAGAACTTCAACGATTCGGCCTGAGATATAGCCCTCTAACTACAACTCCCGGGATGCCCGCGGGCGGGGTGACGCACTTCCGGCAGCTGTCCGGGCTTCGCGGTGGAGGCGTTTCGCCGCTGGGAGGAACGGAGCAGGAGGGCTTTTAACCTTCTGGTGCCGCTAGGGCCTACAGGGTCATTCCGGGTCACCTTTGACCCTTGCCCCCTGGGAACGAGGCTGCTGGGTTAACCTCAGCTGCTCGTTGGCCGCGCTGTGTCCGCCGCGGAGGTCCGAGGATGGCGCTTCTGTGCTTTTCTGATTCTTAGGAGGTGAACGGGGTCGAGCATGTAAAGCGGTCTTTCTGCACAGCTGGGCCCAGCTGTTGTTTTCCCCGGGGCCTGATGACGCTGCTCCTTGACTCCCTGACAGCTGGGAGACTTCGAGAGGCCGTTTGCTAAGGCCAGGGTTCCCTAGACCAGTGGTTATCTATCCTGGGAGCGCCCGAGAAGCACCAGTTGAGGAGGAAAGGGCTTTTTTTTTTTTTTTTTTTGGTCCGTAGATTATCGTTGTCATTGAGAGATGAAGTCTTGTCATTGAGAGATGAAGTCTCTGGTGCCATGCAACCCTCGGGCCAGCTTTTGAAGTTATTTCACCGCCGAGTGATGAATTATATTCTCTGGACTTTTGGCAGACGTAGGTGGTGGCTGGAAAAAGGGAGACACTAGATACCACAAATTTAAACTTTTATCCTGAGTTTAGGATCCTCTTAGATTTTCAGAGCTAAACACGGGTTCCTTGTACATTTTTTAACTGCAGTGGCTTAGAAAATCCTCTCCAGTTAAACAGGCATTTTTTTTTTTTTTTAGTGAGTTATGTAACCTAGCCAATAAGTACAATATAGCAGGTACCTTGTTAAGTACATTAAATAACGAATGTTATCTTAGTTGACCCTCAGAGAAACTTACAAAGAATGAAGTAACGTTATTCTCCTCCTGTCCACGGGGCAAAACGTTGAGACTGCCCATGCAAAAGTGCTGTAAGTGTAACTGAATTAAATACAGTTTGAATTGGTGTAAATGGAACCAGGGGGACGCAAGCCCGTGTATTCTGTTGCTTACAAGCTGCGTGTCTTTTGACACATCCTACCCTTTCATGTCCTCAGTTTGTTCATTCATAGAATGCTGGTTCGGGTATAACCAGACTTCTTAACCACTTTTTTTTTTTCTTTCTTCATCCTAAGCCTCCGGTTAGCTTAAAAGGTGATTCTAGATGTTACACTTAAGCCCTGAAGTGAAGGATAGAATTCTGGTTGGGGGAATGCTGTCTGAAGTAGCTCTAGATTCAGCACCATTTGGGGGGCACTGGGAGATCTGTAAATGGTGAGCCAACTTGTAATAGTAGGTGGCCGTGAATGAGATCACCTGTTTGCTGCGTAAGAGAATCTTTGTGATTGCTTGGCCTTTAGAGGCCGTTGGTGTGCTGTTCTTAAATGCACCATCGAGGTTCACCGTGCGAGGAAATCCCAGGCTGCTTATTTGTAAAGTAAGGCGTGTTTAAAAGAAAGTCCTCTCTGCTTATTTACAAACACAGATTTCTACTGGCTGGTTTTACACATATTAAAGAGTAATTAGGGAGAGGCTTAGACTCCACAGAACATAGGCTTGAACAGCATACAGATGTGCTTGATTTATGTGTCCCTTCGTCAGAATTGTCTGCATTTATGTAAATGAAGCTAAGATTTAATCTGTAAATTGGCAAGGTAGGATAACACATGTAAATCACCATCGCAGCTTTGGGATCAAGTAACGACCACAGGACAATAGGGACTATTAAGATTTTCAATGGCTAAAGTTTCACTTTAAAGACCAATAGGCTTAGACATCCGGTGAGTACTGATGTGGATTGTGGCTTGTGTTTATCAGTTTCAGAGCAGAGCTTTGAAAAGTTCTTTTGTCGGTTTGAGCTGGTGATACCTCTGCTCAGGCCCTTGCTGTTCATTCTTTAGCTGAAGAGTTCACAGTTTCTAGATTACCTGCTAGGAAACTCTGGGGGTGTTTGTCCAACGTGCAGTTCCCAAATGACATCAAAATCTGTATCAGAATCTTTGTGTATTGAGGTTTTGGAGATCCAGTGAGGACCTGCAGGACATGTGGTACCTTACAGGTTACCAGCAGGCAACTTCATAGTTCCGTTTGATGCTGTTCTTTAGAGCTGCACTAAGGGAGGGTACTGGGCCCGAGGGAAGGTTTGAGAAGTGCCTTGCTTGTCTTCCGGTCCCACTGCCAGTAGCATAGACTGGGTGGGATTCTGTAATAATAACCTTTAAATACCTTTTATTTCTCATTTCTCCATCTTGCTGTAAGCAGAGTGATTACCAAAAGAAATGATAGCAAAGTCCAGGAAAATGCATGGCAGAAATATGTTCGGAGAAGTTTGGGGCACATGGGATATATTGTCAATAAATAGTATCTAGTGGGTACAAAATATTGCTCTAGGCATTAGAGGTTCAGCAAGGAATGGGGAGGGAAAGGTTTTATTTCTCAAGGAATTTACTCACATATATTGACCACATGATAATACCCAAATCCATACGTTCATGGTAGATGGATATGGGTCCTTTGGGAGGTAGGTAGATTAAGTGATGACTGTGCAGCCCCATGACAACATTGGTGTCTTTATGAGATGATGACAGCTGAGTTTGTGTGCTCCCTCTCTCTCACCATGTGATACCTACCTTCTGTCATGTGAGGATGTAGCAGGAAGGGCCTTGCCAGACGTCACCATAGACTTTCCAGCCTCCAGACCGTAAGGAATGACTCCATTTATAAATTCTTCAGCCTGGCACTGGTATAGCAGCAGGTAATAGACAAGGCAGTTTGCTCCAGAGTACAAAGACATGAATGTGAAATTTCTTACTGATGTAAACACATGAGACAATTGAAGAGGGTGATGGGATGGGATGGTGTTCGTGTGTGGTACTTTACTTCAGTTATTAGGAGTGATCAAGGGTAAGAACTGGGTGTGCCCCAAGTATCAAAAAATCAGCTACAGAAAAATATCAGAGCATGGCAGTTAAGAGTCTCAGTAGTTAAGCTCACTGGCTGCTCCTCCAGAGGACCTGGGTTCAATTCCCAGCACCCACATGATGGTTCACAGGGGATGTGACAGTCTCCTGTGGCCTTCAGGTACTGCAGTGCATGCATGTATCACACAGCATACATGCAGGCAAAGCACCCCTTCAATTAAATTTTTTTAAAAAATAAAATGGTGTCTGTGACTCAGATAAAAAGGTGCTTTCCAACTTAGGACAATTCTGTGTGCAAGAAAACAGTGCGGTGTCACTCTCCCAGAGTCCCTGAGAGTGTGCACCCAAGAACCTCTCATCTCAGGCTGCGTCCGTGGTGCTTGAGAAAATCATGTAACACAACAGCAAGTATCTCTAGTCCTGTGAGTCAACAGAGAAGTTGCTATAAGCTATTCATGCCACTCAGGATGTGTTAAGACACAGCCATGGCCTGACACACTATGACTGACCGAGTCAGGAAGAACCTGAGTCCTACCAAATAGGAAGGGAAGAGAAGTCTTCAGGGACATTGAGAGTTGGGGGTCTTGGGTGGTGATGATGTTGGAGAGATGGGCAAGAACTAGCTTGTGGATGCTTTACAGCTATGGCCGGGGTTTGGATTGTGTTATAAGTATGGCAGGAAACCTTTGAGAGCTGTGGGCTGGACAGGGAACTTGACCAGCTTCATTTGCATGTTTTTTTTTAAACAGGAGAGATTGCTGGTGGGTCAAGTGTAGAGAACCCCAACTGGATGCAGTGATTCGGGGAGACGAGAGATGGTGTGAAGACAGATTCTGCTTTGAAGGCATAGCTAGCAGGGCTGTCTGGTGAGCTGTTGCTGTAGCACTGTTCCAAAGTGTTAAACCCTCCACATTCTCCCTTTAGAAGCTGACAGCTCTGTGGTGAACAGGTAAGCCTGAGAAAGCTATTGAGTTTAGGAAGTGGGGGAGCAAACAGAAGCAGGAATAAAACAAATGCTTTTTTCTTCAAGTTGGTTCATTCATGGGAAGCCACTGGAAGAGCTCCAGCTGTGTCTGTTTAGCTCCCTATCCCTACTAGGGTTCCATTCCTCTTTGGGAGTAGGCTGTCATTTTGTTTTTCATCCTTCTCTTCAGCTCACAAAGACTAATTTTCCTTTAGTCACAAGATAACTCCCAACTTTTACATGAACTTTCCCCTGCAATCTGTCTTGCCCATCTCTTGGTCACACTGCCCCTCGCGGAACAGTGACACAGTATTAGTACTCTGAACTGCTGGAAGATGTAAATAAACTGTATATAGTGAGACTACTTATATTTAGTTATATTTAAATATTTGGGGTTTGCATTGTGGCTTCCCTTTTAGATTTTAAAAAGATGTTACTTTTCTCATCCTATATTATGAATGAATACCAAGTTGTAAGAATAATAAATAATTGCCAAATCAGAAGAACTGGTTGCATGGCCTGTGCGTGTCTGGGTGTCACTTGACTTCACTAGATGTGCCGCCCCCTTCTCCAGGGCATGTTGTGGGAGATGATGCTCACATCGGCTTCAGGCCACTTAAATGACACCCTCTTTTTTTTTTTTTTTGCAAGACAGGGTTTCTCTGTAGCTTTGGAGACTGTCCTGGAACTAGTTCTTATAGACTAGCCTGGACTCTGAACTCACAGAGGTCTGCCTGCCTCTGCCTCCCAAGTGCTGGGATTAAAGGCGTGCGCCACCACCGCCTGGCTAAATTACCCCCTCTTAGCTCAGGCCATCTCCACTGATAATCTCACTCAGGAACTCCTTTCCTGTTGCTTGGTCTCACTGCTCTGGTGCCAAAGCTATTCACTTATATATGCTAAGCTTAGAGATATTTAGTGTTGGGTTAAACATTAGGTGATCCTTACACCAACATGCTGCAGATATCCATGGTATCATATAAACAGTAGGCACCATTTTCTGGCTACTTTTGTAGACCAGGGCTTCTTGCTTTTTCCTATTTGTGACCCCTTTTTGACAGAAATTTTTATACCACTCCTGGTTATAAAGGAACATAAACTTTATGTCTTAAAGATATATAAGAGTCAAGTATTTACTGATAATTCTTTATAAAGACATTTATTTTGAAACCATTCTTGAGCCAGGTATGGTACAGGTACTTCTGTAAGCCCATCACTTTGGTGGCTGAGGCAAGAGGATCACCAAGGGGGTGGAGGCTAGCCTGACTACAAAGTGAGATCTGATCTTAAAAACGTTCACAAAAGAAAAACAAAAACAAACCTCTGGAATCCATGTGATTTTTTTTTTAAAACATTCATTAAAGTGGAAAGAGAATTTGTACGCTAATGAGATGGGTGTGTTTATTTACATTTGCATAAAGGACTAAATCTTGACTGAGTAACACTGAAGGACCTAGAGCTTCTTCCAATAGTTTTCAGAGTTAGTAAGATTTTTGTTAAAACAATTGTGAGCGCTGAGAATGCCACCTTGTGTAACTGTGCAGCACACAACAGCCACATCAGAAATCGCTGGGCATTCTATCTTAATTCTAACCCCAAATTTACTTTGAAATCTTTTTTTTTTTTAATGAAACACAAGTCAGTCATTCAAAAAGCAAGTTTTAAAAGCCAGCAGTATAATCTAAGGATAGAAACATGCTGAGAGACAGTGGCTGGAAATATGAAAAGACTGTTTTCCCCAGTGAAGCCATTGTCTTCCTGTGAGAGCAGAAACTGTTCTGTGCATGGGGAAAGCACTGCAGCTGCGACACACAGCTCAGTGGTGGTCAGAGCCAAGGCTGCCGTGCCCTCGTCCAGTGCAGCAGGGGCAAGCACTGTCGGAAACACCTCGGCCTGATTAGGCATTTGGTTTTGAAGCAGTTTTGGTCATTGTACCTTCAAAAACTTTACCATTGATGTGTTTCCATGCCTGCCTCCTACACTCACTTATGGGGTCACAGCCCCCAGGTTAAGAAGCCAGACTTTGGACCTGTGAATCAGGGTTGGGATAGGGAGGGACCTAAGCTGACTCCTTTCCCTTCCACACCAGCTTTTTTCAGGCAATGGGAGATATGGGAGAAAGGAATGAAAAGCGAATTTGCAGGCAGAAGTGGGGCAGGGGATGGCTCATGAGTTGTTGAAGAGAAAGAAACTTTTGCTCTACACGGCCTGACATGCTGCCAAAGTCAGTGTACTGGATAGTTTCATGTCAGTTTGACACAAGCTAGAGTCATCAGAGGAGGGAACCTCAACAGAGAAAATGTCTCCATAAGATTGGGTTATAGACAAGCCCGTAGAACATTTTCTTAATTTTACAATGGGATGGCCCATTGTAAGTGGGGCCATCCCTGGGCTGGTGGTCCTGGATTCTAAAAGAAACCAGGTTGAACAAGCCATAAGGAACGAGTCAGTAAGTAGCATCTGTCTGAGACTTCTGCATCAGTTCCTGTCTCCAGGTTCCTGTCCTTTTTGAGCTCCTGTCCTGACTTTCTTTTGTTGATGTGGAAGTGTAAGCCGAATAAACCCTTTCCTTCCCTGCTTGCTCTTGGGCCTGGTGTTTCATCACAGCAATAGTGACCATAACTAAGACAGCCAGTTATACCCCCTTTGAGAGTGGATTTATGGTTTCAATCCCCACACTTTTTTGCTTTGTTTTTGTTTGTTTGTTTGCTTTTCGAGACAGGGTTTCTCTGTTTCAGCTTTGGAGCCTGTCCTGGAACTAGCTCTTGTAGACCAGGCTGGCCTCGAACTCACAGAGTTCACCTGCTTCTGCCTGCTTCTGCCTCCCAAGTGCTGGGATTAAAGGCATGCGCCACCATCGCCTGGCTCAATCCCCACCCTTACCAGCTCAATACTGAAGAGGATGTCCTTTTGTGCTTTAAGCAATGTGACTATTCTGAGACCCAAAATAGTCACAAACTGTAAATTAAATTCAGACACATCTTACCTCTCTTAAGTACCCACCCTCCCTTCATGCTTTTTGTTTTTCTTCCCCCCAACCCCCCCAGAAGATAACAGCTATCTCCACCTCCTCCGCTTTTCCATCTGTCCTTTTCCTCCTGGCTGAAGCTGAGATTTTTTTTTAACTTTCTATTTATTTTAATTAATGGATTTTAAACACAAGTGGTGAAACAGTTGATGTTCAGCTTTGAGAGGCAGTGAAAGGGGAAATTGGCTTTATCCACTATCAGGAAGGATCTGTGCGTTCATTGGTGGCACCTGCCTGAGCCTGGAGTGGAAAGGGGCAGGCTAGTGAGTTCCCTGAGCTCCCAGGTGAACGGAGCCCTGACCGGAAGGGATGAAGGTGGGAATAATGCCATTCTTTCTTGGGCGGCGTCCTTCCTCCAAGGATGCTTCTAAGTATTTCTGTATGGTGATGGACTGTGCGTTTAGGATCAGATTTCCTAGGAATAAGATAGCAGGGTGCAACCTAATTCTCTAAGCATTCTGATTTGGGAAATCCATGGTTCCTCTTTAGACAGGATTTTAGGCAGGATGTCTGCCTCCATCCCCTGCTGTTTCTCTCTCTCTCTCTCTCTCTCTCTCTCTCTCTCTCTCTCTCTCTCTCTCTCTCTCTCTCTCTCTCTCTCTCTTTCTCTCTCTCTCTCTCTGTGTGTGTGTGTGTGTGTGTGTGTGTGTGTGTGTGTGTAATCTGCACCCTTTGTAATTAATCTTAAAATGCATTCAATGTGCTTGGAAAATTTACAATAAATAGTTATGTTATTACATTGCATTACTTTTGAGATGACCTTGTTGATATTTTGAAAAAGCCACCATTTTCAGCTTGTGGTGAGTTTAACTCCAAAAGCTAGGGTACCAGACAGTCATTAGTCATCAAAGCCACTCTGGACAGTGGCTTCCAGATTCATTAACTCATTTCCAAGCAAAATAAAATTTGGAAGACGCATGAGCAGAGTAAATGTAGATTTATTAAGGAAAAATGAGAAAGCGGTCCCGAGAGTGGGAGGGGCTCCGAGGGAGGGAGACTGTTATGTTGCCTGCCCTGTGTCATTTTGGCCAGAGCTGGCAGGAATTTGGTGGACACTCAGGTACTTTTTTATTGAGCTTAGTCACATTTTTGTTTTCTTAGCTTGGGTCCAACCAATAGGGCATCTACATGCTCTGTTAGTGGGTGGTCCCACCCAATCAGAGGAGTGGCCATGTGTGCTCATGATCCACCATGGCTTTGCAAGGGAGTTTGCTCCAGGTTCAAAGTGAAATATATTCCATGCCATGTTTTGGAAAAACAACCTTGTCGGTAGTGGCCCTGCTCTATCGTAGAGCCAAGTACAATTCAGAAGTGGAGCAGCTGCAAGACTATGGGCAAGAACATCATCTGACTACTTTATACTCTCCTTCCAGATTAAAAAAAATGTGATTAGATGACATTAAGTGATGTGTTTAACTGACATACTGCAAACTGCTGTGGGGTGTTACAAAAGACATTTCTAGGTGTATTTTTAAAAGTGACACACAAGGGACACTAGGCAGCCTGCATACAGTGATGATCTAGTTTCATTTTGTGTCTCTGTTGTAATTTTTTTTAGTTCCTGTGGATCTTATTGGCTTTTCCTGAATATAGATCATGGAGCAGAGTGAACAGGAGTTCCCGTTGAAAGCATTTGTCGTTATTCTGAGTTTCCACAGCATATTTTTCAAAAGAAAACTTCTTTTTTTCCTTCTAAGCACAAATTATCATGCAATCAGAGTGGCATGTATTGCTGTTGAGAAAAGCAAAACATGCCTTGAGTTAACTACACATTTCAAGAGGACGTGCTGAGGTAATTGACAGCCAGCGTCAGAGCGCCTTGGATGCCTCTAAGCCTGCAGCCTTCAGTTTAATTAGATAATTAGCCCTGGCCAGCCCGTGATGAATGCACAGGCAATTAGCAATGAATTTGGGCTGCTAAAGCCTATTTTTCCTCTTTTGTGTTCCTTTGCTGTCATTAACAGTTTTAACTACCGAACAATTTATATCTTCACACTAACAATCAACTTTATTATCATCAAATTCTTTGCAAGTGAGAAAGCAATGAGACCTGATGTTGGTTGCACAACATTAAGTGATTATGTTAAGTAATGCCATCTATTTGCCTGGCCATCCCGCTGCTGTATTATGTCAAACAAATAGGGCTTTTAGAAGTAGTGCATGCTCCGTGGTTTCAATGATTGCTTTATTTGTCAAACTCAAGCAACTAGCAAGAGCTGTGCCTCAATTTGTAGTTGTTTCTGAGTAGCTTTCGAATAAAAGAAAAATTCTATAGTTTCTTCCAGAGACAAGGCCCTCAGAGGAGAGGATTTCTTCCTGGCTTAGTGGTTCTTAGAGCTGGGACAATTGGCAGGAGCATCGGTAAGAGAGAGAAAGTTCCATGGGCTCACGGTGAGGAAAGGAGCCACCGTGGCCTTCTCTCAGATGTTCCCCTGCACATCTTTCTGCCATTCTTGGCCTTGCTTTGGGAATGAGAGGAGAGGAGGGCAATGCAGGTGGGAGGCGCCTTCAGCAGGAGAGGCAAGGCAGGGGTCACCAGCGAAGGACAGCTGAATTCCCAACACTTGTCTTGAAGGCATTTACGCTGCTCTGGTTCTGGATATGTGGACCAAAACTCTGAATTATGTCTCAGTCAGAAGCGAGTTTTGAGACGTGGATATTTTAATTCTCCAGGCTGTTTTAAGTTTTGTGCACCCACAGGAGGATGACTTATAGTAGCGTAAACCAGTCTGTCCCCATCACAGTTTATGGTGTCCTTCAGAGAACTCTGCTCTGCTTATTCATGGCCTCATAGGATTTGGGAGATTAAGCCCAGCGTTAGAAAATTAGTCAGCCAACTAATAGCCATTTAGGAATCAATTAAAGAAATGTATTGCTTACTACTTAAGCAGAATAAAAAATGGATAAGCAGAATTTTTCTTTGGATTGGAATATGAATGCTGGATTATAATTCTTATCTTGAGACTTCCCATCTGGCTGGTCTTAGAAATATTTTCTTCCCACAGCAAAGCAGTAACTAGCAATTAGAGTTTCAAAATTGCCAATTTTAATCATGACTTCCATTTCCCAAATAGAAAACATACATGAACTATATAAAGCCTCTTCCTTTTACTCAATTTGTTTTGGAAAGTAATTTAAATAATTCAGAATCAAGCTTAAAGTAGCCCAGAAATGTTCAAGAACACAGGATAAAGTCTTCTGGATCCTAATCCCCTTTGCTTTGAAGGTGGCACAGGAGTTTCACGGGCATTGGTGGCTTCTGTATAGCAAGCACACAATAGGCTTTCTCCATCTGACACTTGACACTTGGCACTTGTTGGTGATGTTCTCTCTGTGTGGGATGTCTAGCAATACTCTCAGCTTCTTTGTTCTGCAGCAGTAGCACCAGATTCTCTACCTGCCCAGGCACCAGAACCATGAATATCCCCATCTGTTGCCTATGTCTCTAGGCTAATACCCCCAGCTAAAAACCAGTGGTACCAAATAAGACCGTGGCAAGTTTTTACTTTAAAAAAATACTTATATATTTATAGACATGTATATATATACATATATATATATATATATTACACATGTATAGTTTGCATCTAAAGCAGACATGTATATTTATGTGTATACATATAATACACATGTATATTCACATACATACCCATTTATATAAAATGAGGTAAGCCAAATTTGGATGTCTAGATAACCTTTGGTTAGTATTTTTTGTTTGTTTATTTGTTTTTTTGTTTTGAGACAGGGTTTCTCTGTGTAACCTTGGCTGTTCTGGAACTTGCTCTATAGACCAGCCTGGCCTCAAAGAGATCTGCCTGCCTCTGCCTCCCAAGTACTGGGATTAAAGGCGTGCATTACCACCCCACCCAGTTTGTCTCAATAGAGATAAATCAGTCAGAACCTTGATGATTTGGAGGTTCCCTGTTGAAATGCTGCACCCAGACTGTAGCTGGCCTTCCTGGTGGGCTCTGCACACTAGAAAACCCTGGTCCTGCTCTCAGAATGCTGTGTCCCCAAGGGCATCTTTTATAGCAGAGCTGAAATTTCAGACCAAAGCTAAGGTACTGTCCGTGCCTCCCTAGCTTCTGCCTGACATAGTCTTTCAGGCTATGGAGAACCTGGGGAAGACATATGTAGGACCCAGGAGAAGTGTACCCCAGGCCTAGGAGCTACTGGGTGAGTGGGCAGTGCCTTGGTGAGAGAGCAATGAAACAGGACCATCTCTCAGAGGCTGTCGTTAAAGAGTCAGTCCAGTCGCTCTTACCACATTAAAGTGTTTGTTTGTTTGCTTTTCTCCTTTTGTCTTTGTTTTTCCTTTTTAAAATTGTTTTTATTGAGCTATATATTTTTCTCCGCTCCCCTCCTTTCCTCTCCCCTCCCCTTCTACCCTCTCCCATGGTCCTCATGCTCCCAGATTTACTCAGGAGATCTTGTCTTTTTCTGCTTCCCATGTAGATTAGAAGATCCATGTATGTCTCTCTTAGGGTCCTCACTGTTGTCTAGGTTCTCTGGGGTTGTGAATTCTTTCAAACATAACGAATAAGCAGACTTGGCATTCTTTAGCAGGTGAATGAATAAACAAACCATGACCTACCCAGACAGTGGGGTTCAACCCCAGAGAGCAACAAGCTATAAAGGCAGTAACAGATATGGAGGAAAGTTACTGCATGGGTCTAAGTGAAAGAAGCTGCTTTCAAAAGACTAAATAGTCTGTCTGTGAGTGCAACCATATGAGACTTTGGGGAAGACATGACTATGGTGGTAGATAAGAGTTGATGGCTGCCACGGGCAAGAGGAGAGGAACTGATGAATAGCCAGAGGTCAGGGGACTCCTAGATACTAGAACTGTGGTTACGGTGCAGTAGTGGGGGGACATGCCATATAAATTTTCCCAAATCCATAAAACGTACACTGTACAGTCCTAATGTAAGCCAGGGGTTCTGAGGCATGATGATGCGTCAAGGTAGGTCATCAGCTGGAGCCAGTGCCCCACTCTGGGCAGGGGACTGCAGAGCCCTCTGACTGAGGACTGCACGTATGGGAGCAGATGGTACTAGAGCCTGCACCCTCCACTGATTTTTATGTGAGCCTGTTTCGGGACACCCAGCTGAACATCCCATTAAGATAAAAGAATTCTCCTTTGCTTGCTTTGCTCCTCTGACTTTAGGCTCTGGAGTTTAGCATTTGACCTCACATATTTTAAACCCCTTTGTCTAAATGAAAATTGTCATAATATCATACCTTGATGACAACTTTCATATTTGTACTTTTGGAGTGGTTTTCCTAATCTAGCATAGGCCATTTCCTCACCACTGGAGGCAGGGACTGGGGGAAGGGAGAGTCTGGACACTGGGTTCACATGTTGACTTACCCCTTTCCTGAGGACAATCGTATGTAATTGATGCATTCATTTTCCTAGACAGACCCAAGACGGTGTGAGAGTGAACGAACGCTTGGTAGTGAACACGGGGCATGTTCCTTTTGTCTTCTTTCCAAGTACATTCTGGACTCCACTCTTAGATGGTAGAATGCTTGGGGAATGTTCTAGAGAAGTAAAGACAGTGTTAAAAAGGAACCAAGATTTTGAGATGGAGATGTTTTATTTGTGCTTTGCTCAAGTGATGAGAAGAAAAATTCTGAATCCTCTCCTCTCTGATAATACTGGTGAAAGGGAAGAAGAGCTGGGGGAGTAGTTCAGTGGTGGATCCCTTGTCTAACATCCGTACATACGCACCGAAAGGTGGCAGGGAATATAAACTTCAATTTCTGAGCTTTAAGTATGAAGAGTTAAGAGGACCTGTCAAATAGTCCAATCAATAGTTCTGTGTGTGTGTGTGTGTGTGTGTGTGTGTGTGTGTGTGTGTGTGTGTGTAGGTGTGGGTGGGTTATTTGCTTGCACAAGTGTACATGGGTGGGAAGACAACCTCAGATATCATTCTTCAGGTGCAAGCCACATTTTTATTCTTTGATTCAGGATCAGTCATTCAACTAGCCTCAGGGACCTGCCTCCCCAGTGCTGGGATTATAGACCAGCCTGACTCTGCCTGTCTGGTGTGCGTGTGTGTGTGTGTGTGTGTGTGTGTGTGTGTGTGGAGATAAGAAGCAGAAAATGAAGACGGCTATAACCTTCAAAGGCACATCTCAGTGACCCACTTACTCTCCCTCCACCCCAGTTCCTGAACTTGTCACTCCCTCCAAACAAGGAAATCCATGTGGAAATTTTCAGGAGGATCTGGATGACTTCAGGGATCTCACTAGTTTATTCTTAAACTCATCAGTGTTTCCCACTGAGATGTTGAATGGATGAAATGTAGTTTATACTTGACTTTAGAAGTTCTGTGAAAAACACACTGCCTGTGAAGAAGATCATGGCTCAGATGGCAGTACGTACTCTAGATGTGACTGGTGCCCCAGGTCAGCCTTTCTTATGTTGCTTCCAGAATATTGGACAGCCGATAAAAGAGCAAGCCAGTCAAGCAGGTGTGCCTGTGCAAGCTGGTAAAGAGAAAGGACCTCTGTTGTTAAAATAGTTTATCCAGACACTATTTCACAACAGAAAATTGCCTGCTTTCCCACACTTATTAGTCAAGCCTCTCTTCTATTTAATGTATAAAATAATAGTGCAGTTTTCTGGGGCCCTGGGATTTCCCCTGCACAAAGGTTATGGGTGCCTTTTCATATCTCCAGGCTGGGGAAACCCCACTCTAGGCAAAGGGCCAATTTCAGAGCCAGCTCATTAAGGAGATTAGAGTCTGAGCAACCCCAAAGATAATGACATGGAGGACACAAGCGGAGACAATACCCGCTGCTCTGACCAAGCGACCTCACTGTCTTAGAAAGAGGAGGATGATACAGAGGAGGTGGGATGCCAAGTGAGAAAAGATGTTCTCTCCCACTTGTGGCAGTGTGTTTTATGGGTAAATATTCCAGAGACTACAAGGCCATTTTTATCTTATATGACTCCAACAGGTGCTTTATAAACTGAGATAAAAAAAATCCATCTTGGAGCTGGAGAGATGGCTTAGTGGTTATGAGTACTGGCTGCCTTTCCAGAAGACTGGAGTTTCATCCCCAACACCCACATGGCACCTCACAACATCTGTAACTTCAGTCCCAGGGGATCCAGTGTCATATTCTAGTCTCCAAGGGCACACAGACAAACATTTCAGGCAAAATACCCATACATACACACACAGAAAAAAAAAATAAAAATATCAGTTTCAATACTGCCCAGTCACAATTTCTCTGATGAACATAGACACAAAATTTTTCATTAAAACACCAGCAAGCCAAATGCTAGAACACATCAAAAAGATCATCAACTGTGATCAAGTTGGCTTCAGTACAGAGATGGAGGGATGGTTCACCATATACAAATCAATGAATGTAATCCTTTACATAAAGGATTTAAGGATAGAAGTCTCAAGATCATCTCAATAGATACACAAAAGGGTTTTGTTTTTTGCAAAAATCTGATGCCCCTTTATCATAATATTGCTGAAGAGGTTAGGGAGTAGAAGGAACATACCTCATCATAATAAAGGCTATTTCTGATGAACCTAGAACAAATATTCTACCAAATGGAGGAAAACTGAGAGCATCTCTGCTAACATCAGGAACAAGTCACGGTGTCAACTTTTTCCACTCTCACTTGATATAGTGCTTAATGTCACAGATACAACAACAAGACAAGGAAATAGAAGGGTTACAAATAGGAAAGGAAGAAGTGAAAGTATCCTTTTTGTTTTGCTGTTGATTCTATACGTAAGAGATTCTTAAAGACTTCATTCACAAAACACAATCCTTAGAGCTGAGGAACACTTTCATCAAAGTGGCAAGATTCAAAATTAACTTACAAAGACTGGTAACCTTCTTATAAACCAAGAACCAATGCAAAGAAATAAGTCATGGAGACAATCCTAGACACAGTTTCTCTGAAGACACAAACCCTAAATTATATCTAACTGAGAAAGTGATAAGGAAAATCCTAAAACACTGGAGAAAGGAGTTGGAGAAGACACTAGAGGGAAAGACCTATCACACTCAAGAACTGGAGGAGCTAATAGTGTGGAAAAGGCTACTGCCAAAAGCAATCCACAGATTCAGCGATCCTGATAAAATTACAGTGCCATTCTTCACAGAAATAGAAAAGTGTCTTAACATTTATATGGGTGTACACAAGACCCCCAAAGGCAAAACAAACGAACCAAAGGCCTAGTGCTCAAGTTATCCCATACCTGATTTCTACAGAGCCATAGTCAGAGAATAGTGGACCTTCTCTGCCTTTCTCCTGCCTCGCAAAGACCGTGTGACTTCAGCCAGCCAGCCCATAGCTTGTGAGTTTCCGCCTTTGAGACTAAGAGCATCACACACTTCTGCTCGCCTGGTTCTGGTTACTCTAGGGGGAGATTGACTTGGTTTGTGGAGGTCCTCCGTGAAAACCACTGCTGGGTAAAAACCACAACTGCTGAGTGTCAGGTGTGTCCCCCTGAGCGCATGTGTCGAGAGTAGCCTTCAGTGTAGCAGTATTAAGACACAGGGCCATTAAGAGGGAGTGAGCTCATGGGGCCATGGCCCTTACATGGATTAATGAGGGGTTGTCGAGGGCGTTCGCGATAAAAGGATGAGTGATCTCCCTCCCTCCCACCCGCTCTTTTTCTCTCTTTTTCATACCACCTTTCATCTTGGGTCAGTGCAGCAATAGGGCCCTGACAACGTGCCAGCACTTTTATATTAGATTTCTCAGCCTCCAGAGCTGTAAGAAATAAATTTCCCCGTCAGAGGTATCCTTTTATAACAGTAGAAGGTAGACAAACATGATACAAGAGTCCTCTGGATGGAGTACTGAAGTCTGTATCCCCAGTGTAGGGGGACAGTGGTGTCATCGGCTGTGGATGCAGATTGAGCATTCGGCCTCATTGATATGCTTACCACCCTGTGGCTCATACTGATGTGCTCATAGGACACTTCGTTTCTGTTGTTTGAAGCATAAGCCAGTTTCTCTCCTCTGCATCTGCGTGTGCCTGTACATGTATGTGTGTTTGTGAGGGTGGTTAGATTCTAGGTCTGGGTTTCAATTTTCCCTTTAGTAAAGCACTGGATAGATTTGATAAGTAGACTTTTGCCACCTCTACCCCAAGTCACCAATAATGTGTTTCAGTGGGAGCTTTCAGCCTGCAGCACAGAGGGAACACCCACCCATTCCTTTAGAAGGGTCTATGTGTCTATAGTCACTCTGTGTCCTTCTTGCTATTCGTAGCACTCGATGTATTGCCTCCCCTTGTCTGTAAGGGCCTTCACATGCTTTGAGGAATGCTGGCTGGAAGGACAACACACAGGTATGGTGATCCCCCGGGTGGATTTGCTGTGCCTGTGGGGATTCTTGGGACCCTTTCTCACCCCAGCCTCCTCTTGGTGATACGGCTGTATGTAAACCTCTAAGAAACATCAGGATATAATGCAAACTATTATTTTTATTTTCCCTCTGTGATCAGTTTTGTGACTGTAGGCAAGACAGTTCATCTCTGCCGATTTCCCCTTTAAAAGAAGACCTGTGCAGTGATGGGCATTCTGTTATTTAGAGTCCCATGCCTAACACTGTTCTAGATAGTTTCTAGAAACAACAAACACACCACTGTGCTTTGCGACTTTTTTTCTGGAAAGAAAAATTTAAAAATGTGTGTCAGATGACATTTTAAGAAAAAGATTTATTTATTTATTTAGTGTGCATTGGGATTTTGCTTGCATATAGTCTATATGAGAGTGTCAGATCCCCCAGAACTGGAGTTACAGACAGTTGTGAACTGTCATGTGGGTGCTGGGAATTGAATTGCTGGTCTTTTGGAAGACTAGCCAGTGCTCTTAACCACTGAACCATCTCTCCAGCCCCACAAGATTACATTTTAGACATTCAATCACATTTTAAGTTTTTTCTATGAAAAAAATCTAGATAAACCACTTCCTCTACAATTTTCATTATTTATATATCTGGTTATATTTTTGTGTGTTCAAGCATTTTCCTCTGCATTTTTTTGCAAGAGACATATACGTAGTTATGTAGAAGGATTAGAACCCCAAATTATAGCATTTTAAAAATAGATCAGCATCTTTATTCCTATCAACTTAGCTCTTTTCTTAGGCCTCTGATGTCCCGGAGTTTCTGTCTCTTCCTCGGTTCGCCAGGTACCTCAGGGCGATTGGCTGTGGGTAGCTGAAGTGAAGTAGATAAGCTGTCATGGTTATCTCCAGGAGGACCTCAGAGCCTGCTGTCACCGTGGCCAATGCTGTGCCTCTTGGCTCCATGGACTTCAGATTTGGTCTTGCCGAGGCTGCTATGGCATTGTGGAACATGACACAACAGCCTGAACATGTCTTCCTTCCTTCCTTCCTACCTTCCTTCCTTCCTTCCTTCCTTCCTTCCTTCCTTCCTTCCTTCCTTCCTTCCTTCCTCCCTTTCCTCCCTCCCTCCTTCCCTCCCTCCCTCCCTCCCTCCCTCCCTCCCTCCCCTCTCCTTCCCTCCCTCCCTCCCTCCCTCCCTCCCTCCCTCCCTCCCTCCTTTCTTCCTTCCTTCCTTCCTTTCCTCCCTCCCTCTCTCCCTCCCTCCCTCCCCCCTCCCTCCCTCCCTCTTTCCTTCCTTCCTTCCTTCCTTCCTTCCTTCCTTCCTTCCTTCCTTCCTTCCTTCTTGGTGGCAGGGGGAGGGGTTTCTCACAGAAGCCTTCGATGTCTCTCATTCTTAGTTATAGGTCTGCAGCCATTGACACCACTGCAAAAGAAGCTTTCCTGCCCATAGCAGCGGTGGCAGCATGGATCACAGACACCAACATGTCCTGAACTTTCAATCAACAGAGAAAACAGCAACAAGGGCAGGCCTACTTACTGCTCCTGAGTTCACACTCCCACCCTTGGCTCTTTGCCCTGACACACTTGACTTGGGGCAGCGCAGTGCTGAGGTCATCATTTCCTTATCTCAGCCCATCAGGCTAGCCTCCTTCCTAGCTTCCTTGCAACCTTCCTTGTTGATAGTGGTGGCCACATGAAACTCTGGCCAGCATGTCCTCTGAATGGGAGGTTTCTGGGAACTCTTATTTTCACGACAGAGTGATATGCGTTAGAAGATAGAAGGCTCTCAGGGACCTCCCCATCTTACTGTATGTTAATATCAGGTACTATAGTAACTCTCTTGACAGCATGAGGTAATGAACATGGGGCAAATATTCATACAGAGATCAGGAGAACAAAAGATTTTGAGTCATGAGACCAAGCCTAGAACTACCTACGTTCAGATTGCTGGCTGGGTGAGATCACTGAATGGCCTCATTGTTTAAGTGGTTGCAGTTGGCTCTCCCATTACTTGCATCCCAATGTGCTGATGGTAGAAAGGCAGTGGCCGCCGAATAATGTCCTGTGGAGATGCTGTAGCTATCCTCCAGCTCCCTCCTTTGTTGTGTGGTGGCTATGGGTTTGGGAGACAGCTGGACTACAGCTTCCCAGTCCTCTAGGCCAAGTCAGATGAGCCCATGCTTACCCACTTGTAGCCCTTGAGAATCCACTTTATTCTCTTTATTTTTAATCTAATTCTTTATTGCTATATGTGTATTGTATATATTACAAACATATGTATTGCATAGTATTACTATTGCTATTATTATATGTGTGTATATATATATATATATATATATATATATATGTATGCATGAGTGTGTGTCATGCCACATCTATGGAGATCAGGGGACAGTGAGAATCAATTCTCCTCTTTTGTCATTCGGGTCCTGAGGCTTGAATGCAGGTCATCAGGCTTGGTGAAAACACCTTTTCCTGCTGAGCCGTCTCACCAGGGGATCTTCCACTTGATTTTCTGTATTGTTGGTATGTTTTCTATCCTGACTAGATGTGAAAGCTTCCAGTCAGAGGCTGGACCCTTTCCCCTTCTCACATCTGTTTGGAAAGAAGATTCTTAGCGGCCTGGGTGAAGTGAGTTGCCAGGCATCTTCCCTTTTTCCACAGCAGCACGGAGGGAGGTAAGCATGCGGGCTTTGTCTTCCGAAAATGCGCACCCACTATGTCCTTGGTTTTTAACCTGAGAACAGAAGACCCATGTTCTACAGAGCTGTCTCCACTCCAATCACTAACACTGGGGTGGGAGGTCCTTTGGATCTTGGTTGCATCCTGCGATTTCCATTTCTATACTCTGTAGACACGTGGTTCTGGGGGTGTCCATGATGGCTGAAACACCCTCCCACAGGTGTCACTTCTAGGTTATTTCGTTGTGATTCACTAAAGAGGAGTGTGTGTGTGTGTGTGTGTGAGTGTGTGTGTGTTAGGAGCTGGTACTGGGGAGGAGCTCAGGGCATTGCCCTTCACCATGTGCCCCACTGTAGCCCTACCTGTGTGCATCCTTAATGCCATGGTGGCATATTGCTGGGTTAATGTCATCCCAGGCTTTGCCCTCATCCCTCCTGTGCTGAGCCCCTCCCTTCTCAAAGCCTGCCCTGCTCCTTCTTTCTCCGCAAGCACAAGAGCCTTTTGTGGGCCCCGAGATGTCATTCCAACACAGCTTTGTGCCAGCAACTGTGGGTTCTCCTTAAGGTAACTGTGGGTGGCCCTCCATTTATTTTCCTGCTTCCTTTTTGTTTCTGTGAATTCTGCCCTCCAGGCCCCCTCCCCGCAGCACATGCCGTCCGTGTCATCTGAATGGCCACTTAGAGGAAGGATCAGAAGTTTGTTGTTTCATTTCCAGCATAAATCAAAACTTTGTGTTCAGGCTGCGATGCGAGTGAGCCCAGGAATAGCTTTGGGATTGCTAAGTGTCTGGAGAGCACCGACTACAGACATGTTTTGAAGCTGGTCATAATAGTTGCTACAGCTGCTAACAGTTCCTGGAAGAATGGTAGCATTATCCACCAGGCCTTAAAATGTGCCGGGCTTGCATTGCGCAGAAGTCACACTGGGGTAGATGTGGATTTTTTTTTTCCCTTTCTGAAACTCAGCCATAAAAGTCTTCAATAACTAGAGAAATTCCTTTCACCGCTGAATCCAACATGAAGGACATTGTGTTGTGACAATTCCATATCACAGCCCATGAACGTTGTCTTTGTGTGAGTGGATGTACGAGCTGTACTGTTTTGTTTTTATTTATTCTGCATTCTTTATTTTAATGTCCTTTCCTTTTTCCTGACCAGAAAGATTGTTATTGAGCCCTTCACAAAGCTGAAATCCTGCAGTGTGTTAAAAAAATGTTAACAATTCAAAGAAGTTATAAAAATTTATAAGTTGGCAGAATGCTTGGGAAATATCTACATATTTTAATATAAATAGATAATGCAAATATTTGTTCATTGCATTGAGAGATGAGTCTCTGTTTTCCAAAAGACCCTGCTATTTAAATTTGATTTATTTGATTACATTGAAATAAAGGGTGTCCACAGTGAATGAGGCCAAAGATGAAATGCCACCATTGTGAGCAAGTGAAAGACAGTAGGTCAGCTATATTACTGCATTGTGGGGCTAAATGGTCCCTTCCCAGCAGTGGGCTGGTTTGGTGATTAGAATTCTCATGAAGGTGACTTGCTCTTAATTATTTTCCTTTTGAGATTTCTAATTTGAGATGAAGGTTTAGAGTTTTAGAAGAGTGATCAGCTCTCCCCTTCCCCCCATCTCCTTCTCTTTCTCTTGGTTAGTTTTACTGTCTCCTTAGAAAATGAACTGCCAAGGCTGGAGAGATGAGATGGCTCAGCAGGTAAGAGTATTTGCTGCTGAATTTGATCCCCAGGACCCTCGTGGTAGAAGGAGAGGACTGACTCCTGAAAGCTGTCCTCTGACTTCCACACATCACAATTAATTGTGGCTTGCACAATTACACACGCATGAATACACACATAAATGTAGTTAACATTTTTTTTAAAGTATACTGGCAGACTTAAGGTAAGCCTGGGTTGGCTATACTGAGGGGATAACTGTATAAAGAAAGGTAAGTAGAGTTTACTTACGTAATTAGCATGAAGAGGGAGGGGATGCTCTGCTTGGCTTTTATGATCAAGATATACACATTTAGGATAAACCTGGGCCAAATGTCTGTGTAGAAGGACTAGAATCTAGTGTTCTAGGTCTTTCTGAAGGTCAGGTCAAGGTTGCTAGTGGAAACCTAGAGGATGGGTGGAGCTCCACAGGACAACCTACCAAATAGGTCTCCCCATCTGAGAGGAGACTCAGGTTGCTCTCTAGGGATCAGACTGCAGGCTGGAATACCTGGCACCTTGGAAGTATCTGCAGGAGGCAGCTTCTTCCACAGAGTCTGTGGCAAATCAAGAAGGTGCCCTCAGGAGATGAGAACAGACAATGGCTGAAGGGGCAGCTCTGTAGTTAAGACACAAGAGTTATGGGGCTCAGCTTTGATGTTCCCAAATTAAAAAGCAAGAAGCTGCCTTCAGGAGAAAAGCTCTGCAAAGCGCTAGTGAGTGGTCACACCTCACATTCCCCAGCACCAGCTTCACCTGCCAAGGCCCCGGGGTCGGGAGAGACCAAGGGGCACAAGAGGAAAGGATGAAGGCTACACCCAGGATTGAGCAAGTCCATGCACCCAAACACACAAACTGTCTCACAGCATCATCTGGACAGCCACTGGCTGCCATCCCACACTATGGCAGACTCACTCCATGCTGCCCAGGGCCAGTACGCATGCTACTCATAGCCTTTAGCTCTCTGAGGCTTGGGTGAACTCAGTACACCTGAGGAGTCTGGCCTTCCATGGGAAAGAGGCTTAAAGAGGAATGATGTTGATAACGTCTCCCTGGCAGAACCCAGAACAGAGACTTTTACTGTCCTAAACCAGAAGGCCCCACTTGACTGAGAAATAACATCAACAGCTAATATTTGTAGAAGGCTTACAGTGTGTCAAACATTGGAGAGCTTCTTTAAAAAGAAATGACAGAGCCGAGCCTGTTGCACGTGCCTGCAATTGGGAGGCTGAAGCAGGAGCATTGAGAACGGGTGGCTAACCTGCACTCCACAGAGGGAGCCTGTCTCAAGGAAGGCAACGTGGGCTCTGGGGAGATGGCTGTGTGGTTTAGAGTAGTTATTGCTCTTTTATTTTCTAGCACCCACATGGTAGCTCACAACCATCTGTAACTCCAGTCCCAGGAGATCTGAACTCCTTTTTATGACTTCTGAGGACGCCAGTCATGTGCGTAATGCAGGCAAAACACTCGTATACATCAACAGATTTTAAAAAGGTGAAATAAAATCAGCTGTAGCATAAACTACAGACAGAATTGTCAAAGTAGCCTAAGGAAAGATGAAGCCTAAGCAGAGGTGGCCCAGGAAACATAGAGGGAAACTATTTTAATCCTGTATTTTCAGACACTGGGACCCTGGGCATTGCTGACATCTTGCTCTGGCCTTGTCTCCGCAGTCTTTGTGGTCTCCAATGGAAGAATTCCAAGGAGACCTACTGAGTAAGGTATAGAACGTGCTCTTGGAAAAGGAGCCAGGTTGTAAGACTCTTCTTGTGAAAGGGTGTATCTATACAAATGTAAATTAATTAAGAGTATCTGAAATCATGCATCCATTGTGGAATCTCATAATGCTATCAAATGGTTGTGTATGTATGTGTGTGTGAGGGGATGCGTGTGTATGTGTATGTATGTATATATGTGTATCAGGGCATATGTGTGGGTACAGTCATATTGTCAAATATAGGAAAGGTACTGAGGGACAGATGAGGGATATCTGGTGGCTAGTGGTAATCACACCTGACTCAACTCCACTTCCCATCAGCACTTGGTTTCTTTACCCCCTCTCAACTCCAGCACTTTCTGCCTGGGCAAGAATCCAGGTACTTCCAGAACTGGGGAAATCCTTTTTTGTGTTTTCTTCTTGAGTATACTTCAGGGTGGGGCTTGGGAGCAGAGGAAAGAATGAGGTGGAGGAGTGAGGGACTCTCCGAATATGACAGTGTTTGGAAGAGGTGGGAAGTGCTTTATGTAGAAGAGGGTGCAGACAAAACTCTAGAGATTCTGAAGGATAGGCGACCTTAAAGACCACCAAGGAAGATGTTCCAGAGGTGACCCAGAAAGTGGGCCTGAAAGGGTGTGTAGTATTTCTTTATTTTTACTTTTTCTGTGCATGGGTGGAAGAGCATTAAGCCTGAATGGGCATTGCACCACAACACGTGTGTCTGAAGCAGGAGCATGCGTTCTTCCACCCAAGCTCCTTGTGAGATCTAGGGGTTAGCAGTACCGTGGACTCTGACTGTGTTCTGGGCGGTGGCCCGCCCCTGGCCTCCCACCTCCTTCTCTCCCTCCTCCTCTTCCTTTCATTTCCATCACACTTTTATTACACTGTGTCCTTGACACTTGTTTTATTAAGCGCTGAGACCAGCATTCTCCTCCTTGGGATGCCCTGTGACCAGGATGGAAGTGGTGTTAGGTGGCTTCAAAATCCAGGTCATGGAACGTGAAGAAGCCTCCTCCCAGAACTGTTGGGACCCTCAACTTCAGAGGCTGAGCTGCTGCCGTGTTGGACTACAGGGCTCCAGGCTGGGGTGAAGGGCAGCAACACCACCTGGAAATGTGCATGGAGGATGATCCTGAAGCAGAGTCCCCCTAGGCTGTCAGTTCTTTCTACTGCCACCTTAGGTGTCACTGAGCAGAGAAGGGCAACCCTACTGATTCCTTTTAAATCTTGGCACAAAATAGGCTAGCATAACGAAATGGTTGTTTATGCAGCTAAACCTGGACAGTCTGCGCATACATCTACAGCAGCCATCACCGCCAAACGGTGATGCTCTCTTCTGGTTCATAGCTTTCTGTTCAGCAGAGAAGGGGGGGTGGGGACTATTGACTCTTGAGAAGTCCTGGTTGGCTGATGCACACCTGTTTTCTCATTCCTAACATGTGAGGAAAGTACCATTGGCCTTATAGTACAGAGAACAAGACTCTGAGAGGTTCAGTGGTTTCCCTAGGGCCACAGACTTAGAACACAGACACAGTTTCTTCAAGGGTCGCACCCTTCTCTACCATGCGGCACAGCCCTCCGTGTGAGCCCTGGAAGAACTTTAAACAGTCCACTCCCACCACTTCCCAGACCAAGATCCGGGGAGGCAGCTGGAGAGAGGGGTAGACTTCCTGCCTCCCAGATACTCTGGTTTATTCTTTGTGTGTCAGGAAAATCATTAATATCTGCTACTTGTAAGTCACAAGTGGCCCAATTGGGACTATAAATACTATGCCCCCCCCCCAAAAGGTGTTTTAAAAATGCAACTTTTTGAGTAGAATAGGATAAGGTGCTGTTGAGTGACTGAAATGGCATGAAGGTCACAGTCATTATGTACCACAGTTTAAAAGTTTTCATGTCTGAATTAACAAACACAGTCATACCTCAAATAAGATACCACAAGTAAAATAGGCCTCAGTTGTATCTGTCATCCTGTTTGATGAGACTGCATATGACCAAAATGGCAGCAGCCGTCCCTGTCTCTCTTGGGTATAATACTAGGCCAGGCTTCGTTTCTCAAAAGTGTGGTCCACAAACTATGAATGGCAGGCTGGTGGGGAGATAGGCTAAGGTTATCACACTTCACCAGGGACCACAAAGCCATTTTCACAGGTAGGCCCAGGACTCAACATTTTGAGCAAGTCCTCATCAAATTCTGTGGAAGACGGTTCTGAGATTACATGCTTAGGGTCAGGGAACGCTGGGGTCCTAGAGAGAGATAATTGATTGGAGAGTGTTGTTTAGTTAGCCTGCTTAATTTAAAATTGTGAATGCATTGATACTTTGGACTAGGAGTTTGCCCACCCTGCCCTGCCCAGGGCCATGGTCACCTCATTCAGGGCTGTTGAGAGATGGCATTGGTCTTGATCCCACACTGCCTACTCATGGGTCATAAACTCACCTACCAGGACGAGGAGAGTTGCTTTATTTTATTGTAGAAACGGTGGTGGGTTATGAGTTCAGCTTAGTCTTTTTCTCAGTATGGTCTAGATGAATCTCACAGAAGGGCTGCCACACACTCTCTAATAATGAACTACAGAGACAGTGGCTGTGTGGGCCAGAGTCTATTCCATTCGGGTCCGCTGGAAATAACGCTGGGCAAAGGGGAGTGTGGGCAGGAGCCCTACAGACTCAGGTGAGTGAAGGCAGGTACCTCCCTTTCCCTTGGTATCTGTGAACCTGCAATCAGGACTTGGCAACAGACTGAGGAAGCCCGACGGGAAACCAGGAATTGAGCTTTGGAATCAACTTTCTTATTTGTATGGAGGAGTAAACTGAGGCACAAAGAAAGGCACTTGCTGCACTAAATCCCGGCTCGTTCAGTTCCCGACTGTGTCACCTAGGAATATGCCCTGTTCTCTCTGAAATGTAGGGTGACAGCAGGGCCAGTGGTCTTCGTGCTGCGTGAGTAAAACAGCGCGAACATGGGTGGAGGGTGGAGATGGCTTGGCGATGCAGCTGCTGTTTGCTGCCTCCACAGAGCTAGCAGGCCCAGACCTGGCTGTATGCTCCCAAGTGTGAGCTTCTGTGGTCTCCAGAATCTCAGCACGCAGGCTCACCAGATACCTGCGTTTCCCAGTGCAGTCAAGTACTATTTTTAAGAACTTTCTAGACAGAAAGTGCCTGGGGACAATGGGCTCTGGCTGGCTGCCTCCAGTTTCATAGTCTGTTCTCAGGGGTGGGTGGGTGGCCTCTATGTCCTGTCTGTCTGTTTCCCCAGGTGCCCTGTACAGCTGCCCCATTCCTGCTTGTTTGCTACATGGGGTCACAGATGTGAGGCTAAGGCCTCAGACTCTATAGCCACTTAGTAGGGATCTGTTCCTCAACAGCAAGCTCTCCCTGAGGTTTCTGACTGCTAGGTTTGTGTGTGTCTTTAATCCCTAACCCCTAATCTCTACCTCCCTTTGCTCCTTTGTCGGAGTTTGAGTGGGAATGTTTACCTCACAGGATGGTTAGGAGACTAAAAAGGAAGGGGCAAAGCGCAGGGAGTTGCCCTTCCCTGTACACAGTAGTGCACTGGTCACTTTTAACCTAGCCTTGTGAATTCAGAGGAGACTTAGGTTATAGAAATTGCAGTTTGAAATGCAATATTTTAAATAATCACAAAGATAAAATGTCAAAATTGAGAGGTAATTGAAATTATAGTGTGACCCTATAAAGTCAATGAAATTGACAGTGGGTCTCAGAGAGAGAGAGAGAGAGAGAGAGAGAGAGAGAGAGAGAGAGAGAGAGAGAGAGAGAGAGAGAGAGAGAGAGAGAAGAAGCTAAGGAAGGGACTTCAAAACTTTTTTCTCTAGCTCTGTGAGTTCCTCCCTAACTTCTGCCTTTCCACTTCTGCCTGGGCTTTTCATAGTTGTTTAAGACATTGACTTAAAAATAAATGTGCCAGGAGGGCCTATTCAGGTTGATAAGCTTATATCGCAGGACTTTGAGGGCAGTTGTGGTCAACAGTAAATCCTATCAGTGGAGTTCATTTGCATTTACTCCTAAATTAGATAAAGGAAACCAGTGCAGTGGGCAAGCAGAATACACTTCACAGGATTTCAGAATGGAGAAAGAGCTTTCTTTAGAGGAGTTGCTGAATCAGTGCGGGTAATGGCTGACCCAAGACCCTGGCTTCTTAATCCTTCTCCTTTTGTGCATAGCTGCTCCATTGTTCAGGGTGGGTCAGGTGATGATGAGGTAACAAGCACCTCCAAGGCCCAAGGCTCTCAGAGGCAGAAACAAAATCCTTAAGTGACAAATCTTTTATCAGTTTATCTGGGCCCCAGGAAGCAAGAGGCTAGAGCAACTTCTGTAGGACACACTGGCTGCCAGTTGTCATGGTCTAGGGACAGCGTGGTAGACTGAGCTATCTGGTAAATTAAAAGCTACCACCTAGAAAGAGCATACATCACTTTGGATCAGAGGTCATGGTCAACGCAAGAACACATCTAGCTATCACGGAGCAGAGAAGTGTTCCTACTCTGGGTTTGGGTGAACAGCTCCGCTACATCTACACACAGGCCTTTCCATGACTGTTAGTTATTGACTTTTTCTTTGCTCTCTTCCTGGCACCAGGCTGCTGTAGAGATGGGATCATTGTTAGGTGCCTGCCTGACTCTGGAGCTAAACAAGTGCCTGGAACAAAATGGAAAATGGGGTGAGAAAATTTGATCTTCTGTTTCATTTCCTCTGTTGGCACCCCTCCTTCCATGATCCTGGGTCACCATCAACTTCTCCAAGTATCTTCCTTGCAGATAGCAGATGGGGACTCTCTTAGTCCTCTGTGGATCATGATGGAGATGTAAAGGATGGTTGTTAGGACTCCCCGCACCCTCGCCTGCCGTTCTTGAGTGTCCATTGAGGCTCCGTTCTCCATCAAGCCTGCTGCTCTCACTCCTCCTAGCACACAGTCTACACTGATCTCTCCAATACTCCTCCCGCCTGTTTCCATGGTAAGATTTCCTGTTCATATCTGGCTTCATCACAGCACTCTTGTCTATGAACTAGGATAGCATAACACCTGTGAACTCATGGATGGCTGTAGGTTAGGAAAGATCCCGTCACAGCCCTAGTGACTGGTCATCCTGAAAGGAACTCACCAAAGCAGGCTAATGATAGTTATAGATTTATAGCATGCTCAAAATGAATATCACTTCAGAGACCATCTCATATGATGGCCTTCCCCCCCCCCCCCCCAACTTCGAAAGAACCTCAAGACTCTTGCTTCTGTAAGGCTCTTCTCCTTGAGAGGCCCCGGAACATATGTATAGAATTAGGCATTCTCTGTCTACTTGAGCCCAAGCCTCTGGCCATACTGAAGAGAGACTGAGGCCAGAGGGAGGAAGGGATGCGGGACTGCAGACAGATTGGCTGAGGTCAGGCGTAGGAGACCAGGTTACCATCATGTTTCTTGTCTGACACACCTGCCTCGAAGAAGACGCCAGGGAAGAAAGGGGTCATTTCTGATGATTCACAGACTTTTCATAAGCAAATTTATTTTTCCTTGTGAGGCTCTGGGTGACTAGACAGAGATAATAAGATTAAAAAAAAAAACAACTCTTTTCCTCTAAACGACTGGTTAAAATGTGGTACAGGCTGTGAGTTACTTAGGGTCATTATTGTGTGATGGGTTATCAAAGGCCTATGCGAAATGTGTGGGACTTTTATGAGCTTGTTTTTATTATAGTAGACTGTCTGAGGGCCCCTTTTGTACAAAGTGCTTTGAAAGTTCTAATGGGACCCCATAATCATCTGTGTGATTACGGAGGTCAAATTGTGCCGAACAAACCCCAGAGCTATTTTTGACCAAATTAGTGGATGAACAGAACAGAATATTAAAAAGCATAATTTTGTTGTTGTTGCCCTTCCAGCCTTGTGGGCACAATGAAATCTCTCTTGCAGCTGAGAAAGTGCCTGCTGTCATACATTTTCCCACTTTGTTTTCTGTTCTCGTGGCCATCGCGTCTACCCCGGACAGCAGGGATAGTACCGACACGGCACAAAGCATTTAGGGCACCGATGGAAACAGTTCAATTTTGTGTCAATCAAGAAGAAAAAGAAATGAACTCTCAGGAGGAAGAAAATGTGATCGATATCAGGACAGTTGTCTGTATACGGGCACAGCCATGAATAGTTTATGTATTACCTTGTGAAAGATGGGGCCAAGCAAACAAAACCACCGAGTGCCCCCAAAGGTCCTAATGTACCCCCACCCCATTGTCAGTCTATGGTCTGGCCAAGAAGGTTTTCTTTCACTGCGTTCAAGGTGAAGGACAGGGCTACACTGGCTTTGGGACGAGAACTGGCTGAGTAGCCTCCTGTTTGCCCAAGTATGACTATGCCTGTTCCTGTAGCCTGAGTCCCGGCTGCCCCTCCACAGGGAGGCCTGTGCTTTCAGCCTCCGTTTTCACACTAGGAGTGTGTGAGGTTAGAAACGCGGTGGGCTGTTTCCCTTCTCCTGTGAACCAAGAGGCTGAAAGGACGTTGTGTTCATTACCCATAGGATCGACTTGGAGATAAAGGTTATTCAAGTCCAGACATACCAGAAGCTCAAGTCCCCACTGAGGTCTCTAGGGTCAAATGGACCCTGCTTTCTGCATCCAGCTTTCCTTTCTAGTATTTCCTATCAACACTGGGGTTCTGAATGTGCTGAAAAAAAAAAAGACGTGGACATGGGGAAGGGAATGGACACAAGTCAGGTTCATTTTACTGGGAGGTTTGTGTGTGGGGCGGGAGGGGAGTCTTCCCCTGTAGCTTGACTCCAGGCTACCTAGAACTGTCATTGCTCCCCGGGACAGTTACGTTTCCTAGAAATTCGAATTTTAGATCCCTCGCTGCTCCGAAGCGAAGATGCAACTTCCTGCCGCTCTAAATCTCCTCTCTGTAATACTCCTTGCAGAGGGCCGTGTTCTTGAGCGTAGAGAGTTTGTGGCCAGAAAGCCTTCATCTGGTGAGTGACACAGATGTCACAGGATGCCCGTGTTGCCTCATCACACTGAGACTGGGAAGGAAATCAGCTCGCACACACCGGTGACTGTCTGTCTGCCCTGTCGACATGATAAAGCTTTAGTGACCTTCTAGCCAGACCTTCTTGATGCACCTAAAATCCACAGGATGCATCTAAAACTTGCAAAGCTGCAGCAGTGTGACAGTGGGGGTGGCAAAGAAAAGCATGATGGGAGGTCACCTGAGCAGCACGGAGCTCCTGAGCCGGGCATTGCCAACAGGTGGGACACATTAGGACTTGTAAGGGCACTGGATGGGTTTGCCATTACGGTCCTATTACCCATCAAAGTAAATACATTAATAATTGTACCTTATGGCTATTTAACCAACAAATATTATCCTTATCTATCACAATATTTCCTTTCTCATGAGAGTTCACTACTTTCTTTTTGTTTAAAAACATTTTCCTCTGTACTCTGAAAGTCTGTGGGATGTTGACCACCTGTTGGACCAGATGGTGAAGCTGTCCATGCTAACGGCCAGCAAATGTCTGTATCCTCAGGATGGCCTTGGGAGGCTGAATAGTTATGAATAGGGGCTCTTTTAATTACTCTAAGTGGTAATAATACACGTTACAAATGGGTGTGGTTCGTAAAGTGGGAGATCTTAATTACATAGACAATCTACATGTCAGTGTCTCATGGTTAGCAATAGGCTTGTCTATGAAGACCTTGACATTCCAAAGCAAAACTCAAAACATTCGTTTTAGGGACAAAGGCCAGAGGTTTTATAAATTTTGAGGTGCTGTGGCCTTTGGTCAGAATCCTGCTTCTTGTGCAAAAGTCTTCTTGGGCAAGTCGTTTCATTCTGTGCTGGGACTTCCTTCTAAGTGAGATAGGAAGACAGAAGCCCCACTGAGGGCATGAAATGAAGTGTTTGCAAAGTCCTCTCTGTGCAATGCCTGGGTTACCGTATATTTTCAGTGTTGGTTACTATAATTGCTATTATAATTGTTATAATTATTATTATGAAGTTATCTTATTTGACAGAAAGAGAAACTCAGGATTCGCCATCATTTTGTAAGGCAATCATTCTGCTAAGTTCAGACAGGTAGTTCAGAAAAAAAGATGTCAGAGGTTAGCATTAAGCAATAATTTGCAAAGGGAAAAAGGGGGAGGAAACAGAGACGTTTCAAAGATATTTGACCTGTAATAGTCCTCTTTTCCCTGCTCTATCCAGCAGTGGGCATGAGCTATGTCCTCTCCAGCATGTTCACACTCTGTGTGTTACCTTCCTGTAGTGACTTGGCTCTTTTTGGCTTTATCAGATCAACTGTCATGTGTTGCTCGGTTTTAGTTCCTGGAACCTTTTCGTAGTAGGCTAATGTGTTGTCACAACCCATTACCTGCTTTATCCTCAAATGACCTGATTATGTAAGCTTTGTATCATCTCAGATCATCACAAGAAGGGTGACGGTAGCACAGTATTGAGAGAGAGAGAGAGAGAGAGAGAGAGAGAGAGAGAGAGAGAGAGAGAGAGAGAGGAGGAGAGATCATTTACATAATTGTGGCAATTGCTCTATTTTACTCCCATGGCTGACATACTGTGCTAATCTACAAATTCAGCTTCATCATAGGTACACAGATGTAAGAAGAACCGTAGTTTATAACAGGTTTGGTACTGGCTGCAGCTTCAGGTACCTGCTGGAGTCAGGGAACATATGTCATGGATAGGACGACTTATTGAACTGATCTTCATCAACTAAAGACCTCTGGAGACCAGGCTCATGGAGAAAAGACCAGCAGGGAACTGAGAGGGGAAAACTTTAGCTGCGGAAGGCAGGCATTCTTTTCTGATGTTTATAGGAGGAGAGATTGCTCAGTTACACAGCGGCACTGGCCATACTGCATCTAGAATGACTAAAATCTTAGTCGGGAAACAATCATACAAACAGCATGGTTTGGTCTCGTCATCCTGCGTTCCCCAGCACAAGCGGGTTACGGCTGGATGCATCATACCAGAAATAGGAAAGAGGAAAGCACCGCCCAGAATACAAAAGTAATGAGGCCATTTTAACAGCATCAGCAATGTTAATGACATTAATATTAACATATTTGGTGTTTTTAATTAGGAAAAAGCTCCCTCCATTTTTTTGGCAGCTGTGTGTGTTATACCACAGTGTGGCTACTGCCTTAAATCAATGGCTGAGTCTGGTTCGTTTGCCTAAACCTCACAACTAAGTTTTGGACCTTCAGTAATAGATCTTAGATCTATGCTATCTGTTGAATTCTTAGTGGGCCAGAGAGATGGTTCAGCAGGTGAGGGGTGCTTGCCACCAAGTCTGACAGCCTGACTTCAATAACTCACACCCACGTGGTAGAGAGAGAAAGCCGACTCAGTAAGCTGCCCTCTGATTGCCACATGCTCTCCACGGCACATGCGTGGTCCCCCCTGCAACAAAGTTAATCCAAACAATAATAACTGCTTTTGTTGGGCTACTACTGTTCCTTTGCCCTGTGCCAATCTCGACTCACAGTTTCCCATGGTTCCTTCACAAGGTGTGGGTTTGCAGCCCCATTGGTAGTTGGAGAAACTCAGACTCCCTGAGGGTACATGACTTACTCCTGATCCTAATTTTTGTTCTCACTGAAGGTCCTGCTTCACTTCACGGGACAAGATCGTTGTGCTTGGTACCTATGCTTGGCATTTGAGTGGATATAATTTTAATCTTTAGTGACTACTAGCCTGTGTGTAAAGTAAGTACAAACCGCTGTAAAACAGAACCCAGCCGGGCTAGAAAGATGCCATCACTTATACAAATGAGTAGACAGGTAGAATTTTTCAGAAATGAGGCTGAGACATAAGGAGAAACAGAACTCACCGCTCCTCATCCATCAGGATTAGTCCTCAGGTGTGAGGCCTTGACTAGCTAGGCTAGACAGCGTCAACCTTTGTTTGCACCTGAAGGTCAGAGGAGCCTGCAGGCGGAGCCCAAGTAAGGGTGCCATTATTGCTCTGCTCAGAATGACTTTAGGGGTCTCCGCACTGCTTTCTGCTGTCGGTCCTCTTGGGGATTTCAATATTCACAGCGTTGGATGTAACAAGCTCTGCTCCTCAGAGAAAGGTCAGCTTGTCAAGACACGGAGACAAGCTGTGAATTGGTCTTTCATGCAGAGCATGGTTCACAAGGCCAGACCTCAGCCTTACCCATTCTCAAGAACTCATTCATTGCCTAGATGTGAAAAATAGCCCTCAGTTCCTCCCTCCGTCATTTTCCACATTGCCTTTTGTGAGCCTGAATATCTCGGAAGATTGTGGGTTTGATAAATAAACAATAAACAATATTTTAGAGAAGCGAAAGTTTCTATGAATCTCCCAAGGACCCTGCGCTGACTGACGGCAAGCATGGGGGTGGGGGCTTTAGGTCCAGAGCGCCGCCGCTGTCCGCTCGCTATTCGCTATTCGCTATTCGCTATTCGTCTGTGGCTATTAGCTGGAAAACACCTGTAATCACCCCTGCAGGGTAGGGCTAACTAAACAACCCGTGACACTGGTTTCTGTACAGACTACCTTAAAAGTACTTAGGAGGCCTTGCCCTTCCCGCTGAGTTAATCACAGCCACTTTCTGAAGGGTTCCTCTCTGCCACAGTCCTAAAAATACCCTGGTGTCTTGCGCCACTAGCCCCTCGTTTCACAATGGACACCCATAACCGGGGACACGTAGGCCACTGGTTTTGGCACGGTTTGGTTCTTTCAAAGGAATAGATAAATCATCCTGCTACGTGATGAGAGAGGAAATGACAGTTGTTATCTTTTATTCAGGTAGCCTAAATTTACATGAGACCACAAAAGTTCCTGGCAGGATGTTATTGATTGCATTCACCCAGCTGGGGCTTGAGATAGATGGGTCTTCCTGCCACATCACGGGGCACCCTCTTCCTCTCCCTTCTGCCCTTGAGTCAAATCTGAGGTCTTCTGACTCTCACACGAAAGTAGATGTTTAGGACAGACAGACAAAGCAGGACCTTGGGCAGATTTCCCATCAGTCACCTTCCACTGGGTTCCCTTGTCTCCACGCTTCTCAGCAACAGTACCCTCTGCTGTTGTCTGTCCCAAAGGACAGATAAGGGAAGCTCAGCCACTGTAATATTTATCGAGTACCAGTTTTCCTCACGGATGATTTATTTATATTAACTCGCATAATCTTCAAAACGCCGTTCTGAGGGAGGTGATATTCTTAATCCTTATTTTATAGGTAAGGAAGTTAAGAGCCTGGCTTGTGGTTTAAGGCAAAGGCAAACCATTCTCCTCTCCCCACTTCCTTGCTTTCATTCAAGCCCTAAATATTAGCCCTTACTCTGTGCCTAGTTAGCTCTGTGATGGGACAGGAACTGGCAGTAGACAAAAAAACCTCTGTCCTCATTTGAGATTAACCAATCCCATTTCTTCCTCGTGGACTTTCCCAGATACTTTTACCCACTTTCTAACCTTTCTAAGCGATAGTCTCAGCTTTCTTTCCATTTCAATACTTAAAATTTAAAAAAAAAAATCAAAATTTGATTTGCTGTTCCTGTTTGAAGCCTTGCTGTGCTTATTGGTGATATATCTTCCACATGAACCCCAGGAAAGCTGCTGCAAACTCTTGCCTCCTGTGGCCACTCACTAAAGTCAAAGTTATAGACATTTCCTAGGCTGCGACACACACACAGACACGCAGAGATGGGGGAGGGAAGGGGGGAAAGAGAGACATTTTCAGGAAGAGATGGAAGGATCTACGGTGATCGAGAATATTGCACTCAGCTCAAGAAGACTGTTTCCCCGATAAAAATCATTATTAAAAGTTGACTTTTCAACAGAAATAATCAGAGAGCCAATTCAGGATTTCCTGATGAAGTTTGCCATTTGAGAGCGGAGCTTCTGACCCTGAAAGCCACGATCCTGATCCCATGGGCTTAAGAGGCCAGTCTAGACTTAGTGAAACACTGGCCCCTAAAGAAAGCTTCTAGATGCCTTTGTTGGGAGCAGCTATGTTCACAGCTTCTTTAGCTTCCCACTGAGATGCTCCTCATGTTGGGTGGTGTGGGGAAGCCATAGCTACCTGGCTTGGCCTTAATCTAAGATGTTGGTGAACAACTGGGAATATTTTTATATCGAGATATAATAAGATGTGAGTTTATGGTTTTGGTCATTTACATGTTATCTCTAGTTATGTACTGGCATATATTCCAGGGAAATTTCCATTGCTTGTGTGTGTTGAGACCTGGAATAGTGACACAGACATTTGCCCAGAGGGTCTGTCTTCATATTGACGTGTTTGATGGTCTGAGCGTTAGGAGCGAGGCGAGGAGAGGCAAGGTCGGAGACAGTGTTGGGAGATGGTGCATGCAGAACTCTTCCCAAACCTACAACTCAATGACAGGAACTTGACTGCACTTTTCTCCAAAGCTGTCAATAATGCTAGAAGTACAGGCTAGATGCCGTTAATAAAGACGCAGGTTTCCAGCAACTGTTAGAAGAGAAGCATTCTTCCTGTTTTCTCAATTAAGATTATAAAGTTACTATCATATAAAGAACAAACAGTGGAAGAAATATCACCTAGGTATGTCTGTCAGGGCCGGAGAAAGAGCCGAGTGGGTAGCAGTGCTCCCTGATCTTGTAGTGGTTCTCAGCCTTCCCAATGCTGTGACTCTTTCATACCCTGCATGTTGTGGTGACCCCCAACTGTAAAATTATCTCTGTTGCCACTTCCTAACTGTAATTTTGCTTCTGTTATGAATTGTAATGTAAATGTCTGATACGTGACCCCAAAGGGGTTGTGACCCACAGGTTGACACCCGCTGTTGTGGAGGGTCAGGGTTCTATTCCTAGTGTCCACACAGTAGCTTACAGCCATCTGTAACTACAGTTCCAAGAGAGCCAGCGCTCTCTTCTGGTCTCTGCCAGCACCAGACACCATGAGGCATACTTACATACGTGCAGGCAAACATCCATACGCATAAATTGAAAGTAAATAAATCTAAAAATAGGTTCTTGTTTTGGAGTTTGTTGCGCTGTGCCGTTTGTCAGCTTTTACAGTTTGCGGTTTGTTGTGATTCGTCTTGGAATGCTCGATAAATATTTACTTTTGTACTCCATTTTATCTTCAGCTTTGTGTTTTTCGAGGAGAACTCTCAAACGTGTTTCATCTTTCTGGGACTGACCCCTGCCCTTCTCAGGTACCTTTGAGCTAAATGAAGTATATGGTGTACACGTGTCCTTCTGAATCCCTAGGCCATTAAGAAAGATTTTCCACTGGCAGATTTCTGCTGCAGCTGTCTCTCAGTGGGTTCTAGGCCAGCCTGGTCTACAAAGTTAGTTCCAGGACAGCCAGAGCTACATAGAGAAACCCTTTTTCAATCCCTGCCCCCCCCCCCAAAAAAAATAGAGAAAAGAGAAAAAAAGAAGAATGGTTTCACCTGCTGACCTGAACTCATGGGAGTTCATGGACTCTGTACCAACAGCCAAAGAGCCTGCATGGGACAACCTAGGCTCTCTGCATGTGTGTGACAGTTGTGTAGCTTGATCTGTTTGTGGGGCTCCTAGCAGTGGTATCAGTACCTGTTCGTGGTGCTTGAACTGGCTTTTGGGAACCAATTCCCCAGGCTGTGTTGCCTTGCCCAGTCTTGATGTAGGGGGAGGAGCTTGGCCTGCCTCAACTTAATGTGCCATGCTTTGTTGATGCCCATGGGAAGACCTGCTTGCTCCCTTCTCAATGAAGATGGAGGAGGAGTGAATGGGGACCGGGGGACGGGAGGTGCAAGATGGGGAGAAGAATGGGAGGAGAGGAAGGAGGAGAAACTGGTCCATATGTAAAATAAATGAAAAAAAAATTCAACAACAGTAAAAAGAATGGTCTCACCAGGGGATCGTCATAGTTGCCCAATACATGTTTTGTAATTGGATGTGCTACTGTGCTTTGATGGAAAGAGAGAAGGATTTGGAATCAGAATAACTGGATCTGTGTCTGTTCCAGAACATTGCTTATTAGCTGTGTGACCTCTCATGAGACACAATCTTTCTGAGTATCAGTTTTATGAACTGTATAAGAGGGCTGATAATAACATCTGCCTCACTTACTGCAGGGCTTCTTTTCATGGTCAAGTAAGATCAAAGGCAGAGTTTATTATGCTTAGTCAGATGCTGTACAAACGTAAGTGCCAACCCTTTTTTCTTTGGTTCAGTCTTATTGGATGCTCTCCGTGAAAGATTAAATGAAGATCAGTCAAGGTGACATGCTGCATTTGCCTGCCTATAAAATGGATCAAGATGATAATGTCTCTGTTACTAGGAGACCAGACAAGCTTTGTTGCCTGGGGGTGAAGGGGTATACCCTGAAACATGCATGGAGGAGGCCAAAGGACAACTTGCACGAGTTGGTTATTTTTCACAATGTAGGTTCTAGGATTCAAAAACTCACGCTGTGAGGTTTGGCCACCAGTGCCCCTACCTCACACTAATCTACCAAACCAGCCCTGAATAAGTGATTTTTTGGGCTCACTGCTCTGTCTTGGGTTTTGGAAGAATCTCTCCCTGGGTGCATGCGGTGGATAGGTTAATGGATTCATGATTTTCAGGAAAGCTATCATCACTAATAAGAAGTCAAGTGAGTCACATGATAAATGGGCTAGGAAAGAAATCAGAGAAACATCACCCTTCATCATAGCCACAAATAGCATAAAATATCTCGGAGTAACTCTAACCAAAGTGGAAGACCTATATGATAAGAACTTTAAATCTTTGAAGAAAGAAATTGAAGAAGACACCAGAAAATGGGAAGATTTCCCATGCCCTTGGGTAGATAGAATTAACATAGTAAAAATGACAGTGTTACCAAAACTACAGATTCAATGCAATGCCCATCAAAATCATAGTGAAATTCTTCACAGACCTCAAAAGAATAATACTCAGCTTCATTTGGGAAAACAAAATACCCAGGATAGGCAAAAATAATCCTGTACAATAAGGGAACTTCTAGAGGCATCACAATCCCTGACTTCAAACTCTTCTACAGAGCTACAGTACTGAAAACAGCCTGGTATTGGCATAAAAACAGACAGGAGAACCAATGGAACTAAACTGAAGACCCAGATATCAATAGACACACCTACAAACACCTGATTTTTGACAAAGAAGCAAAAAATATAAAATAGAAAAAAGAAAACAAAATTATTTAACAAATGGTGCTGGCATAACTGATTATCAACTTGCAGAATAATGAATATATATATATATATATATATATATATATATATATATATATATCGCCATGCACAAGACTCAAGTCCAAATGGATCAAAGACCTCAACATAAAACCAGCCACACCGAGCCTCATAGAAGAGAAAGTGAGAAATACACTTGAACGCATTGGCACAGGAGACCACTTCCTAAATATAACCCCAGTAGCACAGACACTGAGAGAAACAATTGATAAATGGGACCTCCTGAAACTGAAAAGCTTCTGTAAAGCAAAGGACACAGTCAACAAAACAAAACGGCAGCCTACAGAATGGGAAAAGAGCTTCACCAGCCCCACATCAGACAGAGGTCTGATCTCCAAAATATACAAAGAACTCAAGAAATTAGTCATCAAAAGAACAAATAATCCAATTAAAAAATGGGGTATGGACCTAAACAGAGAACTCTCAACAGATGAATTTAAAATGGCTGAAAGACACTTAAGGAAATGCTCAACATCCTTAGCCATCAGAGAAATGTAAATCAAAGCAACTCTGAGATTTCCATCTTACACCTGTAAGAATGGCCAAGATCAAAACCACCGATGACTATTTATGCTGGAGAGGATTAAAGGGACTCTTGCGTTGCTGGTGGGAGTACAAACTGGTACAGTCCCTTTGGATATCACTATGGCAATTTCTCAGAAAATTAGGAAACAACCTTTCTCAAGACCCAGCAATACCACTTTTGGGTATATACCCAAAGGATGCTCAATCATACCCCAAGGACATGTGTTCAACTATGTTCATATCAGTTTTGTTTGTCATAGCCAGAACCTGGAAACAACCTAAATTCCCCTTGACCAAAGAATGGATAAGGAAAATGTGGTACATTTACACAATGGAGTACCACACAACAGAAAAAAAAATGACATCTTGAAATTTTCAGGCAAATGGATGGATCTAGAAAATATCATACTGAGTGAGGTAACCCAGATTCAGAAAGACAAATATATATACTCACTCACAAGTGGCTCTTAGACATAAAGCAAAGAAAAACCAGCCTACAATTCACAATCTCTGAGAACCTAGACAACAAAGAGGAGTCTAAGAGAGACATACGTGGATCTAATCTACATGGGAAGTAGAAAAAGACAAGATTTCCCGAGTAAATTGGAAGTGTGGGAGAGGGAGAGGGTAGAAAGGGAGGGGGGAGAAGAAAAATATATAGCTCAATAAAAACAATAAAAAAGCTCAAAAGCTGAGGCTTTCTGGAAGGGCTTGGACTCTGAGAGGTAGGAGTCTGGGGTTGTCGGTTCAGAGAGTTCATGCTGAACTGTGGAGTGGGAGGGGCTAGCTGAGAGAGGTGGGCTTGAATAGCAGGTATTGGGAAGGAAAAACTGAGGTTAGAGGCTGGTGGAAGTGCTTGGCACACTCCCCCCCATTCCTTGTCCTGTGGCCTCTGGGGACCAAAGTACAGGGTAGATTTAATGGCTTACACAGTGTTTCCTACACAGCTCAAGAAGACCTTGTACCTAAGTCTGTTATGGCAAAGCCCCACTCAGCAGAAAACAAGGCAACAGAAAGGTTTGGGCTGAGAAAGTCAGAAGCAGTATCCCATAGGCCTGAAGCCTCAGACATTCTAGAGGCCAGAGATATTCATCTCCCTGGGATGAATGGGATGAATGGGATGAATGTGGCCTTTTAAAGTTTCTACTTTCTAACACATGGAGTTCCCAATGGCTGGAAACCTGAATTCTTGCCTTGCCTCTGGACTCTTCTGTGTGACTTTGAAGCAATCTGTCTGAGAAGATAGCAGGAAGTAGAGGATGCCATGGCAACAGATAACTGAAGCCAGCATAGAAAGGAGCTAATAGGCCTGGGTGCTCTCTCAGAGGGTACTTTCCAGTAAGCCTGCAAACAGTTGGTCACCATCTGTTCTGACTGACTGATGTCAGTGTTTTCCTACTCATTGAACTCATCTTGCTCTGAAACCTGTTGCCCATTGCTTGATAGCAGAAAGTTTCATAGACCTCTTCTCCCAACTTGGCTCATCACAGAGAGCTAAGAAGTAGAAGGAAGGAGAAGAAGAAAGGAGTGTCCTGAAATGACAGGTCGTTCTTCCCAACATCAATCAGATTGATTGGGTTGACTTTGGTTATCAAACTGTAGTTTCTCACCAGCATCTTATGAAATAGTTTAAGCTCAATCTAGTGCAAAGAAGAGAGAGCTCCGTATTTTAGCCTGCAGAATCCCAAGCTGCTGCACCGTAAGGTGCTGCATCTGAGCATCTTCTCTTGCATGTAAGTGTATGTAGTTGTACGTAATGGCTCTCAGGGGTTCTGCCATCATTCATCTGCTCAGGCGAGAGAGAAGACTTGCGTTCTGTGACGTTAGAGGATGATGGTGTGTTGCCCCATGGAGTCTGATTTACCAGCCGACAAAGGGGACATTGCCTTTTTACTTTTTAGGGATTAAGAAAAGCTGATAGAGACCCCGTGACAGATGAGGAGCCAAACCATATGTTCCTTCCACATGAATTAAAATCAGACCCTGATTTGATTTCAAACAGGAAAAATATCAAATACAAGAGTCAAATTCAAACCAAGTCAACTAAGAAAGTAAGAAGAGAGGCCAAAAGGAAAGGAACGAAGAGAGTCAAAAGCAAAGGAAAGAGAGGCAGGAGGTGAAATCCTGAATGATGGTGTTGTCGCACTGAGCATGGCCATGGGAATAGCCAGGCTTTCTCCCGAGTCAGGCTCAGAGGAATAACGAGGCTTCTTGTGATCAGAGTTCAAATGTTGACAGAGTGTGCACAAAGTCTCAACATCAGCTTCCTTCTCTGGGGTGACTGCAACCTGAGACTGATCCTGCTGAGATGAGCGGAACCTGCCTCACTCCTGCCTCACAGAATAAGCACACTGAGTTTTTAGGCAGCTCTTGGTGCATCCCCATCGCTGCAGTGCACAGATCACCTCATCCCAGCTTTTCGTGTGTGTCTGTCATTCCCTTTTGCCCCAGTTAGGTTAGTCCCTAATCCGGACAGACTGTGGCACACATAGGTTGATGTTTCTGTTTTAGCACAAAGTCAGTAAAGAGAGCTAAAACATTCTTCTAGAAAAGGAATCAGTCAACATGTCTGGGGACAACATTTCAGAAGTTTTAAAGATAATCATTTTCATATATAAAAGCAATAGGCAGATGTAAAGGGATTTAAGGAGAAGTCTTTATGGAGAACTTACGTGCCCCCTAAAAATGTTTCCTTTGCCGGCATGGGGTAGTATTAGGGCCCTGGAAGTGGTCTAGAGATGGGTATGCTGTAGTTTATGTCACCCAAAGACTCACGCGCTAAAACCTTGGTCACAGCCTATAGCACTAGTAGGAGGCGGAACTTCAGGAAGTAAGGCACCAGGGCAGAGAAAATCATATTTATTATTATATATGAATATGTAAACTACTGCCCTGACTATATAGACAGTCTTGTTAAAAACATAAAAACCATAGATTTGTGTGGTCTAATCATTTGTCAATAAGATCCAGGATGACAAGAGGTAATGCTTGCATATTTGCATATTGTTTAGTCAGTGCTTGGCAGAATTCTTTGTCTCTAGGCAGTACTTTCTTCCCAGACATAAATGGAGCATCCATCCCACATCCCTCCCCCAAAGTCTCAGGGAACATTGCAGAAGACGGGATGGAGACAATGTAAGAGCTAGAGGGAGGACTGGTGTGGAAATTTGACTTCCAGGCATGACCTGACTGCTGCGATTACCTGCGGAAGGCTGGGTCTGTCAGCAACTTATCATTAAGAACGAGGGGCTCATGAGTCCCATCCCTCTATAAGGATGTGTGTGCAGATAATGAGAGATGCAAGGGGAGAGACATTTCCTTCAGTGGTGGTAAGGCACACGTGATCAAACTCCCACCCGTAGTCCTTTACACACACACACACACACACACACGTACACACACACACATGTACACACACACATGCATAAAACACACAGACATAAATAAAAGTCGAAGGAGTAGTTGGGAAGAAGAAGGGTGTTACTGCATGTGAGAGGGAAACAAGACAGGGTAATGGGTGACTATCATCAAAATACGTTATATACATATATGAAAATGTCACAGTGAAGCCCATCATTGTATATAATTGGCGTATATATGTACTAAGGAAAGCATCTAAGAAGAATGACTTCTCTGTGTTCGTTGTCAAGTGGGCTGTTCGTGAGCAGCATCTACCACAAAGCAGAGGTGAAAGTGTGTATGACTCAGGTTGCAGCTCTTGGTGCCTGTGTGTGTTGAATCACGGTGGACAGATTCCCCCTCCAGATCCCTGGCAACTGCTGTTTAGTCTGGTCATATCACAGCACCTAACCCTCCCTTGTGCTGCCCTGGAACAGTAGCTTCCAAGTACTTTATGATTGACTGTCACTTAGCTGCTCTGGTCACAAGCATGAATGCACCTGTGCAGAAAAATGCGCACAAAAATTCATTTTCTGCTCAGGTTAACATTACCATCAACACCATGAACTGTAAATGTAGAATAATGCTTGTTTTCAATCATGTCCTCTCTGGGATGCTCTGGGTTATAGCATTGCATTCCTTGTGCTCTCTTTCAATGTTGACAGTAGGAAAGGATCCTCAGAGCTCATCAAGAAGAGTTTTTCCATTGATGTGAAAAGACCAGCCTGGGAAAATGATGAGGAGACATCTATTGTAAAGATCCATGGCCCTGTGCATTGTAGAGCAAGTTTTCAAACACCTTAGCGTTGGAGACCATACCTGACCGCCTAATGTGACAAGGAGTTTGTCAAAGGTGGGGATAGGGGAAGAGTAAGTCAGATTAAGAGCAGCAATAGGGAGAGAGAGAGAGAGAGAGAGAGAGAGAGAGAGAGCACTCATTGATGACACTCCACTACTTCAGGGGTCTATAAATGGGAGTTAACACTGTCCTAGTAGTGAATTCAGAGTCAATGAATCAAATCAGAGTGTCAGCACCACTCTGGAAGCTAAATCTATGAGTCTGGTGGGCTGCTCTGTTCACAGCTACCTGCATGCCACAAGGCCTGGCTCCAGGCCTAGGCAATCATGGAGGTATGGAGGCCAGACTTCTTTAAGACACCTGGTCAGCCTCATAATGGGACAGAGAGCTGGAAAGTGCTCTGAAGAGAATCGGTGCAGGAGGGGGAGGGGCAGAGCCCATGCACCCACAGTATAGGGTCCTAAGAGCCAAATGGCATATTGGTACTAGGAGATGTCAGGCAACTGAGAAAATGTACATAGGTCTGTGGGGTGCTGCTTAGGGTGTGACAAGGGGATCTGGAAACATTGGAGGCACCAAGTATGGAGTGCCAGATTTGACTCAGAGTTGGGGTGCGTCAGCCCTTCATTCATCAGTGAGTCTGTCTGTGTGAGGGGTATGGTTTTCAAATGACACCAGCTACTAGGAGATATATGTGCGTGTTCATTCCCATCATCCACCTGTGTATATACACTTAGGTACTTATGTAGAAATGCATAAAGTACATAGAGTTAATGTAAAATGAGATATAATTCATATTCCATAATTTATAAATGTATATATCAGTATCAGTATAGATTGTTACACCTTTATACCTTTGTCTCTTTCATTTTGTAGATGTATGTAATCTCATTCATTTTTTACTGAATTCTTTTTCATTTAAAACCTATTGTGCAGCAAGCACAGTTTCATGTTTCTCATCTAAATGAGCCACTTTATTTTATGAAATGACCCTGAGATAACACAAATATTCATTTCTTCACTTCACAGGAGAACAGGACAGGTGTTGTGCCAAGTACCTGACTCTCTTTCTAGTCGCCTCTTGGCAGTTGCTACTTTTGTGTAATTTGGATGTGTTCTTCCTTTAACCCCGTTCATCCAGCTTGAAGTTTTTCTTTCAGTTTACAGGGCTTCCTGTCGTATTTTCAAGAGAAAACTTTATAGAGGAAAAACTTGAGCAAATAAAGGAAATGAAAACCCTAATGGATATTGTGTAAGAATAGAATTGTATCATTACTCATGAAATATTCTTTCCTATAAACAAAATGAGGAACCAGACTAAGAAGCGTTGAGTACGCTCAAATATGCTGAAGTGTTGGAAACTTCAGCAGTAAGAACAACACCCACCGCTGCTTCTGTTGTGGAGGTATCGCTTTCTCATCCTTCACATAGATGAGTCTTGAGAACTGACCCAAGGGTGGGCTTTCGGCTTTGTGGTTCTAAACTCAGTGTCAACAGCAAGAGGTGTCTGGAAATACCTTGTGCTAGTGACAGTCATAGCTCTGTTGAATGGGGGAGAGTAGAGGGACAGGATAGAACTCATGGTAAGTCACGGGCCGGGATAAGCCTGGAGTGCTGAGCCATGGAGTTAGCGGATCTGGTGGAATGCCTCCACCCTACCCGCCATGTCAGTGGGAGACACCTATTCCTTAGCCTCAAGAGGGCTGGGTGGGTGGATCTCAGCCAAGTCCCTTTCTAGGTATTGGGTATAGTCTCATGGTACAACCTGCAACCTCTATGAATGGGAATACCAACTCCAGAACTCCATGTTGCATCAGCGGTGGGGGCATCATTGTACAACATCTGTTGCTGAGTTTGGCTTACCTTTCTCCCTGACAGGGGGCTCCCGAGCACACATCCCAGTGAGCCTCCTGCACACAGACCTTAGCGCTCCTGTTTTCAGGATGCCTACCTGACTTACTGTCCAGCTCTACAGTCAGAGAGCAATTTTCATAGCCGTCTAGTTATACTGGAATACTGGATTGAGTGCAGGGAAAAATGAGACAAGTACAGAAAGGACTCCCGTGCTGGGCGAAAGGGCAAAGCTGGAGGATCAAAGCGGGCAGGGAAAAAAGGGGATTAGGAAACCCAAAGGCAGGTATGGCTCATTTATGTCAAATTATCATAATAGCCTTTCTGGTTTCATGGAGGCATCATCACAAGTAACAGAAAGAAGTGTGCTTATGTGAACATTCAAATGCAAACGCCACCGCAGTGGGCCACGTCTCTCATTGTTTCGCTAGAGAATCAGGAATTGAGCGAATTGTCCATTCAAGCACGAGTGGATTGTCCATTCAAGCAACCTTCACATTCATTGTCAAAGGAGCCGCTAAAGGTTGGTGCTGCCTACTCTTCCTTGGCAGCACGTGCTCCCGTTAGGGGGAAATCTACTGTGCATTACGAATAGGTGTGTCACCTCAAACCTCATGACTCAGCCAGGTGGGATCAAGAAACCAAGGATTGAATGGCCGAAGGGACCTGCCTAGGGAGGAAAGGGAGGGTGGAGAGGCTGGTTAATCCCACATTTCTCTAATTTGGAAGCCCCAGTCGTGCAGGTCAGATGAGCGGGTCTCATGGAGCCCATGATCTGGGCCTCGTGCTCTGGGGCCCTGACTCACAAGCCTGTGTGGTGGCCACAACATGTGCTTATTAACCCCTTAAGTCATCTGTTTAAAATGAAGCAGTCATTCAGCAGCTCAACAGTTGACCCGGCCTATTTCCTCTTTAATAACAATCATAATCACAGAACACTTCTATTTTTAGAACCCGTGGGGCCTTTCCTTGTGTCATGTGTGTGGCCCACAAGAGAGTGTAGTGAGCAGTACGGGGCTCTGCTCCCATTCTAGAAATGCAAAATCCGAGATACTCGTGTCCAAGCCCATTCACCCCAAAACGGGCAGGGCGCTCACACTCCCCTCTCTTGAAGTTTGTTTTTCTTAAGCCACTTGTTTAAGCAGCTCAGAAGGCTGAGCTTCTGAGGGGATATCTGATCCCCTCCCCCGTGTGTGTGTGTGCTTGTGCACGTGTGACCCTCTGCACATCATCCTTTACTCTGATTCTTCAGGAGGCCGTCACCTTGTTTTCTATGCATATAAGCTATGGCTATCATCTTTATCTTCATTTACCTGTCCTGTCCCCTTCCACTCCAGCTGACCTTCCCTTTTCTTCCTAAATCCTCCTCCTCCTCGCTCCATATCTTTGTGTGTGTGCAAGCCTTGTGCAGGTCAGCCCTGCAGCCAAAAAAAAAAAAAAAAAAAAAAGTCACCCTCTCCAGGGCCCCTGAACATTGCAGAAGAGGCAACAGAGAGACATAGGAGCCCAAGCGTGGAGCAGAGTGCTGTGACAGACTGTGTCTTCTGGATATGATGTGGCCGTGGCAAGCATGATCACACCTTGTCTTGACACACAATCTTTCACTTGGTTCCAAGGCTCACGGATTAGATGGGGATGGCTGGCCCACAAGTTCCAAGGACCCACACCCGTGGCACCTTCTGCTCGGGGATCACAAATATACCTGGTTTTATATTTGGATGCTGGGGATGAAACTCAGGTCCTCGGTCTTGCTCAGCAAGCGCTGTATCAACTGAGTTATCACCCCAGCCCCTCTTGGTTGAACAGAAAGGTTCTGGTAATATACCCAGATTGATTCATCAGGTGAGAAGTAAAAGTGATACATTGAAAGTGATTAAAACCAGGGTCGACCCTATGTAACTCGCTTGGTCGATATCAGCCCTTGGCAGCGTGTAACTGGCTCTAATTACCTCTCACTATCATTCTGCTCTGGTATTTGCTTCTCCTTATATCAAAGCCTGATCTTTTCCCCTCGCGTCATCTAGACGGTCCTTTCTCTAAGCTCCCTAGGACTGTCATTTAAAACTGATCATCATGTGCCATCAATAAAAGAACCCAGGGGACTAACGTGAGCGCCGCCCTTCAGCCCTTGGGTTTTCTGCGTCTGTGTACCTGGGATCTGTGTGCTCTTCTCCGTGTGTCCTGGCATTCCTCCCCTTCCTGATGTCATTTGACACTGTAAGCACTGGATATTTTGGTTGGTTCCTGGTTTTTGCAACGTCGCTCATTCTTGTTAGTATGGCCATCCTGCTGGATAATGAAGATGGGAAGTGCCCTGTCACCCGGACACTTGAGTAACCAGAGATGGGGTAGGGAGAGGAGGGGCAGAGCAAAGGGCAGGAGTGGACCCGAGGAAATAATGTTTCTCTTGGGGCTTAGTTAGGCACTGCACTTCTCTGTTGAAACTTCCTCTTTTTTTTTTTCCTCCATGTAAGTGAACTGTGTGAAGGAAAAATGACCTCACACATTATTCTGCTTTCCACGAAGTAAAAGATCGTGGTGGAAAATTTACAAGGAAATCCATTCGATTTCTCTGCCTCTCTCGTCGTATGATTTTCAGTATGACTCAGCTCTATGACTGCCACTGCTAAGTGGGTCCTTATTTTCCTCATTTGTTTTTCCAGACACTTTATTTAGCAGCTTGCTAAATATAATGCCCCTCACCATGTGTTTTTTAAGAAAAACAGATTAAGGAAGAGACCGGAAGTAGTGACGAGATCCCTGAATTCACACAGCAGAGACGTGGGGCAGGATACGAACAGAGAGCAGTACCTTCGTGACCCTGGCCATGGAGCGTAGACCTTCCCTGCCTCCAGGGAGGAGTTTCTCAGAACCTGGCAACCCTGGCCTCTAGATCAGTGGCCAGCAGACAATAGCCCAGCCTAGCCAGATGCATGTTTTTCAATAACCCGTGAACTGAATTTTTTTTCCTTTTCTATCAGATTAAGACAAAAAAGTCAAAATTTATGAATATTCCCTGACAGGTAGCAAATTATGTAAAAGTCTAATCCAAGCTCTCAAAACTACAACCAGTTGTACTGGAATGTGGCCACGCCCATCGGTTTCTGTGTCGTCATTACGTCATTACGGCTTCGCTCACAGAAGTGCTGCGGCAGAGGCAGGTGGTCGCAGCAGATACTCGTGAAGCCTAAAATAGTTTATAATATATGAACCACATGACTCACAGAGCCTAGAATATTTGCAATGCAGCATAAACAGGGAGTTGACCGACCTTTCAGGCCGAGGATGCAGTGGCGGCGGCGGTGGTGGTGGGGACAGTTAGGTGAGCAATAAACATCAGATGGTTTGAGTCCAGCCTAGGACCGCCGCCAGTGACACAGGGAGGAGGAGGGTCGGGTGTGGAACGATGCTACAGGAAGGGCTGTCCCACGTCCCACCGCGGGTCCTCTCTGAGTCCCTAAATACCAGAGATGCTTAAGAGACATTTCTTTAGTGGTGTAGCCGCTAATCCATTACCTATGCTTTTGGGGCACCGAATGAATGAATGAATGAATGAATGAATGAATGAATGAATGAATGAGTGAGTGAGTGAACAAATAGATAAACAAACAAATGACATGAAAATAGAAAGGGAACTATTTGAGAAGCAGAAAAGAGGAAAGGGATTAGTGGGAATGCAAGGGGAGAAAAGAGAAGGCAATAGAGGATGAATGTGATATATGTAAACACACACACACACACTGCATGCTCACCCTGCACCCTGCAGCACAGGTGGGTGGCCGGGTACCGCTAAGATCAACAGGTTTGTGGTGGAGAAATGGGAGAGAAGAAGAAGTGGAGGGGTCTGTGCACTGTGGAGAGAGAAGGAACTGAGGCCAGGACGGTGGTGAAGAACAGGCTGACACGGGTGGCCTACGCTGCCACCTGGGGCCTGCCCTGCCACCGAGAGCCGTGTCTAGGTCCATGGCCCTGCTGCAGCTGGCATCTACGTTGAGGTCCATGGTCCTTGTTACTACTGAAGGCCATGCAGATACCCAGGGTCTGGGCCTCCACCTGAGGCCACATTGGTGTCAGAGGGCCATGCTGTCGCCCGGCCCATAGCAATCCGAGTGGCCTGTGCAGCCACCCAGACCTACGGTGATGCTCACCGGAGGAATGGCAGAGGGTCATGTCTGGTGCAACTAAGATCAACATCGACCCTATCTATGACGGGCTGGAGTTGGTGAATCGGCTGGTCCTGTGGAACCAACCATAGCCGCAGGATCCCCATGACAGGGAACAGCAGGAGATCCCAGAGGAGTTTTTTTTTTTGAGACACTCAGACAATTTTTAGTATATGTATGTCACATATAATATTCCAATTTATCTTCATAAAACACACCTCAAAAAGTTACATTGTAATTATTTATTATTGGGGCTGGAGAGATGGTTTGGGGGCAAAGGGTTGTACTGTTCTTACAGAGGAGGCTCACAAACTCCAGCTCCAGGGGATCTGACTCCCTCTCTGCACTTAACTTCACAGACACACACACACATACACTATAAAAAGATATCATAAAAAATAAAACTTTTTATTGACTATGTGGAAATTAAAGAAATTAAAAAGTCAGAGCAGTTTTATGTTTATAGCAAACATGAGAAGAAAGCACAGATAGGTCCCCTCTTCTAACCTATAACCCTGATAGGGCCCATACCCCATAGCTGCAGATACATAGACTTATTATCGATGCCCCCCACAGAGGGGTCCCTTTGCTGTACTTCTAACTCTACCCTGACACAGCATAGTTTTTGACTGGGCTCGCCATTGGTCTACGTTCTGCGGCTTTGGACAAATGTCTGACAACAGGAGCCTGGCATTTTGGTGTCAAACAGAATATGCACCATCCTAGAACTCCCCTGAGTTCCACCTAATTCCCCTTCTGTCCTAAACTGATGGAACCCACTGCTCTTTCTGTTTGCCGTATAGTTTCAACTTTTCCCAAATAGCATCTTGTGCAAATCGTATGGTACACATCTCTTGGCGACATGCATTTCAATTTCTTTCTTAACTTCTGGATATCTTTCTTTTTAGTGCCGAATAGTATCCTCATTGTCTGGATGTACCAGCATTTATCTGGTCCAGTTTCACTGTTACTACCAAGTGGGACCTGAAGAATTTTTTTAAATTACATAAAAGAATTCCCCTGGCTACACTTTTTCCTTTCTTTTAAAAACATCCTTTCTTAGTTTTTCAGTTAAAATGTTCACAAACTTTCTCTGATTAGCGTTTTGATAATGTTTTAATATGTATACTTGAAAACACTGTTCTGAGAAGAGGCCCTCGGGTTCACCACATAGCCATAGAGGGGTTCCCCTTGAACAGAGAAGCGATTTAGGATGCCGTAAAGGGGAATTGTCCTACAAAGTAAATAAAGAATTACCTCATTTCTACAGGCCTCAGGATTACAGTACCAACTTCTATCTAAACTATGACGCTGGGCAGAAACACTTAGGACACAACACACAAAGGAGTGGGCCCTAAGATGTGCGGCCACATGTCTCTGTGTATACATACATGGCACCCTCAGTACGATGGTGTCATAAAAAAGAGGAGAAGCAGCCCATAGTGCTAACAGGGTACCTGTTGCTTTTATGCACATTGTTATATTAATTTAGTGCTGTGATAATTTCATATGTGTGCATGCTGCATTTTGATCACTCCCTCCCCACAATGCTTTTTTTCTCCCCCATCTCTATCAACTCCCCTCTTTACTTCCAGTACCTGCCCAACATTTATGACTTCGAGTTGGTTTTACAACTCACATAGTTGAACCAGGGCCATGTGTGTGGCTGTTGGATTGGGACTATCCACTGGGGTCTTCTGAATCCAGTTGTTTTATTATGTTCTGATATCCACTGATACAGCAGTGTTGAGCCCGAAGATTAAGGAGCACCAACAAGGCAGGGGTCTTTACTCTGTGGCAGAAATTATAAAGGCTTCCAAGAATATGTGATACCCATGCTGGGTTTAACAGCGAGAGTAGAAATCAGCTCATGCAAGGAAGTGTAAGTCAGGAAAAGGGAGGCATATGTGCCAGGCTGTCACTGCAGAAATGGGCACACTACAATTTGGAATGATGAGATGGGCTGGGTCACTGGTCCATGGGTGTTTGGGGATGATAGGCAGTTGATGAAGACTGAACCCAAAGTTTAGTTTAGAAATTAAGCTCCAAGTTTATGTAAAAGTGGCCTTGGAACGAAGGGTGCCATAACTTCTGTTCTCAGTGCAGAGACACTAGTGGACAGCTCCAGGGTCACCAGCCTAACAGCCTTTGCATGGAAGCTAAAGCACACATTCCTGTTCTGCATCTCTTTGTTTCAGGTTGACCCTGAAGGACAGATCAGCTGGGTCCCTGTTGAATCACCTTGGCTAGGTTGTTTTCTCCCACAAAAATCAGCTCCCATGGAATCTTTTCTCCAGCATCAGATGTATGCTCTGGTTCCAGGACATTTCTCCTACCCAGACTTTAGACTAACAGACCCCAAGTCTGCGTGGACCAGTATTCACGTCTCATAAACAGTTATGTTTTTATCTCTTCCAGCTATCCTGTTTGAGTGCATCCTTGTTTCTCAGTGGGATTCTGACTGGCACAGAGAGAGTGAGTGTTACAATAATCATTCATTTGCTTATTAATTCAGACCACAGAAAAGGTTATGTAGCCATCAGATGACTATCTACTGTGCAAGGGAATGTCCTGGGTTTGGTAATAAATCATAATTTCACTTTAGTTAATATCTTTATAGTATAACAAGTGTTCAACTTATCAGAATTGCTGTTCCTTTTGCTGGTTGAAATATAGTGGTCAAGAACACTTTGATGGGGGCTGGAGAGCTGGTTCAGTGGTTAAGATTGCTGGCTGCTCTTCCAGAGGACCTGGGTTCAATTCCTAGCACCCATATGGCTGCTTGCAACTGTCTGTAACTCCAGTTCCAGGGGATCCAACACCCTCACACAGACATACATGCAGGCCAAACACCAATGCACATAAAAAAACAAAGAAATAAATGATTAAAAACACTTTGATGTTAGAGAGATCTAGTTTTGGGAGTCTGAGTTCTTTTAACTACTACTTTGTGGTTAAGGAATAATGATAATGTTACCTTGCTAGATACCTTCATAGCTCTAATATGAAGATGATAATTGTTTTCTCACAGATTAAATGAGAGATTATTAAACTCTTAACTGGCTGTCTCATCTATAACGGGATTAATGCCAGAATGATGCTTTAAAGGCTGTGTGTCTTAGGAGCCAGCTGCGGGGGCTACAGCTACACCTGCAGACAGAACTATCTCCATCTGTGTCTGGGCTGTTCTCTACACGGCCATTGAAAACTCAAACCATTTGACGTGCGTGTCTCAATAGCTGAATTTTTATTTTACCTAATCCCTTTGTGTATGTATGGAGGTTCACATGTATGTGTGGGGGAACTCACATATGGAGGCCAGCGTTGACTTCAGGTGTCTTTCCTGTCGCTCCCCACCTGATTTTATCCGAGACATGGTCTCTCACGGAACCAAGTACTTGCTGATTCAGCTCGACTGGCTGCCCGGCAGCCCTCCAGAGGATCCGCCTGTGTCTGCTTCCCCACACAGGGATTACAGCCATGTACCCCATATCCAGCATTCATGTGGGTGCGGGGGTCCCAAATGCAAGTCTTCCTGCTTCTGCAGCAAGCGCTTCATCCACCAAACCCATCCCCTATCCCGTTTTATGTAATTCTAACAGACTCTAAATAGTTACACACTGCTCATGGCTCTCAAATCTGACAGGGCAGACTTCAAGAGTAACCATAAACACCAAGTGATTTTGCAAGATTGCCAGGACCATCTGGACTTCTGCCCTGGGAAGTCATCATTGAGATAAAGTCAGAGCAATCTGTCAATCAGTCAGATGCTGACACAATGCTAGAGTATTTGCAATGCTCACTGAAACAAGCACCTGAGAAATTTGTTAGAGAGAGGCTTATAAAAATGGATATACATATTCATACCTAAAGGAAATGTCCTAGAAAAAAATCATTTTTAGCCGGAAGCTATAGTGGTCATTTTGCATTCATTCCCTTGTGAATCTGACGTTGATGTGAAGACTCTTTGATGCTCTAGTCTGGAGTCCCTGCTGGACATTACTTGTCAACACAGCTCTTGTTCCTACTGAGCCCCTGCCCCCAAGTACTGCACTACGCTCAGGTATGACTATAAATTAGAATGAACATGTGAGAGAAAATGCAGTTACCGGGCTAGATTTAGGCATAGTCTTTTAAGAGAACACTTGAGTCGTCTAGAGGGGAAAAAAAACACAGCATATAAAATGGTAGCTATATTTGGAGGGGGTTTTCTAGGGAGAGAAGTTTTAGAGAGACAGCCTGTTTTTCTCGAACGTGAGTCATTGAAATGTTCACAGTATTCTGCTGTGATCCTTAGAGTGCCCCTCCAGATGCCACATTCACCTTCTCCATGTTTTCTGGGGAGCTTATTAGCGTGAAATTGGGGCCTTTGTTCCCCCTATCGCCCTTCTTATGGGGGCACTTGGACTGCAGTGTTAAGTCAGCTCCTATCTTTTCTCAGATGTCTCTTCTTGGATGCTGATCCCTCCCCTCGAATCTTTGCCCTACTACTAAGGGTGGCAGGCGTGTGGCTGTTGCTTGCTCCCAATGCTCTATGGTTTTCTTGTGGTTTTTCCCCACCCTGACCACTTCTCTGAAAAGAACTCTTTATTATAAACTCCCCTTGAATTTCACAACTTGACTTTGCAATTGGTTCCTGCTGGGACTCTCTCTGCTAGATCTCTGAGCTAGTATATGGATGCTTCCTCACCAAGCCTTTTTTCTTCCTCGAGACAGTTGCTACAGAGATAATTTAGGACGGGGTGTTTGAAAGCAGTTGTTTAACTGCCTTACCAGACACCACAGCTTAGACCCCTCCAGGGTGACTCATTCTGTTTGTGTGGGTGGGGTTAGTAAACTCCCTGAAGTGTAAGAGAGATTGTCTTGATAGTGGTGACAGAGAATTTTTTCAAAAGTCCAACTCTATAACCCCAAATAAAATAAGCCAAGAAAAGAAAGGTTCTATGCATTTGGAAGCCTTCGGCAGCGACCCACAGTTCAGCCCATCCTTTACTGGGCAGGATGTGGTCAAAGTGTTGCACATGTGGTTAAGAAATTTCCCTCTGAGCATCTTCATCCTGCAGCGCGGTGTGGATAAAAGGCTATTCCAAGTGATATTTATTGAGATGCCATACCCATGGAAACAGTATAGAAAGATTTGAGAAGAATCAAGAGAGCATCACAATTTTCTTCTGCTTTGAAAATGATTAAAAATGGCTCTTGGTGGGGCTCACTTCCTTAATTTGGGGCACAAACAGAAGAGGCTTGACTTTCTATGGCCTGCCAGGGCCAGATGACAACCTCCCCTGGGTGGTTGCCTATCTGGTAGAATGTTTGCAAGAGTGCTAAAAGCCCTTCCTCCTCTGCCTGTGAAATTCCCTTCTTTTCTGAGTCTCTGTCACAATTCCTGAAAGTCCCATGCTTAGCATGGGACCCTCTCGGTGTTGTGGAAGTCATTGGCAGGACGAAATGTTCATAGCTAACACTTTGCCTCCTAGTGGTTCTTGCAGGATGGGGAAGTTGGCACCCTGATTGGGCAGGTTGCAAGTGCGGGTGTGACATTCAGACTCATTCAGGGTCGGCAGACCTGTTGGAGACAGCACAGCGGGGTGGACAGGTGTCCAGAGAAGACACTGGATCCTTTCCTGTGTTGCTGTGTGGCTAGCATAGCCACCAAACCCAAGCATCACTGAAATGTGGTCCTACAGCTTTTGTAAAATCTCTATATAAATGTTGAATAGTATTGCTACGTTTCACTTCCTGGATCACTCATAAGGAAGATGGAGGATGTCTAGTACAGGAGACGGACGAAGGACGTCTAAGAGTTCACTTGATCTGGAAGAACTAACCTAGTAGGATAAATCAGAATCCAGAATGCCAAGCATCTCTCAGGACTGCTGATCCAGTCTCAGTGACATGGCTGAGCAGCAATGAGTTTGGGACTTGGGTTTGGAAGGAGGGGAAAGGGATGCACATGGCCCATGTCTGCCAGGTCCTCCAAAGGACTCGTTCTGGCTTCAGTCTGTATTCAGTGGTCCCAAGTAGACCTCAGGGGTCTAATGCTACCCTCCTTAAAGTTTATTGCTGTGAGTTCCCAAGGAATGAACACTTGGGCCTGTATTCTTCCCTATAGTCCTGTCTCTCCCTTGGGCATGGTGCCAGCTGATGGCCTCCGGAGCCTTGCTGAGTTCTAATGGAACAAGAGGCTTATTCTCTTTAGAAAATGTCCTCAGACACTAAATTTCTTACCCCTATCTTCTCTGAAAAAAAAAAAATAAAGACCTGAGGAATCCTCTTTGGTTCCCCTCTTTCCACCACACGCCTTTCTAATTTAGTGGTGAATTCCTGGAGTGATGCGCCCTGAACAGTATGGCGTTCCACCCTGCTCTCCACCTCCATCCAACCAGGCACCATCTCTCATCCCGTGTTCACAGACTTCTGTCCTGGGCCCTGTGTTCACTCCAGCCCTGCAATTCTCAATACACGTTAAAAACATAAGTTAGGTCATACCATCGCTCTACCTGAAGCCCTCCATCAACCTCCCGACACATTTGGGGTGAAGTCAGAAGGTCTCACGGTGGCCTCAGATGTTCACAGGATCTGACCCTCCACCCATCGCCAGCCACACTGCCCTTCTCTCTCTTTCAGGTGCCCCAGCCTACATTTCTGCACCGTCACCCACGCTGTTCATCTCCTCCCTCTTCCAGACTGTTTTCTCCCTAGGTCTTCAGACAGCTTCCTCCCTTGCTCATTAATCCTCCTTCAAATGCTGCCTCCTTCTTGGATTCCTCTGCTGGAAGGGATGCCCTTTCTTCTGTACGTTACTCCCCGGCTCTGACCTTACCCTGTCTCATCTTTCCTAGGGCAGTTCTCCCTTTCCAGCGGTTATTCTAACAGCTCCTTATCTATGCATGGATTCCCCATTCTCCCCTCCAGGATGCTAGTCTTCAACAGCAGGGATTCACTTATTGGTCATTTCGTCCTGCTGCATAAATGAGTGTTTGGAATATAGCCATTGTTAGGAATTGGTTGTTGAGTTCATGAATGGATTGTGGAAAGGGGCCATAGGGTTCTAGGTCAAGTCATGTGACAACTCAACAAGATGATCCTTGTGGAGACAATGAGAAAGGCCCAGTAAGCAGTGGGGTGAGGGCTGATGTCAAGAGTTGTTCTGGAAGCCACAGCCACTGGTGTGGGATACTATGGAGCTTCTAAGAAGTTGTAACCATATTAGAATTCAGATCAGTGACCATAATGATGACCGTTATCAAAGCCGAGGTCAAGACCGTGGCAGCCAATGTGAATTCCCAGTAAGAAGAAGGTAAGCCACCTTGAAGTCCTTTCTTAGATGGAAACTTTTTACCTTATTGATGTTATAGAGCCACTCTGGGGCCTGGGTAGCTCTGAAGTTCACCTTGGTTCAGAGATGGTAAACCCTTTAATCCCAGGAGGCTACGTATTGGGGTCAGCCTGCAATGAGGTCATTGTTGTTCAGTACAGTTAAAACTATGGAATTAGAGGAGAGACACGTATTTTCCTCAACCAGTTCCCAATGTGCTGTAACCTCCCCCTCACTTGTCACCCCCACCTACTCCCTCAAATAGCCCAACGATTCTTCAGGCAAGATGTCACAATGCAGACAGCCCCCCAGAGACCAATGAGTTCCATGGCCCACTCACTTCTCATGTTGGGGAACTCCGCTCAGCAGCAAGGGGCTCTGGGCTGTCTGGGAATCCCCATGGCAGCAGCAATCTCTGTGGAGCTGAGCAACAAAACAATTTTCAGATTTAGCAGCACAGCCCCGTGAGGAAGGAGGGCGGGCTGCTGCTGTTGAGTTGACTCTTCGAAAAAGCCCAGATGCTGAGATTCTCCAGGATGGGGTAGGTCAGCTCTACAGGCTGGAAGCAAAAGTCCAGGCTGAAAGGGCTACAGACGAGTGCCCAGCCTCGCCAACCTCAGTCTACTGGCACACTCCCGGGATCTGAACAGCAAGAAGTCCTTGACTGTGTGTGCATAAGGCAGTCCATCACCCGAGGCTAAGGAGAAGAGAGGCTTGGCCTGGCTTTCAGAGGAAGTGAGGTGAGGACTCTTGTCTACTAAACAGCTAAATAAACCACTCAGACCTTTCATGACTCATAAACCACAGACCCCACAACCGGCATGCGCCTCTTCATCCTTGTCTACAGATATTGATAGAGAGCCTATTGTGTGACTGACGCGTCTGGCTGGGGTTCAGAACGTAGTGGTAAAGCAAGATTCACTCTCTCCGATCAACTGTGGACAGTCCCACCCCAGTGCGGTATAATCTATAGCGTGGAAGGCAATGAGTACCAGCTACAAGGAACTGGATTTTGCCAATGATTTAGCTGTGACCTTGGGCAAATTACCTCACTTCTCTACCTTCATTTTTTTTCTCCTACCTATATTTTAAGGAAATAACAAAAGTTATACTGCCTAATGAGGCACAATTTGTTAGCAAGAACTTACTGTATATGCTAATAAAGGTTAGTTCTGCTTCTGGGTATGGTTTAAGTTAAAGGTTAGTAGAGAGTTGCTATGAGGACACACTTTATACTGAAATGTTTGGGTCTTGAACAAATGTACGTACCTTTAGAGCCAAGGCTAGAAAAAGAATTGAGTAACTGGAAATAACATTTTGCTTCCTGTTTGAGAGTCTTTCTGTCCACATCTTAATTCCCTCCTAGCTTTCTAGAAGCCTCTGTTTTCTGGATCTGATTGACAGACAGGAAGGAGCCCAAACAAAGCAGCTAGGCCACACTGTCATGGGTTCAGTGTGTGGCCCTCCTTAGAGAGCTTCAACATTTACCCAAATGATGATGCCGTTCTAGACATGAGTGGGAACCCTCCTGATAGTTAGCGAAGAGTTGGTCATTGGTGCTGAGAGAGACACAGAGAGGAAAAAGCTACAGCCATTGACCAATGATTGCATGGGAACTTGGCCCTTGACAGATCTTTGGAGAAAGGAAGAACCTTCCAAACACTGTGACCATGATCTATGGAAGAAAAGACGTGTGCTTCAAGCTCTGGATGCCATCGGGGCCTAAACGGAGAAAGGCAGCTTAGAGTCATGCAAAGTACATGTAGAACACCGGTAAACACGAGGAGCTCAACTCGAAAAGAAGTTTAGAGATATATGAATGTAGAAGGAGCGTCTCCTCCATCACATGAACTGAAATAGTGAAGGCTCCCCAGACAAAGTTAAAGCATAAGCTTCAGGCTAAAGAAAGATATTTACAACTGTTACTGGCAAAGAATTCAAAACGATATTCTATTTCTCACACATCAATAGGAAAAGAAAATCCAAGAAATCCAAGCCAATCAAACGGTGGAGTCACAGGAAAGGGGGCACACATTGCTCAATACCAGAAGAAATTCAAATTAAAGTCATAGTATAGTGTGTTTTTGTACTCTCTGGGCTGGCAAAATCTGATTAAAACCAAATTTTGGAAGGGATAAATGAGAAAAGCATCCTCTATATTGCTGGTGGGTGTGTGACTTGGTAAATTACCCAGGCAACGGTCAAAATTAGTGACTGTATCCTAGGATTCCGTGAGTCCACTCTCAGAATGACACACCTCTCCAACAAGGTCACATCTCCTAGTAGTGCCACTCCCTGTGGGTCAGGCATTCAGACACTTGAGTCTGTGGGGCCGTATGGATTCCAACCACCACACCCATCAAGTTCAGGTGTTCTTCTATATATTTGATTCTGAAAGCATCTAAAAAATGGAAAATAATTTGTTTCTTTTCCTTAAATTTCTAAAAATTTTATATTGTTTATATTTTTATTACTTCATTAAGAATTCCATACATGCATATAATATTTTTAATTATATTCACCCCCACTCGTTCCTCCTAATTCCTCCCAGATCCCTTTGCCACATCTTAATTCCCTCCCAGCTTTTTTTTTTAAATGATAACCTATTAAGTCCTGCCGATAAAGTCACTGGTGTAGAGTCATCCCCTGGAGGCTGGTTGACTATCTGCAGTCACAGGCTTAAGGAAAACTGACTGTTCCTGCCACAGAAGCCATCAGTGGACAGAAGCTCTTGAGCTCCCTTCTCCTGTGATGGTCCCTAAGCTTCCCTGTGGTATAGATGTCCTGTTTGTGCTGCTGGTTCACTTTCTTGTTTATAGATTTTCAGCTAGATCTTCGGTTGGATGACAGATGGTGCCTCCGGGGTCTGTAACACATGGTACCACTCTATGCCATATTCCCTCTGCTCCTGTAGAGTAGCGAGGTCATGTATGAGTGTGTGGTCCCTTAAGATCACGCAGGTGCCTGCTCAGGGGATGAGGATCTGAAATGCAGTCAAGCCTCTGCTCCCTCAGCTGTACCCATGGGCACAGACTGGCATCTCGCATGCCCGCATCAAGCAGAGCTGGCATTTTTTGCTAGCTCAGGCACCTAGAAAGAGTCTCTCCTATGCCGACCTCGGACTAGAATGCCTTTTCTGTTTGTCTAGAGGCATAGGTTAGAATGAAAACAGAAGCAGGAATTGGCCAAGTCATTACTGATAACGTTGGACACACACCCCTGGGGACACAGGGAGGATGTGGCCACTTGTCTCTGCTTCAGCCTTCTCTCTCAACATCCTCCAAGTCTTCAATGCATGAGAATAAACTGGGTGCCATATACCTGGCCCCTCTAGCCAAGAAACACCTGTATTAAGACTACTGGTGAGCATTTATCTTTTTTTCTGAGACTGTGTACACTTTCTGATTGGTTTGAATGGGAATGCATATATGTTTGTAGTGTGCTGTATTAGTACGTAGTTAGGAAATCAAACTAGGGCAGTTTGGGGTGAAACAATATGTTCAAGTGGCATTTGTCACATATCTACTTAGGGACATAGCAGGGCTCTGTATTCATTTTCAGCTTAGGAGATTGAGAATGGTACCTACACCCCCCTTTAAGAACCTCTGGACCAGCAGCAGACATCAGCAGGAGAACAATGAGATACTTAGTGCAAAGCAAACGGCTATTGCTATCTGTGCCTAGAAACTGTAGCTAATATTTTGAGAGACTTGTGTTGAGGAGGAGGAGGCTAATTGGACTGGTGCATTATAATGGATTCTTCTGTCATAAGATATTGTTGTTATACGTTAAAGCTGATATAGTTTATATCTTGTGAAATACCAGGCAAATTTACCCATCCATTTCCCCATAACCAGTAATCTAAGAAACACCTGGTCAGTGCCTACTGTATGCCGAGTGCCCAGGATTGAAGATGAGGCCAGAATTTATTTTTTAGAAAAATTCCCAAGCCCTTTAGAATGTCTACTACAAAAGAGAGAAAAGGGGGAGGGTGTGGGGTGAGGAGGCAGAGAGGGACAGGGTAAGGAAATGAAGGCAGGCAGAAGGAAGGGAAAGGGGAAGGATGGGTAGTCCCTCCTTAGGGGTGCTGGTTTGCAAGGAAGGTAGGTGCCAACCACATCATTTAAACCTCTTGCCTGGTCTTTGTTTTTCCTTCTGCAGAATAGTTGTTACCCAAAATGTGAAGGACATAAGAAAGCTTGAAGCTGCTTCACACAGAACCCCAGGGGCTCTGCCTGAGACTACCACTCTATATCTAAATAAAGCTTACCTGGTTGGTGCTCAGGGGACATGTGGATGACCAAGTAATGCGGGCTGAGCTTCTCAGCTTTAGCCCACGAGCCTGAGGTCTATTAGCAAAGTGCAGACAATTAAAAGCTCGGCTTTTTCATTGTTGTAATTACAGCAACAGCTCTGGTACAAATTATGATTCATTTACTCTTCAAGCAATTAACATCTGGGTTGCCACCAAGGATATCTCTCTCTCTCTCTTTCTCTCTCTCTCTCTCTCTCTCTCTCTCTCTCTCTCCCTTTCTCTCTCTCTCTGTCTCTCTCTGTCTCTCTCTCTCTGTCTCTCTCTCTCTCTCTCTCTCTCTCTCTCTTTCTCTCTCTTTCATTGCAACGGCATCACATGTTGCTCCCAGCACTGTGGAGAGTCAGCTCCAGAAGAAGGAGGCTTTACTTCATGCTGCAGTGGGAATAAGGATTTTCTTCGTCATAGGAGTGGGGTTCTCCCACCCCTGGGAAGAGCACGATTCACAAGATTAATGTGACCTTTGTTATTGTACAGACTGCTGTTGTGAGAATACACCTACAAAATGAACACGGCAGATTAGCTAGCAAGGAATTTAAATGAAATTATTCATAAGGTGTTATGCCTTACACATTCAAGCTTGAGCATGTTGATTTCTTTCCAATTTATCTCTTGGAGGTAGTCAATGGAATTTCTCTGGAATGGATGCTGTGGTCCAAATGTTTGAGCCTCTTAAAACTACATAATGAAATTCTACCCCCAAGGTAATGATAATAGTAGTATTACAGGGGTGATTGGGCCATTAAGAGGAGCCCTCACATTAGGATCAGTGGTCTTATTTAAGAGATCCCAGAGAACTGGCTCTCTCCAACATCACATGAAGACACAGGGAGAGGTGTTGCCTATGTCACAGGCAGCAGGCCCTCAAAGGACACCAAATATGTTGGGACTTTGATGCTGTACCCCCCAGTTCCCAGAACTATGAGAAATACCTTCCTGTTGTTAATAACCCACCTGATTTTTGGTGCTTTGTTAATGGTGTTCAGCATACACCGAAGTAACAGATACGTACAATCCAGTGTCTGAAAGAGAGTACATCTTAAGGTCTGTAGCAACTTGGGGACAGTTAGGACGTCATCTCAAATGTTTGTGTTGGCCTCAGAGCTCTCCAAATGTTGCCTCTGTTACAACCCATGCTCCTGAAAATGACAAAAACCCAGGCCTGAACCAATTTCAAGACAGTTGGGAATCTTGTCTCTAGAGAGTCCTTGAAACTGATTTAGCTTTGACTTCTCTTGGAGTTATACTTTTCCCACTGTAAATTTTGCTAATTCTTGTATTGAATTTATTGCTAGGCTCTGGGTAGGAGCCCCGGAAATTCCAAGTTACCCCTTCACAAGCTAGGATCCATCCAAGTTAGGCAAACGTTTGACCTAGAACTTCATTCCAAATCCCTCAAATTCATCACGATTGGGACAGTGTAGGTCTGCATGAGCCACCATAGCTAAGGAGCACTGTTGATTACTGTTGACTACTGTTGACTACTGTTGGCTACTCTTGACTACTGTTGACTACTGTTGGCTTCTGTTGACTACTGTTGACTACTGTTGACTACTGTTGGCTACTGTTGGCTACTGTTGACTACTGCTGGCTACTGTTGGCTACTGTTGACTTTTGCACAAGAGTAGGAGTAGATTCTTCCACTATGTGGGACTGAGAGTCAGGGAAGAGGGAGCACATGAACCTGAAAATCAGTGCTGCTATGAGGAAAAAAGGGATGGATGTACCGTGGTTTTCAAACTGTGGGTCACAACCCCTATGGGGAGGTTGAACCACTCTTCCATGGGAGTCACCTAAAACCATCAGAAAGCACAAATATTTATATTATGGTTCATAGCAGTAGAAAAATTACAGTTATGAAGTAACAAGAAAAAGAATTTTATGGTTGGGGGGGAGTCACCACAACATGGGAGACCATATTAAAGGGTCCCAGCATTTGGAAGGTTGAGCACCGCTGCCTTAGAGGAAATCTCAATTGCCCATTACAAGGCTCCACAAGATGCGGCTCCTCTAGGTGTGGCCTGGAGCTGAAAGAATGACCAGCTACCCTGAGGTATTGCTTTCATTTCCTCCCACTAACCTCAAAGAGGTCCTAAATGTGACTTCCCAACCTTGGCACCCTTGGAAGGCAGATACAGCCCTAACTCAAGGGGTAGACTAACATGTAATCAGCAGGCTGGTCTGAAAGAGGTGATCTGACAATTACTCGGATCTCCTCAGAGCATGCGAAGCAGGCTTGAAGCAGTTATTTTCTTCACAGGAATTCTGGCAGTCAGCTAAATGGTGGTTTAGTAAACAGGTCTCCAAAAACAGCCGCCGAGAGCGCTCGTTGCTCAATGGGCCTGCTCTATGTACAAGGCTGGGGTTGGCTGCTTCATTAATGTATTTATTCCTCACTGAGGTCCACCGGAGAAGAGAGAGTCATGTGTGTCTCCCAGGAGATGAGTCTGCAGGCCAGCATAGGCAGAGAAATGTCTGGATCCATAACAAGCCACGGGACAGGCAGGATTCAAGCCCTGCACTGTCAACTCCAGTTTACCAGCTTGCTTTAGCTTCCCTCAGTTCTTCAGCAACTGTACACAAGCCATAGCATCTATCTTTCCTGCACACCCTTCAGATCCGAGAGTCTCTTCTATGATGACAAGATGCCTTTTGCAGTAGGAAACCAGCTCCAAGCATCTCTGGGACACTGGTGGAGTTAGACAGCTGAGGGAAGCAGGAAGGACCCATGGTCATATATGTGAAGATGAGTCCTTAGCGGAGGAGAATATATTCCCTGGACATTCTTAGATCCAGTTTTTGCCCAAATCCTAAGTCTGGTGGTTGGCTAGGAAGTCGCCATCCAGCCCTCTACCTGGCTGGTAGCAGCTCCCTTGCACTGCTGAAGCGATGCACTGAGAAGCTGCCCTAACTCATTCCCGGCATCTGTCAAGGCTTCTGCAATCCCCACTCCACAGAGGCCACGTTTATTAAGATCTCTGAGGATCCTTGCTCCTAAGCCCACATGGAAATTCTTCTTCATGCCTCCTTCTGGTCCCCATAGTGCATGGATCTCTCCATGCTCCCTAAGACTCTCTAGTAAGTAAACATCAGCTGGGCTGTCCTCCCTAAGACAATACTCCATGCCATGATTGGTGGTCCTGTGTGTACCATCTAGAGCTGATAGTCACGTTAGTGACAGGCCTGCACCTGGTACATTCAATCCCACCAGCTTGGATATAATATGTAGCTTGTGCTCTAAGAGATCATGTGTAGGATGCTTGATCCATGCAGGATAGAGGTGGTAGGGATGTTGGAGATGCAACTTAGCAGAAGGTAACTGCCACTTCTTAGGAATGTGTCCAGACTCTTAGGAATGGATCAGGACGTTCTTTCAAGTAGTTGTAAAAGGGCTGATCCTGGCTCCTCCTCGGCCTTTTCCTTGCTTGCACATGTTCTTCTTCTGAGGCTAGCTTCCTTTCTGGGGATGCGGCCAGGGTGCCGACACCATGTTGCTTGGAGATCCAAGGTGCTTGGACTGCTCCATGATGCCTAACATTGTTGAGTGATGGTTTTGTTCTTTTGGCTTTTTGTGGGGCCTGCCACCCAGCTCCCAAATAAATCACACATGGAGGCTTATTCTTAGTTAGGAATGCCTGGCCTAAGCTTGACTTGTTTTTTTGTTTTGTTTTGTTTTGTTTGCCAGCTTTTCTCAACTTAAATTATACCAACTACCTTTTTGCCTCTATTTCTATATACCTTTCTTTCCTTCTTACTCCATAATTGATTGGGTGGCTGGCCCCTGATGTCCACCTCTCCTTGTTCTTTTGTTCCTCGTCTTCCTCCTCCTTCTATTTATTTCTCTCTGCCTGCTAGCCCTGCCTAGCTCCTGTCTTGCTATTGGCCACTCATCTCTTTATTAGGACCATCAAATGTTTTAGACACACAGTAACACAGCTTCACAGCTTTACAGAGTTAAACAAATGCAGCGTAAACAAAAGTCGCACACCTGAAAATAATATTTCCCAACATAACACTCTCTAGTAAGCATTAGCTGCAATGGTCTTCCCTAAGACAATATTCCGTGTCGGGAGAACTATGAAGTAAATAAATCTAAGTTCTACTGTCCAGTTTCAATATTTCTCTGAGAACAACACAAAGGGCACTTAGTCAGAAGGTTTAAGTAGTAAATCTTAGAGTTTTAAATAAATGATCTGACTCCTGCACACAGCTATCCAACATTTGGCATGCAAATTGTGCATATTGCTTCTTCCCCACCCCATAGGAATGCACTGTGTTTTGAGCTTGGGTCTATAGAGGCTTTGACATCAATTGAATGTATCTCCTCACCTTGACGCCGGTAAGTCACAGCTTTTGGGGTGTGGTGGAGGCATCGGGCCATAGTTTGGTTTATGGATTAGCTATTGGCTCTCTTCTCCCATCCCCGTTTCACTCTTAGTTATATTTTTATCTTTCATTTCTCCTAGGTCTGTTTTTCTTCTTTAAAATGTATTTACTCTCTGTTAACTTTCTTTCCTTCTCATTGCTCTCCCCTTTTGACCTCCTACTCCCACACTCCCACTGTGGCATCCACACCCACACACACACACAAAAAACACAGAAAAGAATGAGTACAGGGCTGGAGAGATGGCTTAGAGGTTAAGAGCATTGCCTGCTCTTCCAAAGGTCCTGAGTTCAATTCCCAGCAACCACATGGTGACTCACAACCATCTTTAATGTGGTCATAAGGCAAATAGCTTTATTCTGTCCTTTGCTTTCTTCATGATGTGACATCATCGGCTTTACACAATACAGCCAATGATAGATCATGGGCTACTGAAGCTCCCACAAAATGTGATCCAAAGTCATCGTCATTGCCCCCCCCCCACAGCTGCCAATATATTTTTAATTTATTTTTTCATAAAGAAACATACCTAGAATTGTCATTCCCCAAGTTTTCTAGGTCTTTATTCCTTCTCATCAATATATATGTATATCTCCAGTGAAATGGCTCTGTAGGTAAAGGCACCAACTTCTAAGCCCAATGACCTGAGTTCCATCCTCAGGACTTACATGGTAGGGAAGAGAATTGACTCCAGAGAGCTGTCCTCCTACTCCCACACTCCCACTGTGGCATCCACACCCACACACACGCACACAAAACACAAAAAAGAATGAGTACAGGGCTGGAGAGATGGCTTAGAGGTTAAGAGCATCATTGCTTGCTCTTCCAAAGGTCCTGAGTTCAATTCCCAGCAACCGCATGGTGGCTCACAACCATCTTTAATGTGGTCTGGTGTCCTCTTCTGGCCTGCAGACATACACACAGACAGGATATTGTATACATAATAAATAAATAAATTTTAAATAAGAATGTGTACTCACTCGTTTCTAAGGTCTATACAGATGATTCCCAATTTTTCTTGGGAAAGCATCTACATGTCTTTGACAAGTTTTTGTTTCCTGCTTAGATGAGGGGTGGGAATACTAAATTTAGACTGAAATGTTAAATTAGGTCCAATTGTCAAATTTTCAAGTCCTTTATGGTTCAACACATTTACATTTTAAATAAATATCCAGTCCAACTCAGATGTCAACGTAATTAGTCACAGCCTGGTCTGACACACCAATTTTATGTCCCTTGCTCAGAGGAGTTATTTTTTTCCCTTTCTGAAGAAACCAAGAATGCTGGTGACACTCTACTTCTATACGTGAATGGAGCTGTCTATGTCCCCAAAGATGACAACTTGGTGAGCTGAGTGGAGGTGGGGACTTTTTCTACTGGATCTAATCCCTGAAATTTGGCTGGTTTGTTTTCATGAGTTGATGATGACATCTGTCCCAGCACATGGCTCTCAGCCTAGAGGATGCATACTGCTGCCTTCCCATGGGGCGTGTTGGGTAGCCATTGGTTCTCCTATTTTATGCATATGTGTATGTGTGGTATGCACCTATGTGCATGTTTACACGAGAGGTGGATGTTCAGTGTCTTCCTCAATAAAATAAAATAAAACTCAATAAAACTCCCCACCTTATCAATGGAGAAAGGATCTCTAGAGCTGGAGAGATGGCTCGGCCATTAAAGGCCAGGGTCACAACCAATAATATAAGAGAAAAAAGTCTCTTACTTGAAGCCCGAGCTCACTGATTTGACTAGTCTAGCTGGCTACCATGGCACAGGATCACTAGTCTCTGTATTCCAGATGTGGGGTTCCAGATGAGCCATGGCACCCGTGTGGCATTTATGTGGGTGCTGGGCATCAGAGCATCAGTCCTCTGGTCTGTGGGGAAAGCGCTTTACCCATCAGCCATTTCGCCACAGCAGCCGTTGGTCTTGACGGGTGCTCTCTAGTCGGAGAGTGTTGTGTTGTCCATCCTGTTGCTCAGCCCTGGAAAGAAGTCTCTAGAGTCTCTATAAACTATAATTTCATAGGTTGCGTGAACACCACGGATTGATGTGGAGACTGACTTCCCACGTGCAGACTTGGCAAGTCTCCTTTAGCTTACGTTCTTATCATTTGAAACATTTCCATGATTCAGAATCACTCACCTTCAGGGTTAGGTAGAGATCAATAGTTGGAGTTTGAAATTGGAATCTTTGGAGAAGAAATACTTAATATATCTCTATGTAGATATATGTAGAGGTGGGCTTTGAATGGGGGTGGACAGCACCCCCATTAAGAAAACTGCCTCTTTTTTTTTGTTTTTCGAGACAGGGTTTCTCTGTGGCTTTGGAGCCTGGAACTAGCTCTTGTAGACCAGGTTGGCCTCGAACTCACAGAGATCGGCCTGCCTCTGCCTCCCAAGTGCTGGGATTAAAAGCGTGTGCCACCACCGCCCGGTGAAAACTGCCTTCTTTCATGAGTACACTGGTCTGCAGTATTCTGAATGTTATCTGACACTGTTGCTAAGATTCTGATAGACTCTGGCATAACCTTATCTATCTGAGTTTTCTTTTTTGTCTCTCTATGCTTAGTCTCTGGAAAGGAATTTTGTTTAAAAGGCCCTAGAATGAGAAAGAATGACTGTGTCCATTTTCCCATGGAAACTAAGAAAAGTGGTCAGATGGTCAAACACTCAAGTTAAGAAGTTTCTCCATGGTTGGGCCTTCTAGGATGAGACTTTCACGGTAATTCATCTCATCTGGGGAGCGATATGCCATGGGGAAAGCAGGTATGTGTACATGCATACACATATTGTTTTGGATCAAACCCAGGGCCTCCTATATACCGGGCAAGCACTCCACAATTGAGCTACACCCAGATGCTAAGCATGGGTATTTTGATCTTGCAAAATTTTGTGCAAGGTTGGGAGTCACCTCCTTGAGTGTTGTTGCGATCTGACTTGAGAAAAAGCAGCTCTCACAGTCACTTGCCTGGCAGAGAAGGCTTCACTGTCTGACTTTCAGTAAATATTTGTTGAGCTTCAGTAATATGCAGGCACTGGAGTAGGTCCTATAAATGCATTAATAAACCAAAAAAAAAAACTGGTTAAAAACGCTGTCCTCCTAAAAATGATGTGTATGTACAAACAAAAAAATTAGGCGAGACATTCTGTCTTGTGTATGTATGTATATATGCATGTATTCGTAGTTGTCAGAATGAGAAATGTCCCCCATAGAAGGTGTTTGAACACTCAGTCCCTGGCAAGCTCAGGAGGTACAGGAGGAAGTATGGCGCTGGAGGTGGGCTTTGAATACAAAGGCTCATCCTACTTCTGTTTTGTGCTCTCTCTTCTTTGTGTTTGAGGTCACATTTGTGATCTTTCAGCTTCCTACCCCTGCTGTCATGATGGGCTCTTAGCTTCTGGATCCATAACTCCAAATGAAGTCTCCTGTAAGTTGCCTTGGTCGTGGTTAAGGAAAAATAACTAATATAGTGCATGGGTATGTTGACTGAGGTTTCTGTCCTGCCCCATCCCGCAGCCATTCAGTCCCAAAGAAATACAGAAGTCTTACATTAATTATAAACTAGTTGGCCTAGTAGCTCAGGCTTTCCTTATTAACTAATTCTTACATCTTAAATTAGCCCATTATGCTTATCTGTGTTAGCCACGTGGCTTGGTACCTTTATCAGTGAGGTGTTCTCATCTTGCTTCCTCTGTGTCTGGCTTCCTCTGTGATGACTGCAGGCTGACTTTTTCCTCTTCCCAGAATTCTTTGTTCCCGTCACCCTGCCTCTACTTCCTGCCTGGTAACTCCACCTATACTTCCTGCCTGGCTACTGGCCAATCAACATTTTATTAAAACAATACAATATAAGTGACAGGGTACAAGACCATTGTCGCACAGCACGGGTATGTATGTATTATCTATTATATATGGATGTACCTACATGTATATCTATTTATATGTATGTATGACAGTGTATATGTGCTATTTATATATGTATATGCAGATGCTTGTATTTATTATATATCATATATGTATGTACGGATGCGTGTATGTATTATCTATTATTCATGTATGCATGGGTGCATTCTGGTTAGTTTTTATTGTTAACAATGTTGAGTCACTCAGGAAGAGGGAACCTCAGTTGAAGAATGACATCTATTAGATAGGCCTGTAGCTGTGTCTACGTGAGGCTCTCTCAACTGATGTGGGAGAGGGAGAGGGAGGAAGGGAGGGAGGGAGAGAGAGAGAGAGAGAGGGAGAGAAGGCCCATCCCACTGTAGGTGGTACCAGTCCTAGGCAGGTGAATCTTCTTTGGGTAAGAAAGCTAACTCATCAGTGGAAGGTTAGGCTCACAACCCAAACTGCAAGAATGTTAGCTCAGTTTAGCATGCACTAGATAGCTACTAAGCCAACAAGCAGAGTTCCTCCATGGCTCCTGCTTGAGTTCCTGTCTTCACTTCCCTCTGTGCAGGACTATGACCTGGGTGTGTAACTTGAAATCTTTCTTCCCCAAGTTGCTTTTGGTCTTAGAGTTTGTTGTTGCTGTTTTAATTTATCTCAGGCACAGAGTGAAACTAGAACAGCATACATGCATTTGTCTGTCCATCCGTTTCTTTATTAACCTATCTCCTTCTGTCTCTCAGACAGTCATAAAGGTTATGAAGAAAACCAAAACAGCAAGGAAGGCCTCACTGGCAAGGTGAATTGACCTTGGGTCAGAGAACTAAAGGGGGTGCAGGATAATCCTACAAAAATTTGGGGGGAATAGCAACTGTAAAACTCAAGTATAAGGGATAGACTATCAAAGACCAGCTGGGTGGAGATGCAGCCTGGTGGTCGAGGGCAACCTAGTGAGTTCTGTCCTCAGGACTTTGAAGGAAAAAGGCAGACTCCCCAGGGCTCAGGGCCAGGTGGAGACTGTAGTTGGGTGTAATTAGAAATGCAATGGGGACCAGGTTATCTGGAGAAAAGTCTCTCTCTTTGTTGTCTGGCAGGGGCTGCTAATTACTAAGGGCCCTATATACCCATATGTCATATTTGCATTTCTTTTAGCTTTGTTTACTGCATTTTGATATAACTTATTTTCAATTACATCTAGATAATTTTATGCATCTAAAAATATTATTTTGCCTGGGGATGGAGCTCAGTTGGGCAGAGTGTTTGCCTAGATGCTCGAGACCCTGGGTTCAATCCTACAGAAATGGGATATGGTGATACTGGCCCTCATCTTGGGAGGATCAAAAGTTCAAGGGCATCCTCTGCTACATAAAGAGCAAAGCCAGCCTAGGCTACCCGGTAGCCCATCTGAAAAAGAATATTATTTTAATAAAAATATACTGACGCATAGAGATTTCCTAAGAAATATACATCATGAGAGAGGTGAGGAATTACAGGATTGCTGTGCTAGGACTGAAAGTTTTATTTTGAGCGAGATACTAGGGTAACACAGAGGATTATGCCGCCATCCTGACTCCCATACTGAGTGTATGAAAGAGAAAAAAATATGGGTCAGAAAGCGTCAGTGAGGAGGCTCTGCCATCAATTTAGGTGAGAGATGATAGTGGCCTGAGTCCAAGGAGCAGCTATGGAGAAAATACCAAGACCACGAGGTTTACATGGCCAGAGTCATTGCTTTCTTCTGAGCGAGGGTACAGACAGGCGGAGCAGGCAAGAGACACAATGAAGACCAGACTTAGTTTGGGCATGTCTTGTGTATAAAATGACTTCAATATCTAGCTGAAAATGTCATACCTGTGCTGGAAACATGAGCCTAGAAGTGAGGGGAGCAGTTGAGGCTGGCACTTCATGTTTGGAAAAACTTGGTTTAGTCTTATGATCATCCTAGTGATAGCGTTTGATAGCGTTATCCCAGAGCTAATAGAGTTCTCAGTTCATAAGGAAGAGAGAATTCAGTGAGCCCTGGGGAAATCCGAAATGGCTTGAAGTCCCTAAAACCTAGGAACGAATGCACTTCAACCAAGAGTGACTACTACACATGGTGACAGGTCAAATAGGTCCGAGGCTTGATCATGAACGTAGCAACTTGGAGACCATTCATGACTTAGACGAGTGTTCTGGCCAAAGGTTTGGGACAAAAGTCTTCCTGAGAGAGACTTAAGAAAGATAAGAAAGACTGAGTAAAGCAAGCAAATCTTTGGAGACATGTTCCTGGGGTGGGAGTGGGAAACAAGCCTTGGGTGAAAGACTTTCAAGACTAAAGGATGTTTAAGATAGGAGGGATGGCAGCCCATTTGCACGCTGCTGACAATGGTGATTTTGTAAAGACAGGACCGATGACTCAGGGGAGCCAAAGGCTTTGGGTGGCTGAGAAGTGGGTGGCATCTGGTAGAAGAGCAAAGGCGTTGACCTCACACAGGAAAAGTTCATCCACACAGTGACAGACAGGATGGTGGAGGATATGGGAAAAGGGCTGTGGGAGGGGGCAGAAGTAAAACTGCAAATTCTCTCCTATTGCTGCTGTCTTGTTGAGAGCAACCTGAAGCGTGGTCATCAACATACAGCAGGGGAAAGAGAGTGGAAGCGTGAGAGGACTGTCACTGGTCACGCAAGAGTGTGAAGGAGAGAATGAGACAGCAAAACACCGGAGCATCCCTGGAGCATTCAGGGCCAATGTGATATTTAAAATGAATCTTTTAGCTGGGACGATGGCTCAGCTGGTAAAGAGCATGTTGTGCAAGTGTGATGACTTGTGCTCAGATGCCTCAGCACACATGTTAAAACACCTGGGATTGGCATCACATGCCTGTCATCCCAGTGCTGGGGAGGCAGAAACAGGAGGATCCCTGGGGCTTACTGACCAGTCAGTAAAGCTGAAACGGTCTGCTCCAGGTACAGTGAAAGACCCTGTCTCAAAAAATATGCGGAGGACAGAGAGAGAGGAAAAGATCCAAGGCCATCCTCTGATGTCTACATGTTATACACACGTACACATACACTCACAATAATGATAATAATGATGATGATAGTAATAACAACAACAACAACAATAATAAACAAAATAACGAGTCTCTCAAGAAAGTAGTATTTTTTCTAGTTATATGCAAACTTTGGGTGAAGAGCTGAAGTAGAATTAGACTCCATCAGGATTGAGTTTTGTCATGTGAGCACGGCAAAGGAAAGAACGAGGAATTAAGGAAAATGAGCGAAGGAGATAAGCCATGCTGAGGAGGTGATGCAGGCAGCAGAGGGGGGGGGGAGAGTCAGCAGAAACATGTTCAGGTCAAGGAACTAGAAGAGGTGAAGATGGGAAATAATGGGTCAGGAAAAATGGAATGGCTAGCGCCGGGACTTTGGAAGGAACGGGGCTGTTTGTCAAAAGCAGATCTAAAGGATGCAACAGGGAAGAGATACTGAGAGAGGACAGACATCACGGCAGTGCGGGGAAGACCAGGACCACAAGGAGCCTCCGAGGATGCTCAGGCCAGGAGTGATGCTAAAATAATGACAATTACTATTAATGAAGCCTGGAAATCAAACCTTCAAGAGATGGGAGTGGGGGTGACCAGGGTCCCTTGATGCCTAAACAAGTAGGAGACTGTGAGGGACAGTCAAGGGCCTGGGGTTCAAGGATGGAAGGCAGGGATGAGACAGCAATCTTCTTTCTAATACCGTTAAGGCAATGATAATCATTTCCTTAGCTTATACCCCCCTGACTTCTGTTTCTAGAGCTTTCTTCATCAAGTGGATGCAACAAAGAAGCACATAACATAATAACCATCCTTGCTCTTGCCCTTTTAAGGCAGAATTTGTATTTTTGATATTAAATTTTATAGGTCATTTTTTATTGCACTTTGAGGTGATGGGGCTTTTTTTTTTTTGAAACAGGATCTAACCTATCCTAGGCCACCTTTGAATTTATTATGTAATCAAAGATAAGCTTGAACTCCTGCTCCTCCTGCCTCCACTTCCCCAGTGCTGAGGTTACAGACGTGTGTCACTAGGCTTGGGCGAGTGAGAGACGCTCTTGAGAATGTTGGTGAAGGTTGACCCAACGCCCATCCACAAACCCCTTTTACCCAGACACTTTCTTGCTGGTGGTGTCAATCTGGCATCGTTCTGTCCGGTGGATTACAAGCAGAAGTAATCTGAGCAAGGCTTCTGAGAAAGCTTTTCCTTTCCTAAGAAAAAGAAGCAGACTCAGGAGTCATTTCCGTCTAACCTCCTGCCCTCCTTCTTCTCCTTTTTGCTCTCTTCCTTTTCTGTCGAGAAAATGGGCAGCCTGGAGATGCAGTGATCAACCTGGGGCCATGAAGGCAAGCATGAAGCTGCACCCACATCCAGGCTGACCAAACAGAAACACGGAATGTCTGTGCTGCTGGCTTTAGGGCAACTTGACACAAGCTAAAGTCATCTGAGAGAAGGGACCCTCAGTTCAGAAAATGCTTCTAGAAGACCAGGCTATAGGACATTTTCTTAACTAGTAATTGGTGGTGGAAGGCCCGGCCCATTGTGGGAGGTTCTATCCCTGGAATGACGGTTCTGGGCTCTATAAGAAACAGGCTGAGCAGGCCGTGGGGAGCAAGAGAATAAGTAGCACCACTCCTCAGCCTCTATATCAGCTCCTGCCTCCAGGTCCCTGCCATATTTGAGTTCATGCCTGACTTCCTTCAGTGGTGGACTGTTACATGGAAGGGTAAGCCAAACAAACCCTTTCCTCCCCATGTTGCTTTGGTCATGGTGTTTCATCATAGTAGTAGAAACCCAAACTAAGATGGTGTCTGAGTCCCTGGTATGGATGCTAAGCACTACCCTGGGAATGTGAGAAAAATCAACTCCTCTCTTGAAGCCAACACATCAGTTTGCTCTTCTGCTTTTCAATGTGTTGCATCCTAAGGTATCGAACTACGTTCTAGTGACCACAGAAACACTAAGTCATGGGGTCGGAAGGAGTTTCATAGACTTATTTTGATACAGCTTCTGGATGAAGGTACTTACTTGAGTCTATGTTCTTTTGAGTCATGGCCTTATTCTCAATCTTCGCTTTATTGATAAGCGTGTGTGTGTGTGTGTGTGTGTGTTTGTATGTAGCATGTCATGGCATATGTGTGGAGCTCAGAGGACAATCTTGGGTACAAGTCCTTTCCTTCCACCTTGTTTTAGACAAGGTGTCTGGTTTGTCTCCCATCAGCATCTAATAGGCTAGCCTGCCCATGAGCTTATAGGGATTCTCCTTTCTTACCCCCACCCCCACCCCATTGTTCCACAGGAAAGCCGTGAGTACAAATACTTGCACTAGGAGTTGGGCTTTTATGTGATCCAGGGCCATCAAGCTCAGGTCCTCATGGTTGCACACAAGTGCATTTACTCACTGAGCCAGCTCTCTCTCTCTCTCTCTCTCTCTCTCTCTCTCTCTCTCTCTCTCTCTCAGAATATAACTTTGTTGTGGAAGAAATAGCTCAGTAATAGAGTGCTTGCCTAGTGTTCATGAGGCCAAGTTTAATCTCCAGTACTGCAAAAACAAATAACAAATAAGCCAGATAAGTCAGAGTTACTGAGGTAGAATTGGTACTCAGAGTTACTGAGGTAGAATTGGTATGGAAAGAGTTGATCTTATTTCAAGAATACAATATGATGATTTAGAATACATGAACACACACACACTCACACACACACACACACACACACACACCCACACACAATGTCATTACTACAGTCAAGGGACAGAACTATTTAGCATCTCTCAGAAGCTTTTTCATCCCCCTTCACTCTCTGTCCCTGTGTCAAAGGCATACTGTGTTAGGTTATTTTTTTTGTCAACTTGACACAAGGTAGAGCCATTTGAGACAAGACATCCTCAACTGACAAAACATCTCCATCTGATTGGCCTGTAGTCAAGAATTTGAGGGCATTTTCTAGATTAATAATTGATGGGGAAGAGCCCAGACTACCTGAGGCAGTGTCACTCCTGGGCATGTGGTTTTGAGTTGTACAAGCAGGCTGAACCACCAAGCAGAGCAAGCCATAAACAGCATCCCTCCCTGGCCTCTGCTTCAGTTCCTGCCTCCAGGTTCCTGCCTTGCTTGAGTTCCTGCCTTGGCTTCTCTCAGTGATGGACTATGATTGGGACATGTAAGCCAAATAAACCCTTTCCTCCCCAAGTTACTTTTGGTTATAGTGTTTTATCATGGCAATAGAAAGCAAACGAGGGCTTATTTTATGCAACTTAACAAATTTTGAAGTACAAGCATAACAGTGCTTGTATGAATGAAACTTTAGACCTCCCAAATAGCAGTTGACTCCACTCACCCAAGCCCCTAGTGAATGAAACTTTAGACTTCCCAGGTAGCAGTCGACCCCTCCCACCCAAGCCCCTAATATGAATTAATATTGCATTTTTTCTATATCTGTGTGGAAACCCCATGCAGGTGGGAATGCTCAGCATCATTCCTCTTATGACTGGCTCATTTCACTTAGCACAACATCCTTCACGTTTGCCCATGATGTCATACCTGAGAGGTTCTTATTTTTAAAGGATTATATGCATAGATAACATTTTCTTAAACCATTCATCTGTCAGAGAATATTAGTATTATTTCCATATCTTAACTAGCTATCTAGTTGAGGCCCTTTCTAGCTTTGAACCTCACGATTAAAATAAAAATTTGTTTATTGTAGCTGAGCGGTGGTGGCACATGCCTTTAATCCCAGCACTTAGGAGGCAGAGACAGGCAGATCTCTGTGAGTTCGAGACCAGCCTGGTCTACAAGAGCTAGCTCCAGGACAGGCTCAAAAGCTACAGAGAAACCCTGTCTCGAAAAACCAAAAAAAATTGTTTATTGTTATTGCATATGTATGTTCATGGTGTGTGTGTGTGTGTGTGTGTGTGTGTGTGTGTGTGTTTGTCTAGGTCAGAGAACAAATTTGTGAAGTCTATTCTCTCCTTATAGCTTTACATGTATTCTGTACATGTATTCTGTAAGCTTGCCAGGCTTACATGGTAAGCAACTTTACCCACTGAGCCATCTCTCTCTTTAGCCCTGGACCATTCAATTCTTATCAAGAACAGCGGGGTCAAAGGCTTGAAGGGCTCTTTTGGGTTAGTGCTGACCCTGAATCAAGCGAGGTCTACAGAACACTTGCTGAAAGATGTTTGAGGATGTCGTTCAAGACCTTGCAAAGCTCCTTCCCTCACAGTTTGGTATCAATGCCATGAGGAACGAGTTATACCTCTCTCATGCAATCAGCAACCAACGTGCCAAACACTTGCTCTTGACTCTACCACAGCTGTGGCTCCATCTCAAATAGAGTCTTCACTTCTTTCTTTTTTTGGGGGGGGGGTGGTGGAGTCTTGAGGCAGAATCTGGTTATGTGGCCCAGGTTAGCCTTGAACTTGTGGTCTTCCTTCATCAACCTCCCAAGTTCTGGGGTAATAGTGCTGTGCCAACATGTCTGACTTCACATGAAATGACATGAAACCTTTCAACCTTTGTTTCCATTCTTCTTTTATTACGCTTACTCTATGCATTTAATATTTTGCATACTTTAATATTGCCCTCCTATTTTCTTTGGAGCAAAATGGATAACAAACAAAGAGATGTGTGGGTGATTTGGATCTTTGTTCTCATTCCCAGGCTATTACAGTACCGGATTTCTTCTCCTACCTCATGTATCTCTGCCTAGGTATTCCTCATTAGATTATCATGTCATTCTCCTGAAGAAAAAGTATCTATTGGTCTTTCCCATGCTCTTTAGTAGAGCATACAGCATCTGTTAAAGTCCCTGTGGTTCCCATGTCCTTATTTTCAGGAGCCAATCCACGCATTGCTTCTCATCTTAGTTACTTTTCTATGACCTTGACAAATGGCCCAAAACCACCTATAAAATAAAGCATTTAATATTTGACTTCTCAAAGTTCTACAGGGTTAGAGTCCATGACCATCATGATAGGGAACATGGAAACAGGCACAGCAGGAGAGTAGTAGCTGAGGGCTTACATCTCACCCACAAATACGAGGTAGAGAGAGCTAACTGGGAACGGTGTGGTATTTTGAAAGCTTAAAGCCCACCCCCAGTGACATACCTTTTCCAACGAGGGGAAATTTCCAACATTGGGATCCTTTCCAATTAGTTCCATCTACTATAAGACCAAGCATTCCACTATATGAACCTATGGAGTCATTCCTGTTTAAACCAACGCTTTCCACTCCCAGGTCTCCAGAATACTGTACTTCTATCAATGTAATTAATTAGTCCAACTTCAGAAGTCCCTATAGTCTTTCACAGTCTCAAGACGGTTTAAAAGTCCAAAGTCTCTTCTGAGGCAATCTCTAAATTGTAACTGCCCCCAGTAAAATTAAAAAAACAAAAATAGACTTCCGATATACAATGGCACAGATTACACATTACCATTCCAAAAAGAGGATTGGGGGCACAGTGATGAAATACTGGGCAAAAGGAGGTTTGAAACCCAGCAGGAAAATCTCCAATTCCTATAACTTCCTGTCTCATGTCGAAGGGCTTAGACAGCTCTACCCTTCCAGCTTTGCGAACTGTATCCCATTCCTCTCTCTTGGGCTGATTCTGCTTTCTGTCTGCTCCACTTCTTGGCAGACAATCCTATAGCTCTGACATCGCTAGCATCTAGGGCTCCTCAGCACAACCCAAGCTTCACAACTTCACACAATGGCCTCTCCCGGCCTCCACTCGGGGACCCTCCTGTCACATGCCTGGCCTTAGCCGCTTCCTTTAACCTTGGATGAAGACTCCACCATCCCTTTCCCCGTGTATTCTCTCTGATTCTAAAGTCAAAATCGCAGCAGCTGAAGCTTCTGAGTTTGTCTGCCTGCTGGGGATGGAACCTGGCCTGCTTGGATTGATTACATTTGCGTAAACTTTGATTTGTCGTTTCTTTTTAGGGCCAGAAAAGTCCTTAGACTTTTCCTTTCACAAGTTGCAGGATTAGCTAGGTGGCGTCTTGCCCTGAGTGCACCACTCCCTTTATTCCATTTCATACCAGGCTTCTCCTCCTCTTTCATCACAAGTCTTGGCTCCGGCATTACATGTCCTGGTTCTTTTCTCTCCCTCCCAACTGTGCATTTTGTAGTTTATTTTCACCTACTTTCTCATTTTCAGTTTGGAGCTGCATGGGAGTGATTCCTAATAATCACTCAGCAGAAGCCATACTAGGCTGTGTTGAAACCTCTTCTGTCGATGAGGTTAGCTCAAAATTCTTCGATTTACTCTCAGCTGTATTCTTAGGATAAAGGCCAAAAGCAGCCACCTTCTTAGCCAAAATATCGCAAGCAGGGTCTCCAGTCCAGCTGCTAATATTGTCGTCCTTTGAAATCTCTTGATCTGGGACTCCATCATCTGTATTGCTCTCAGCAGCAATGTCCTCCGAGGTCCTACTAGGATGCCTCACTAGTGCCCTGACTACAGCATTTGCCACTTTCCTAGTCTAAAGGCTTCCATGTTCCTCCATGAAACACGTTGGTTAGGCCATTCACAGCCATTGTCCATTGTGGGCTTTGTCTTTAGCTACTTTTCTATTGCCATGACAAAATATCATGACCAAGGCTGCTTCCAAAAGGAAGCGGTACATTTGGGTTGGAGTCCATGACCCTAGGCAGGCAAGCACAGCTCTGGAGGAGTAATTGGGAGCTTGTATTTGATCCACAAATACAAGGCAGAGAGAGCTAACTGGGAATGGCATGAGCTTTTGAAATCTCAGACCTAGCCCCCAGGGATGCACCTCTTCCAACAAGGCCACAACTCCTAATAGGTAGCAAATAGTCCCACCAACTGGGAACCAAGCAGTCAAGCATATGATCCTGTGGAGACCATGCTCATTCAAACCACCACATTCCTTCTGGAAGGGTTGTCTGTTTCATACTTGCTAACTATATATTGCTCTAAATGTGCATATTGGTGTGTGTGTGTGTGTGTGTGTGTGTGTGTATTTCTGTGTGTGTGTAAGCTATGCTGTTGTTTCTCTCTATGACTCCTTACTCACCTCTGAATGCCTGTATCAGAGCCAACATGTAGTCCCTGACTCCTTATAAAACTCATATTTTTGTCTACTTTCGAGATCAATGATGTACATATTTCTCTCTCTGTTTTCTGCATGGGTATATGTGTGTCTGGTGTGGGTGCATGGTAAAGACAGTGTATGGCTCGTAGTATCTTTGGGGGGTCTTACCAGCTTATCACCATCTCTGTAACAACCTTCCCAATTGGGAAGCTAGCGAGGTTTGACACAGTTAGTCTTGCTGACTTGACATTGGAAGCAGGAGTCGCTATTAGAGATGCTGTGACTATGACAGCTAGATTCACGATAAGCTCTTATGAAGTGAGGGAAAGACAGGGTTGTGGCATTCCACTAACTAGTTTTCAGAAATACTTCCCTGTACCCTCTGGCTAACAATTTGGTAGTCATGTTTTTGGGTCTGTTTTCTTACTCTCTCAAGTAAATCAAAGTCTATGGCAGATATGGAATCACATCACCGTTCAATACCGGCTCGAGCTGGTGGCAGCAGAACATAGGCATGACTCTCTCCATCTGTCTACGATGTAGGAGGGAGAAGTATTACATCATGGGAACACCATCCATTCTTTGCCGTACCCTGAAAGAACATGCATGCCTCCACTTCCTCTTGCTATCTGATTTGTGGAGTTTTGCTTAATTTTCTCCATATATGGCTAGGTGGGAAGTCATGTGGCCATGGGCCCTCAGTAGGACTCAGGCACTAGACTTGAGAGCTGGTGATAGGGGAAAAACTGAAGCAACTGACAGACTTTTGTGAAGGTGGGACAGCCAGTCAGCTCTTAAGAAGCTTGCCAAAGGCTTTCAACAAGCTCTTCCCTACCTCTGGTTTCAAATGTTTGTTTATTGCATAACCAGGTTCTAGGATCTGGAGACAGTTTAGCAGTTAAGAGTACCTGCGGCTCTTGAAAAGGACCCGAGTTCAGTTCCTAGCACTCACATCAGGCAGTTCACAAATTCCTGTAACTCCTACTCTGGGGGATCTGAAGTCTTATCTTGGTCTCCATAGGTACCTGCACACATATGCGCACGCATTCACACACACACACACACACACACACACACACACACACACACACACTCACACACATGCATTCATACACTTGCACACTGACATGCACACATACCCATAAATAAAGACAAACTAAATCTTAAATGAAAAGAAAGTAAACAATTCTAATGGAGACATGGACCAGCGACTATTAATCACGTTTTTGTTAGCAGTTACTACGGAGTTGCGGGGACAGATGACCTGGAGAGTGGGCGTGCCCTTGTAGGAGATTCACTCTGACAGCGTCTCACTGCTCCCCCTCCCGCCAGCTCTGGCACTGCCCTGCCCATCAGTGCTGGAGCAGACTCCATGTATCTGTGGCATCAATAGAAACGGAGGGGAAATACACATGAACTCCATCTGCCAGTGGCTCAAGGAAACACAGGTGAAGCAGGACAGCACAGCTGGGTCCTTTTGTGCTTTGAAATCCCGACTTGCAGGTGATCACACCAGCTTGGATCCCGAAAGGAATAAATGGCCCTTGAGTGACTCCAGCCATGGAAAGGCAAGGGTTTAGCAAATAGATTTTCTTCACTGACTCCAGCCTGCAGGCATCCATATCTTTGGTTTTTTTAAAATTGTTATTTCACCACTATAGTAAGAGTAGGCAGCATAGCGTGGAAATAGTCTCAGACTAGTTTTAGATCATTTGCATAGCATTCTTAGAACAGGGTCTTTCTGTGACATCAATGAAACGAGCAACTGGACCAACAAGAGTAGAACAGAAAGAAGACGTTTTCGTGAGACTCTTTCAGGGTTCGCCAGCTCTAAACACTGATCTGTAAGGCATGCCTGAAAAAGCCCATTCGGGGGACCTTCTTATATATAATAAAACTATATCTCAGAAGGTTGGCCTCTGTTTAATAACCTTTTGGATAAAGCTAAATTGTTATAGACGAGACTCTTGTGACAGTTCATCTTGATTGTCAAGCTAATCAGACTTACCATCACCTAGGAACCAAACCTCTGAGCAAGTCTATGAGAGAGTTTCTAGATCAGCTGATCGAGGAAAACTCATCCTAGATGACTTTGTCAAGGGGAGAAAACTAGCCAAGCAGCAGCACTCGGCTCTTTCTGCTTCTTGACTGTGGATGCTTCTTGTCCTGCCTCCTCAAACCAGGAGCTGAAATGCATCCTTTTCCCTGTGAATTGCTTTCATCAGGTCTCTCATTGGCAAGAAAAGCAACTAATACAGCTTTAAATGCTTGCAAGGCCACGGCAGCAGTTTGAATGGCCGGTGGAGCCCAAGAGGACAGAATTAGTTTACTGCTGCCGGTGACTGTAGAGCCTCGTAAGCAGGCGAGAAAGACAGCTGCTTGTAGCCCCACTGTGGTAGAGCTAAGAAGAAGAGGAGCCGTGGTGTTGGATGGACTGGATGTTTTGAAGCACTCTGCTCTTCTTATGTGTGTATTTGAATGAAGTGTAATCTCAGTGATATCTCCTACAATAGACCTGTAAGTCTGTGTACCATCTCTACACAGAAGCCAGCCAACCATCTTCCCTAAAACTAGCATTCTGAGGCTCCGTGCAGAAACTCAACAGACCCCCTTCGCTGCATTTTCCCAGTCAGTTCAGAGCTATACTTAGCTAGATGCCTGGCATAAAACATATTTGAAACACCTTATGCTTTTTTTTTTTTTGCAGTGTTAACCCTCTTCAGCCACCTGTCATGCAATACACATGTTTGCAGAGATTCTCCCAAGTGTAGAACACTTTAAACACATTAAGGCTGCTTAAGCAAACCCGCAGCCCCCATGTGATTCTTGGATCAGGGACACAGCTGTGAACCAATGTTCACAGTCAGAGAGCTCCACTGTAAAGCATCCTGCAGAGGGGGCCAGCTCTCCCCAGACCACCTATCTGAGTATACAGATAAACAGTAAATCCAACTCGGAGTTCTTGATGCCAATCAGAATTAGATTTATTATTATTATTATTATTGAATTTTATCAAAGTTTTGTCACAGCTGTTCTTGGACTGGAAATTTGCCTGCTGAGTTTTTGCCCAAGGCAAATTTTAATGGCCAGGCTCCCGCAGGCATCAAAGGAAAGAGGAGCTAGCAAGGAGGCTCTTCCCAAAGGGTGACAGACAGCTAGCGCTCCTCCAGAAAAACTCCACAGAACTATCACAAGTGAGGAGAGACGGCAGCACCTCTGACAGGCACCTGGAGCTAATCATTTCTCTCCTTCCTCCATGCCACCTTGGCACCAGCATCTCATGCCCTTCCAAGTTTCTTATTCCCGGAGACTGATGGGAGCATCAGGAGAGTGGAGCTAATCTCCTCGCACCTGCCCTGTTCCTTCATCCCCATGTTGCGCTGACATGTCTTAACTGACTTCTTTTAAACCCGAGCTTGCTCTGACTGTTCACTCTTCACTCATTTCTCCCATTCTGCTCCTTGCACGGCACATCTGAAGACAGAAGAAAGGGGATTGAGGTGTCTGAGTCGTCTCAATGAATTCCAAATGATTGTGAGAACCTTTGAGTTCCTCTTGAAAGTTTTTCCCTGAGAAAACAATGCCCAGACAAGCCACCGCCCGTGTTTTCTCCTCTCTGCTGTAGTTATCTTGCCGTGGGTGTGATTTTAATTAGAAGACAGAGAGAGGCAAGGGTGTGACCTTGTTCAATATTCTGGGTGGTGGATGTTCCAGAACGCAACTGGACCAGTTGCGTTCAAGGATGCCTTTTGAGGGATAGGGTGGTCCAGATGTAGGTGATTCCATTATGGAAGGGAACTGGCGCAAATCCACACATTGTCTGTGCTCACGGGAAGTCTTTATAAGGCTTGTGCCCCACCCCCTGACCTTTTGACCTGAGAAAACACTTCTCAGAAGATTTCAGCTCAAGGACGCTGATCTCTTGTTAATTACAACCAATTTCCAAGCACCCCGCCCCTCCCAATCAGAAAACACAGATTCGTAATTCAAATGAGACACGAACAGCCCTGATTGAATCTGCCTTCATTTCACTCCATAAGCCACGCCTCCACGTCTGCATTCCTCCTACCCGCGTATAGTCGAGGCTCCCATTGAAATTACGCTCTGGGTACCCGGCGGCTTTTCCAACCCTAAACTGTAAAGTTCTTGCCCAACTCTTCCCAAAACTTTCCTGTCACAGCAAAAGTTCACTCCCTTGTATCAATTTGCAATATTGGTGATTATAAAACTATAGCACTATTAAGAGCCTAGGAAAACCGCTTCTGCCTGGAGACCTCTCGTCGTAACAGACAGTGTGTGTAGGGTGCTTGCTGACAACTGCTCTTTATTATCGAGAACTGGATATACGCTGCATGCCCACTATCCAGCCCCAGAGGGTCTCAGTCCTAAATCCCACACATCCTGTGTACTGTAAAGTGCTGACGTCATATAAGGCCCTAGTCACAGCACTCCTGGGTACTACGATGCTTGATTCTCAGGGCATGACTATGAAGGAAAACACCATTATTGCACAGGTAAGGGAGGAAACTGGACACAGAAAAATGGCGCAACTGCACAAACTGAGGGGGCAGTGTAATGGAGCTGGCCGGCTTCAGGCCCCAGCAGGTTCTCCGGAGGTATTTACATTCTCATTGCTGTGTCTGCCCTGCGCCGAATTCGTACTCCCTGCCTGCTATCTCCTCTCGGCCGCTTACGCATCAACGCTCTCTTTGGCTTTAGTTATGTCCGCCTCTTCGGTTAGTTACCAGGTGGACCACAATGTACGTGAATGTGAGCTCCTTTGCTTTTATTATCATCAGTGGTTCTTAACCTTCCTAACACCATGACCCTTTAACACAGTTCTCTGTGCTGTAGAGACCCCCCCCCCCCAAGTCATAAAATTAGTTTGGTTGCTACTTCATAACTGAATTTTGCCACCGTTGTAAATCATAATGTAAACGTCTGCATTTCCTGACAGTCATTGGTGACCCCTGTGAAAGGGTCGTGACCCACAGGTTGAGAAACACTATTTTTAAAGGCTTGGAGGTTGCTGATCTTGTAGCTGGGGGCTTGGTATATTTCAAAGGCTTTAGAGAGCGTCGGCTACTATCCCTTCAAATGTCTCAATGTTTCTTCTGCTTTGTTCTTTTTCTCTTCTCCTGGGGTTCAGTTTTCTGTGCGCTGCCTGTTTTGTGGGTGCGGGTGGTTTCCCTCTGTCATTTGTGTGTCTTTGTTTTGTGTACACACTGAAATGGGTGGTACAGACCCACCACTGAAGAGGACTACAACTCAACACTGATCTTGTTTGCAGTTTATATTTGTTTGTGTCCAACTTGCAAAAACTGTTAGTGACATACAGATCTGCAGAAACATAGTTCAGTATCCTCATGTCTCTGTGGGACAGACCCGCAAAAACCCAGCTCAGCATCCCAGCAGCTCTGTGTGCTCTAACTCCAGGGCTGTAGCTTTGGCCTAGGAAGTCTCTGTGGACCCCCTGGGATAGTTTTTTTTTTAAAGCCAACCTTGCTATCTTCAGTGGAGAACACCGAGTAAGGCAGAGAACACACGAGACTGACTACATTTTCAAAAGATAGAATTTTAAAAAAACATCAAACTTATATAAGAAAAGAGCTGCATCCTGGATAAAGCCAGGACCAGCCTACATTTCTGTTAATCTGTGAATGAGAATGAGCCTTTACTAAATGTACTTGCCAGGTTAATAGAAAATATTCTTTTCCACTGAGTTGGAATCTGCACCAGCTTTTTGGTCTTGAATCATGTTGTGTAGATGCATGTGTGTCTGTGAAATAGCACCAGGCTCTGGATTTGCAAATTTATTCCCCTGAGGTCAAAGCCGGATCTGCTGTGACTCACGAAGCTCAGCTGACCCTTGCACTGACCTCTGGAAAAGCTGAACATTGCTGGGCACTCTAGAGTGTTGGGGTGGGGCGGGAGCAGGGCTGTGTTCGGGAAGCACTTTGTATATTTTCATTTATAGAAGATAGAAAGGCTTAAGGCTTTGTGTGTGTGTGTGTGTGTGTGTGTGTGTGTGTGTGTGTGTGTGAACAATCCCCAGTGACCCAGAGGTCTCTTTGTCTTCACTTCATTCCAGGCTGGGATTACAGGTACACCAGCCATGCCTGCCTAGTTTTCCATAGGTCGTGGGGATTTGAACTCAGGTCCTCATGCTTGTTCAGCAGGAGCCATCTCCCTAGTACCCGTGGCATGGTTTTCACGAAGGTGATGTTGGGGCCACTTATTGCCAGCTATACCTTTGGCTTCTAGTAATCCTCTATCTTCTCTATCTCGCTGATCTGGTTATATGGTTCTAGACCACAATAACAACTCATCCAAGCCATGTAATATCTGATCTAAAGTTTGAAAAATAAAAACCGTCTCATTCTTGCACCCTGGAGTGAAACGGATACACATGTCTGACAGCCTATAAGTAACTCAGATCAAAGTATTGATCAGGAGTGGATATTTCATCTTCCAGTGGGAGGAGGAGGTGGGAGAAGGCAATCGATTATTGCCTCCCTCGGCAGTCTCGCTGACAAGCAGTTGGGCTAATGATACCAACTTATAATTGTCGATTTATTTCAGCTAGAAAGTAAACAACAGCTCACTGTACTTTCGTGGCATCTGTTGCGAGGAGATGGTCGAGGATGGCGGCTCCCAAGTGCAGCGCTTCTCATCTCTTGAACTTTCTTTTAAAAGAGAGGCAAGAGTTACTCGCTTTTCTCATTTTCAAAAATCATCCTTTCATGCTTTCATATGGATAACGTACTTCACTCACATTCTCCTCGGTTACTGTTCCCCTCCTCCGACCTCCTCTTTCTCCTCTAATGGATCCCTTTCTGCTTCCCATCCAATCTCTCTCCTATTTACGCTGATTTTTGCTGTTTATCTGAGCCCTGGATTTAATCAGTGTTGCCCACATAAGCACAGCAGGGGGTGTTGCTAACTTGAGCAAGGACCACTTACCGGTGGTTACAACACTCAGGAATGTGACCACTCCTTTCTCAATAACCATTAGCTTGCTCACTGCTCCTCTGGGAGGGTGAAGACTCCATGCCTCTCGCCCATTTGTGATGGAGCATTGGTGGGCGCCACCTTGTGCTGGGAACCACTGCTACCACGGGTTCGTGGATGCGACAGCCGTATCATGCCCAGAAGATTTCTTTCATACACTCCTTCCCACCTTCTGCACCTTTTGTCCCCCATATCACTGATGTTGACTTGGAGAGGGTCACATAGATGTTCTGTTTAGGGATGAGCATGAGACAGTCACTTATAAGTTTCCCCCTTAAGAGTCACACACCATAAATAGTAAGAACTTGCCTGTCTGTCTTACTTTTTTTTTTTTTTTTTTTTTTGTTCTTTTCAAGACAAGGTATCACTATGTAGCTCTGGCTGTCCTGGAACTCAATATGTAGACCAGGCTGCTCTCAAATTCACCAAGATCAGCCTGCTTCTACCTCCCAAGTAGTGGGATGAAAGGCATGCGCCACTACACCCAAGTAGCCTTTTCTTAAATGGAGGGTAGAGTTGGCATTCCGTTCTCTCTTGATGGATTCTAAGAACACATAGTTTGCCACTGGCCTTTGCCTATGAGTCTACCCTTACTCCATGGTCTTTGCTAGTGTCAGAGTTCTAGCTCCTTGACTAGTTTATGTCAATTAGTCAGAGGCCAACCGTGCTCTGATTTCATAAAGCAGAATCAGGAAACCCTAGGAAACTTGAGTAGACTCTCGAAAGCCCATGCTCCAGAGCTGAAAGCCTGTATCCCTTGGGCTCCATCCAGTTCATAGATGTCTGTGTTTGAATTTGCAGCTTTTTCATAGTTTAGGGATAAAAGCATGGAGTGTCTATTGAGGGCCTACTTTGTGTCCTTTCCTGGGTGTCTTCTGTGTGCTGTGCTGTGTAGTAAGCCTGGCATAATCTTACAAAGTGCATTATTGTCATTTTATAGGTAGAAAAAATGAAATAGCTTAAAAGGCTACCCTCATACAGAAGCTGGTAAGAATTAGATCTGAAATTTGAACTTGAGCCACATAGATTTAGAGCTCACCTCCGTGTCTGCAGCAAGAACTGATTTACCAACATTTTTTAAGAGTCAAGAGATTTTACGTCACTATGATGTCACCGCTCCTCTTGAACAAGTGTAAGTCATGGCAAGAGGACTGGGGAGATGACTCAGTAAAATGCTCGGCATGCAAGTGTAAGGATGTGAGTTCAAGTCCCAGAATCCACACACACAAAAAGCTAATCTCATATTTTGTAATCCCAGCAGTGAGGAGTCACTGGCAGGAAGATCCCAGGGTTCACTGGCCAACCAGACTAGCTAACTCAGCAATTTCCAAGCTATCTTCCAGACCCTATCTTCCAGCACCTGCAGACAAATATCTGAGGGTTTCCTGTGCTAGTGCCTGCACACACATGAACACATAGGTAGTCACATAAGGTATGGCAAGAACACACTGGCAATGAGGATGTTGACTTTTGAATTTGTTTATTTTCTTTAAAACATGCTTTACATCTTTCATGTATGTAACTGCTGGGTGCTTATTAGCATTTATGAACCCTGTCCTGATCGACTAGTTCTCAGCTGGGGTTATTCTTCCCCCCCCCAACCCCCACCCACCCCCGCCGGGCAGGATGTTTCGGCAATGTGTGGAAACATGTTTGGTCACAATGTGATGAAGGAATGCTACTGGTTAGGGATGCTGCAAACATCTAAAGAGTTTTCTGGTCCAAAATGCCGAGGTTCAAAATGATGGCCTAACAATTTCTACACCTCTCTCATGCCAGACAACCTCCATGTCCCTCATCCACTTTAACAGTCTATGATATTGTCTTCTTATGTGATATGTCTGTTTGGGAAATCCACCACTATAATTTTGATCTCATCTAATATAAAAATGACAGCAAAAGAACGTCCTCGTGCAATAATGAACACATGCTGACATGTTGATGTATGCTCTCATAAGCAAATGTTGCTCCTCTGTTTAAACTTGCCTGCCCTGTCCCTTAAATATTATCCATTTCTTCAAGTATATAAGAGAACTATGCTTAATTTTATATCTAATTATAGGTGCCTGGGATTGAGAAGAAAAGAAAATGATGGTCTAACTCAACTCCATTGCATACAGGAAACAGGGCTGGAAAGAGGGCTCAGCAATTAAGAGCACTTCCCACTCATGCAGAGGATCCAAGTTCTGTGCCAGGCACCCATGCTGAATGGCTTATAGCCACCTGTAACTCTCAATTCAAGGGCATCTTGACATCCTCTCTGGCTTCTGAGGACACCTGTGTATCCCCTCCACCACACACACACACACACACACACACACACACACACACACAATTTAAAAAGTAAAATAGATCCTATAGAAGGAAACATTTGAAAGGTCGTGACTTGCTCTGATCCCAGAGGAAGCCAATATTAAAGAGAGGTGAGCGTCCGCAGAACTACCTCGACCTTTCCCCACCGTCTTCTCATTATGAGGTCTGCATGCCGTGAGTGGAGCTTTTCAGCAAACATCTTTTTCTAGTTTGCTTTCTTCCGGTGAGATAAAGAGAAAGCCGTGGCCATGGATCTGAAAATCCTCATTGCCTAATGTGCTGAGTAGAAGATTTGCTAATTAAGAATCTCCTAATTAGCCATAAGTGAACAATTGTAAGGTTTCAGAACAGCTGCTGGAAGCCCATTACAATCACGCCCCTTTCCCAGCATCTACAAGGACATGAGTATTGTGTAATGCTTACATGCTGGACAGGAGTCTTTCTGTTTCTCTCCTTAGAGCATTTGATGTACAAGGAAGAGGAGACAGTGCCTTTGGCTGTGATCTGATCAATAAACAGAGCCGGGAAACTTTATCCTGAACTGTACCCTTTCTTGTGGGTTTTACCATTTGCAGATGAGGGCTGCAGTCTTTGCTCAAATCTCTGAACTTTGTTTCTACGATTTCTGTGGTTCGGCTGTCTTGTTTTGAAGGGGAGCACTTCTGCACCTTCTAGAAGACCTGAACTGGATCTCCAGGAACTGTTGCCTTCATTGCTAGGCTCCTTTCTCAGGGTAAGAGAGAAGGCACAGTTACGATCTCTCCACACACTCCGTGGATGGAGTACTGGCTGCAGCCTCCTGCATGTTATACACTGCTGGTATTTTCTGTATCAAGTTCTGGTGAAAATGAGAGAAATACACTATCCTACACAGTCAAACATACCCCAAGTCCGTGTGTAGCTCCCCGCTGGGCTGCTGACATACCAATGTCTTCAGAGACTCCCATTCTTTCCATCACTGTGGCTGGTCCCATCCTCAAGGGGGAAGAGTCTGGCAGGCACATGGCTGGGGCAGTTCAGGGTGTCACTTCCTTCCTTGACAGTTTGCAGTAAAAGAAAAAGATACATGCTTCCTTTGGGTAGGTCTTGTTACTTTGTTTGTTTAGACAGGACTCTTTCCCGAGCTTCCCCACTCCCACCCCCACAGGGCGCAGCTAACTCCTCTCAAGAGATAAGTCAGAACAAGTGAGCCTCCCACCAGCTAATAAAACACTTGACTGTGGAGAGGAAAGTTAGCAATGGCTGGGCAAAAAATTTGAGTTACTTTGGATTTCTGTTGCTGCCGCTATAACTTGGTGCACGGCAGAAGCCCTTCCCTGAGCCCGTGGGTCACGTTATAAACAACAGAGACACCCAGCTGAATGGCTAGAGTCTTAGGACAGTGCTAGGGACCCTCCTCCCTAAACTGAGAAAGTGCTGAGATGTGGGTCATCCTTGCATACCCACATGCCTCAAACCAGGGTCCCACAGGCTGGTGTGGCAGTGCTCCTAAGTCGGCAAGTGGGGGTGGCTCCAAGGCAGATGCCAAGAGTGGAATCTGTGCCCCTGTTGACTGACCAAGGGAGGGCCTGGCGCTACCTCACTTCTTTACCTCACAGGTTTTCCTCACTGCGCTTTGTGAAAAGTCTGCACTTTTGAGGTGTCCCAGAAGCTCATTTTCAATGGATTCACCCAGACCAACACTAGTAAGGACCCCACAGGGAAGGGTGCTCGGTGCACAGCTCGTTCTACTGGGCCCACCCAGCCTGATGCATGAAACATCTGGATTTGGAGTTACTGTGCATGGACACCTGAGTTCTGGAGTCTGCATTTCTAATGGCCATTTACTCAGGGAGAACTTAGCGAATTTCTCAATTTCTCCAAGTTCTACTACGCACGCCTATCTATGGAATGCAGATAATGCTGAGACCTTTGTGCCTCCCTGAGTGGTATTCCCTGAGTTAATTGACTGAGAATACGCATGCAGAGGGAACACAGGGAACATGGTCAGACACACAGTCAGACTCGATGGGTCATTGGACATTGTCATCTAGGACGTATGCCAGCGTTCTAGAGTGTTCCATATCTGATCCGCGAACACATCACGGTCACCAAAGTCAAGGTCTACAGTCGGACGAACTAGATCTCTTCATGACTGCTCCTCTGAGCCCCCAATTTGCTTCCTGGAAAAAAAAATGTCTTTTAAATATAAAATGAGACTGGTGGAAGAATTTTAAAAAATATTATATCTAAGGCTTAATTAAATATAAATGCTATAAATAGTGTATCACTTCCCAGCGACAAGACTGTGTACGTGCCAAGCTTGAGCGTAGCTGGATTCCCAAGAACTGGATCAGGGCCTTTTCTCCTCCTCCCCTCCTGGCCCCACAGGGGTGCTCTCCCAGCCTGCAGAGGCTGTGGAAGTTTATTTAAACGTCTGATTTGCAAACTGGTGGTGGGAACCCTCCTCGCCCCTCTTCAAAGCCTCGGGTTTAATTAGGATGCAGATGTCCCTGTTGGTAGCCTAGCATCCTTTCTGTCAAGGGGAAGGCCTTTGGCTATCTGGGGAGGGACCTGGGCAAAAAGGACCCCTGTGTAGGGACCCCAGCTTGGTGAGAAGAACACGACGATGATGATGATGTATGAGACAGCTGTGCCTTTGGAGCCTGAGGGGGACATGACAGGGGGAGAATATGCGAGAACAACCCTGTCTCCCTAATGGAGACGGATGGCCTTCGCCTGTCTTCTCGGCATTGTTGGGGCTGGAGTCGAACTGCCTTCTCCAGCCAAGTGTCACAGGATGGCAGGTTCAATATGCCAGCCACACTGCCCTCCATGGTCGTCTTGCACCATGGTGGGGTGATGGTGGAAACCCATGCAGGGGTCATGTGGGGGCTCCTGGGGGAGCCCTAGCAGCCCCCCACCCTGGCATTGACATGCCTGTGTCAGTGTGTCAGCGATGACAGTTCCTGCTTGATTGGCATTTGTTTCCCTCTTTCCCCTACCGCTCATTCTCCTCTGTTCGCCATCCCCCAAATAACGAAGTTAAACCAAAACTCTGAAACTTAATGATAAAAAAAATCCTCACTCCTCAGGAGGTCTCCCCCCCCTCCCCCCCTTATGTCCCTTCTGGGCCCCAGGAAAGAGAGCTGAAGACTAGAGTAGGAATGTCATCTTTGTGGGACCGGTTTTATTCATTTCGCTTCGCCGTGGTTACCACATGTTTGGGGAAGACAATTGATTTCACAGATCTGTGTGGGAGGCTGAGGATTTGGCTCTAAGGCAGCAGTAGAAAAGCTACCCTGAGAACAGGCTCCCTAATTGACACACAGCAAAGCCACTCTTCAAGGATTTTTTTTTTCTCTTGGTGCTAATTTTTTTTAAACTTAATTTTAATTTTTATTTCAATTGTGTTTTTTTTTTTTTGAAAGGAGAGACACTGTTTTCTTCTCCCTGGTAACCTGTTACCCGCACCCCCACCCCCACCCCCACCCCTACCCCCACTGGAGATTTCCATGTGGGAGAGACAGAACAAATGCTAAATCATAACTTCAGCTTCAGAGCAATAACTTTGGCTACTAGAGAGTCCAAGGCCAAGGGTCTAGTGGCAAGCAACCCTCTACCTGAAAGGAGTCTGAGTTGGTTTCTGCTTCCTTGTTGGTTTCCCCCACCTCTAGATGAGATGTTTCTTGTGGGAGCCAGGTCTAAGGAAGGGTGAGGAGAAGTAGGGGTTACTGGGCAGTTAATGAGTGCTGATGACTTTGCAAGTCTGCTACCTCTGTGGGATTCCTGTTGGACGCTACCGGATGTCAGCTTGGATGGCTTCATTCTCCTGAAAGAACTTAGTTCCGACTCGAAATAAATAAGAGGAAAGCTGAAATAAAAAAAGAAGAGAGAGAGAGAGAGAGAGAGAGAGAGAGAGAGAGAGAGAGAGAGAGAATGGGAAAACCTCATCTGTTAGTTCTGTGGGGGTGGGAGTAGGTGCCTGCTGCTGTTTTAGGCATTTAAATGTGGGTTCCTCCGCATTTGCTCTATTTAAAATGGCGTGGTAGCTTTTCACACCCTCTGAAAAGTTAATAGCCCACCTTAAATGAAATGGTAGCCTGAAGTGGAGCCATGTTTCTGTGGCTGATTATACTGCCCTGTGGGAGGAGTACATGTGCTTTAGAGAACTTACCCCCACTCCCCGCAAAGAGCTCCCAGGGTGATGGGGAGCAAGGATCAGTCTTTGATTGTCACGAAAGTCACTTGATATGAAATAGATAGGAGAGGGAGGGGCTTATGTTCTCACCCCAACATTCAATGCCAACCGAGCACTGCTGAGGCCAAGTCCTGGGCATCTTGCTTCTGCTCCTTTGTCTTTTCTTTTTTGGGGGGCCTCAACTCTGATCAGGGCAGTCAAGTTTCTGAGTTCAGCTCAGAAGAGGTGAGAGGAGGCTCTTGCCCACTTCCACAGCCCTGCCTTCAAGCGGAGCACGCCTGAGGAATTGGTCAAGCCACAAGGTTGACCCCGTAGTAGGTGTGGATCCTGGGTGACGGAGTGGAGTTAGGGAAAGGAAAGGAAGTAGCAGAGAAGGCTTGTAGGGGGTGGGAGGCTCTTCCAAATTCAGAAGATGACCGGCAAACTACTGTGGGTCTCATGCTGAGGCTCCCTGGGCGAGGCTATTACTCTTAGCTCTGCTGTCTCCTGCCTTGTGGCCTTGCATGGGTCCTTGGCTGGGCTCGAACCTCCCAGCATTACCAAAAATCTCCCCACCCCAAATGGAAACGCTATTGTATTGGTTGCCAAGAGGGAGTATTATTTCAAACGCTAAAGCCTTACAGTCAAGAAAAAAAAAATAAATCAACGAGACCCAGGGGAAGGAAGGATGATGGGGTCTTGGAGAGGAAAGGAAATGACAAGTTCGTGAAATTAGAGGGTTTTTTTTTAAGGGTTGCTTTGGGCACAGTTTCAAGAGGAAGTGCTGGTTATTAAGACAAACAATTGCTAATCTAATCTCTATCAGAGATGTAACTAAGTTCAAGAGCACATTAAAAAATCCTTCAGGATTTTGGACTTTTGACTAGATGCTCTCATGTGAATTTAACTCTGCGTGAAGAAAATATTTTGAGGAAGAATTGCTCTTGTTTCTGACCCATGTAATGAGGTTTGAGGAAGGGCCGCCAGCTAGGAGAGTTGAGCAGTGAAGAGCAGCCTCCATTTTTAGAGTTCGCCCTGGTGTTAGATCGTTCTGGGACTGAGACCTCCTCTAAAGGCTCCCCTCTGCTTCCATTCTTGTAGATGGAGCTGTGGGGCTGCGTTCCGCCACCCGGCTAGCTTTACCCAAAATAATTACACAGAAACAGTATTCTTTTAAACACTGCCTGGCCCATTAGTTTCAGCCTCTTATTGGCTAATTCTCACATCTTGCTTTAACCCATATTTAGTAATCTGTGTAGCACCAGGAGGGGTGGCTTAACCTGCGTCTGTCTCGGAGAGGAGAGTCATGGCGACCACTTCATGGCGGTTGCCTCACTTCCCTTCTTCCCAGCATTCTGTTCTGTCTGCTCCACCCACCTATGTTCTGACCTATCAGGCCAAGCAGTTTCTTTATTAATTAACCAATGAAACAACAGATAGATAGAAACACTCCTACATAACATTCTGGGCATGCTCTTAGGGCCTGCGGGCTCACTAACATCCCAATACCTCATATTAGATGGCAATGCTGGGTTACTCCTGGGTTTTCTACTAGTCTGACACCTTGAAGACTGAAAATACCTGGAACATATGAAACGCCCGTTAAGCCGCCTGTGTTGACTGTAGATATAAAACAGACTAACGTACCTTCTAGTAAATATACTATAGCGTGCAACAAATGATCACAGAGGCAGCTGTCTTAAAACAAGACACACCCAAGGGAAGAATGGATCAGTGAATAAAGCCTACTTGCTCAGATCCTTAAGTAAAGCCAGTAAAATAGTAGCCTGCATCAGCCTGTGGCTACAATCCCAGCACTCCTGTTGTGAGGTGAGATGGAGAATCTTAGAAGAAGCTCAGAGGTCGGTTAGCCTGGCACATACAGTGGTCAGCAACAAAGAGACCACATCTCAAATGAGGTGGGAAGCAAGGACCCACACTCCAGGGTCCTGTAGGTCACCAGCAGTTCACCACACAGGGTCTGCTTCTTCCAGGCTGGTAGGAGAGGGTCTACTCTAGCCGGCTAAGACGGAGGATGGCTATTTCCTTTGCCATGTTTGATTTGTGTACGCCCCATCACTGAAGAGAATGAGAGTTTCGGGTGGTCATGTCAGGGTGGGTTGACTTTGGTTTCTGAAGATACCATTCACACTTTCACCCCACGAGATTCACTTGTCTCTTTGCTTTGGGGCGTATGGGAGAGTAGCTTCATGTTTGGAATGATGCTCCACTATGCCAAACAACTTCTGTAATTTCATAGTTGCTCACTCAGAAAATACGGTATAATGTGGCATTTCTCCATCCCTGTGCTACAGAAGGGCCATTCAATCTGTCAATCACTGAGCTGGTGGTTTTGACCCCAAACCTCACTATCTCTACTCCCTTCATGATGCAGGCACTCTGAAACCTGCTTTCTTCTGTTGGCTAGCTTCATGGCAGGTCCTTCCAGTAGGGCTGAACACGAGGGATGTGCTTTTTCCTTCTTAGATGCTCATGTCAATCTTGTCTTGACTGGGGCCCCTTTGCCAGTATTGGTGGCTGGTACCAGTGCGGCTTCTCCTGGCATTTTCAGACCCGGCTTTTCTCAGCCCATCCGAGGACAGCACTGAGCCTGGCTCCTGTATTAGACTGAATCCTGGCTCCATAGGACCCACCACTGAGACAGAAATTCTGACGACCCACTCCCTCTCTTTCTCTCTCTTTCTTCCTTCCTTCCTTCCTTCCTTCCTTCCTTCCTTCCTTCCTTCCTTCCTTCCTTCCTTCCCTCCTTCCTTTTTCCTCCTTCACTATGGTGGATATTTCTGGCAGTTATTATTTGGTGTTAGCTCTATGTAGATTTTTTGGCATATGTATGTGTGGATTTATGCCCGTGCATGTTTACATGTGTGGAGTTCCACATGCACACACACACACACACTTAGAGGCCTGAGGTTAATATCATGTATCTTCCTTGATTAAGAGCAATTATGTGTCTTCCTTGGTGGAAAGCCATCTTATATATTGGGGCAGGGTCTCTCCTGGTGTTTGACACCTTGGATGAAAATTATACTTCAATTTCCTTCTGTGTATCTATGGGCTTTCCATCTGTGGTTCAACAAACCACAACCAGAAATATTTGAAGGGCTGGAGAGATGGCTCAGCAGTTGAAAGCATTTTCTGCTCTTGCAGAGGACCAAAATTCAGATCCTAGAATTCACCCTGTTGGCTCACAACCTCCTATTACTCTGGTTCCAGGGAATCCAACATCTTTTTTTTTCTGGTCTGGCCAGCCTGTGTGTTCTGGGGTTCCCTGTCTCTGGGTTTGTTCACACTGAAATTATAGGCAAGCCAGCATGCGCATCGAGCTACATGGGTTTGAGGGATCTGAACTCTGGTCCTCAACTTACCTGGTAAGATCTCATGCACTGAGCCATCTTCCTAGCCCTCAAGCAGGGTTTTGATTTTACTTTTCATTCCATGGCAGCTAGTAAAAGACACCCCCTTCCCACCATCTTATATTCTCCTGTTGAAACACCTAGCATGTTTTATGTTTCTTTCTAGACTTTGTTTATACATTTTAGTTACATGATGAGATATTGGTACCAAGATCCCCTAAATGCCAAAATCTGTGGTTGTCCAAATCTATTATATAAAACATCACAGTATTTACCTATAACAAACCCACATCTTTCCACATGCTTTTAAAATGTTTTTAAATTATTTTCACATTGTGTCTGTGCCTATATACGTCCATGTGGAGGTATGTGCACATGAATGCAGGTGTTTTCGGAGCTCAGAAAAAGATGTTGGATTCCCTGGAACTTGAGTAATGGGAGGTTGTGAGCCAACAGGGTGAATTCTAGGATCTGAATTTTGGTCCTCTGCAAGAGCAGAAATGTTTTCAACTGCTGAGCCATCTCTCCAGCCCTTCAAATATTTCTGGTTGTGGTTTGCTGAACCACAGATGGAAAGCCCATAGATACACGGAAGGAAACTGAAGCATAATTTTCATCCAAGGTGTCAAGAAACGGAAAGGTCTCAGCAGCTCTGGGTGGAACTTAGTGCACGGGGGACCCGAGGCTTGGCAAAAGATAAGATCTTGTCCTCTTGTTTCCAAGCATAGGAACGCCGAGTCCACTGTTAGACTTTCCCAGTCTGCTCAAGTCTGCCTAGTGAAGTCGTAGTAAATATAAATAGAAACACAGGGGTGATTCATACGTTTACTCCTCAAATTACAGTGAATCATGAACAAAAAAACTCCAAACCCCCAGAAGCCCAAACTTGGAAACAGTACAGCTTTTTCTGGAAGCTGTACAACACACCCGGATATCCCCATTTCACAGATGAAGAATCAGGGACTCCTCACCATCCCAGGCCCTCTCACTCACAGACTCCTTAGAGTTACAGGCATCCTTGTGCCTCTGCCCTCAACTGTCTTTACTGCTTCCATGTTCTAACTTTTTAAGATGGCGTCTGTATCCAAGTCCAAAATCCTTGAGTCACCAAAAGATAACTCCACTTTCTCCTCTCCCTTAAACCAGGCCTGCCAATTTCCCTCCAAAGTGCTTCTCCCATCTGCCCCCATCTACTTGTTTGCTCCAGATTCTGAGCTTGGTTAGGTCCCATGTCTTATTCATCTGTTAAAATAGCCTGTGGTTGGTGTCTCTATTGCTGTTACCCATTGGGGACACTGTCCCCCAAAGGATGCATATAAAATATAACTCAGACATGATTACTGCTGTCACACACACAGACACACACACAGACACACCCACAGACACACACACACACACACACACACACACACACAGAGAGAGAGAGAGAGAGAGAGAGAGAGAGAGAGAGAGAGAGAGAGAGAGAGAGAGAGAGAGAGATCCTTTGGTGGCTCCTTATGAGCCCCCTTCAACTAGGAGGGTAAAGACTCATACATTTGCTTTCAATCTGGGTTCCCAGCTTTACTTCCTACTTGCTCTCAGGGAGACATCCTTCACGGAAGTCAAACCACCCAGCAGCCACCCAGTACTTCTTCATTCTGAGGCTCTTCCTTCTTGACCCCTTAAAATTCACTCCTCCTCCGAGACTCAGCTCAAATCCCCACCTCTTCCATCACCTTTCTTGGCTCTCCCACTCTGAATAGACTCTTCCTTCCTCTCTGCCATGATTATATAAGGCAAATACAAATGAGGTCAAGAAATGTCTGAGCCACGCAGCTGACGCGGGGCAGCAGGGCCTCTTCCGTGCCATGCCCTTCATCTCCGTTAAGTTCATTTCTGTGTTCATGAAGACTCTACACAATGCTTCCTGTCTTAAACACAAAGAGGCCAACTTATTTTACAGAAACGGCTTAAGACTGCATAGCTCGTTTTTGTCTTAGGTGAATTCTTCCTATACTTTCTTTCAGAAAGTATTTTACTTATTGTTTTTATTTTAGGTATATGAGCTTTTGCCTGCATGCATGTCTGTGTATCTATCATGTGCACGAAGACCCCAGCAGGGTATCAGATACCCTGGAACCGTAGTTACACAGTTGTGAGCAGCCATGTGTTCAGTGGGAATCAAACCCAGGTCCTCTGAAAGGCAGGGGGGTACTCTTAAGTGCCGAGCCACCCCTCCAGTCTCTCTTATACTTTGTTATCTGTCCTTCAAATGGATGGCTTGTTGCCAAAGGGGATCATTGCTCAACTAAAACTACCCCCCCCCCCCAGTTCTAAGCTTATGGAATACTTTCTGTATAATAAGTGACCAATTTGCAGAACTGAATCCAGTCTCTGTCCACACACTGACTCACCATGTACTTAGGTGCTGGGTGCAATTGACTCTGTGTTTGATTTCTGTGGAAGTTCCAGTTTTTCCGTATGAAGTGTGTCAAAGAGCATGGCACTTCTCAAATGCTTTATAATAAAATCTTTCCCCTTCTCTTGTATGTGAAGTTGTCTTTACTTGGCCATGGCTCCTGAAGCCTTTGTGTTAAGAACTTAAAGGGACATTTAAATCCGGCACCCTTTAATTCGGAAAGAAACTGGAGAATTGTCATCAGGTAATGGATCTTTTCATATATCTTTGAGGATTTCCTTGTCTAAGCCTGAAGTTTTGTTTATTACTGCATTCATTCATTCTCTCTGCATATGTGGGATGGGTGGGTGGTGGGTAGTATCATTTTGCCATGGTATGTCAGAGGACAACTTATAGGAGCTGATTCTTCCATCAGGTGAGTTCTGAGGATCAAACTCAGGTCACCAGTCTTGGTTGCAAACACCTTAACCCACGGCACATTCCTACTGGGTCCACTGACATATTTTTAAAGTCATGATTTGGTTGTTGCACAGTGAGGGATTTATGTCCACTTGGGATAATTGAAGTTGCTGGGAGATGGGCCTGGAAGTTCTCCAAAAGCTGCTCAAAAGACACTGACCAAAAGCTCAGAAGAAGCATGGACTCAAGATCGTGAACAAGTAGGAACCTTGGGGTTGGGAGGGACACAGTTCTCTTGGAAATAATATTTGTGGCCCCACAGGAGGGGACCTCCATGGCAATGCTGTGAAGCTGATGCTAACGATTTTCTGCAGAGGGAAGCACTATTGGCAAATGCACTGAGTGCAGAGCTTTAAGAGTTTTGGGAACGACTCCCAGATACAAAATTGCTTTCCAAGAACAAGAGGCCCCATATGAAGCCTAGTGTCAAGCAATCACTCTGCATTCCTATGAGGGACCCAGGAAACAGAGCTGGGAGTGTCCACAATGCAGGGAATGAAGGAGGAAGTTCAGAGAAGAGGCTGGAGCGACTGAGAGACTCTTCAGACAAGTAGGGGAGGCACGGAGGAAGGACTATCATGCAACCCTCTTTCTCTTTCTGAGTATCTTCTCCATAAGCTACTTCTATGGTCATTCTGATAAGATATACCCTCTTTGGGCATGCAGATGCCAGAAATGGCTTGTCCTTGCTGAGTACTGGGCCTGGTAAATTGTATCCAGTACCTGGTACATGTTTAGTACAAATCCGTTGCAGGCCCTGTTGTTTCCTCTCTATGCTGTCTTCAGTCAGAGTTGTTCTGGGGCCACAGAATAGGGCAAGGTTAAATGTCCCAATAGAACTGTAACCTTTTCAAAAGTCTGCTGTATTCAACATCCCTGACTGGTTCTTTTCTATTGGGTTGAGTGATCAGAGAAAATGGATCTGTCTTGATAGTTCTTTAGCTATAGTCACTGATCTCTGGCCAGTTCTGGGGAGGGGAACCATAAGTCTTTCTGTGCAGATCCCATGCACAGGCTGACCAGAAATCCAGGTGTGCAACGAGCATAAAAAGATGGGGCAGAGGCTGGAGAAATGCCTCAGCGCCGCTCCGACGGAAGACCACACGCCTTTCCCAGCATTCAGGGCAAGGTGACTCACAACCACCTGTAAGTCCAGCTTCAGAGCACCTCGTGTCCTCTTCTGGACTCCATGGGAACTGTGCACACAATCGCACGCGTGCATGCGCATGTGCGCGCGCACGCACACACACACATACACACACACACACACACACATACACAGAGAGAGAGAGATGCACATATCCACATATAATTAAAATTAGAATCTAAAATGAAAACCTAGGGCAAGTGTATACCTTACCACCCACACGATGTCTCTTCTGAGTGAAAAGGGCACTGATTAATTATGTCCGGGCAACAGACAAAATTGGGACGGCTCCAAATGAAGTTGGAATTCCCCCGCTAAAAGCACCTTGGTTTCAATCGCACGGGTTGCAATTTCCTAAGCATGGTATACTAGGCATGCTCAGCTTCCATACTTGACAGATGTGTCAATAACAGCAACAAAACAGAGCTGATAAAGTATAAGAGCAGAAGCATGTACAAAGGCCACAGAAGGTCAAGGTGACTTCACAGGGGAAGGGTGGGGAAGGTGGGGGAAACTTTCCTACAGGGAGTTTGGAAAGACAAGTGTTTCTGAGGACCACAAATAGCAGAGAGGAGTGGGAGTCTAAAGGGCCAATAGCAAGTGGCCCATCGCAGATGCTTGAGCGTACATAGTACAGGTGAAGAAGTGCAAAAGAGATACCGGTGCACAGCACCATGTGAAGAGGCGTGTCTAGAGAAAAGGGGCGGGTCCAACACAGGTTGCAAATAGCTGTTGAACATACTTGCTAAGAGCAAGGCTGGAAACTGGCTTTTGGGGCAAATCTAGTCTGCTGTTTTTTTTGCAAATAAAATCTTCCTGGAGCACAGGCTAATTTGATTACCCATCTTCTATGGCTACCTCACTCCACAAGAGCAGAGAGGCTGAACTGGAGGCTACAAAGCTAGCCAGGCTTGAACTCTCTGCCCTCCCTTTCTCTACAGAGACAGTGTGGACCCCTTTGGCTAAGAGCCCCCAGTAGAACCATGAGAGAAAAACACCGGATGAGAAGCAACCTGAGGAAGGAACGGTTTATTCTGTCTCCCAGTGTGAGGGGACACTGTCCATCAGGGTGGGGAGAGAGTAGTTCTAGCTGTGGTGGCAAGAATATGAGGCAGCTGGTCAGATGTCACTTGCAGTTAGGGGCAGAAGGATTTGAATGCTGATCCTCATCTTGCTTCCTCCTTTGTCCTTTTATTCAGCTCAGCTCAGAAACCCTGCCCCTTGGCATGATGCTGCCCACATTCAAAGGGTGGCTCTGTCCTCAGTTAAACCTCTCTGGAAATGCCCTCACAGACATCCCCTGAGGTGAGCCTCCTGGGTGACTCCAAATCCATGCAGGTTGACCATGAAGATCAACAATCACAGCAATAACATAACAGTAACTGAGCTTAAGCAGGGATTTACCAGGAAGGCAGCAGAGAGACAGACAAGGGAAGAGGGAGGGGGTGCTACTGCCGTGACTGACAGTTTTCCTCACAGCCAACCTTTATTGACCATTCAAACCATATTCTGCTAGGCTGGGGCTGCACAGGTGAAGATACGAGCCCCTCTTCATGCATTCCAAACCACACACGAGAAGGCCAGAGCCTGGATCAAGGCAGGGGAAATGGGTGTGCATGGGAGGAGACCGGCCCAGAGAGATAGATGGTCGGAGAGATGGGATTAGAGAGATAAGACACCAGGGCGGAGACCAGGTGCAGACTGTATCCTTTCCTGAGATGTGAGGACCTGAGAAAAAGTGGTTTCACATTTGACCTAGCTCTTCTTTGAATCCACTGCATTTGCCCCATTAGATAAAATTCTTAGGCATGTTATAGAGACATAACTAAATCTGCATTTTTCCTGAGACTTTTTTAAGAGTTTAATTAAAATGTGTTCTACCTTCATTCATTGTCACTTAAAAAAAAAGTGAACTCCAGTCCCTACCAGTGGCATCACTGTCCCCCTGAGATGGTGGGCAGAAGGACTGGCTTACTTAAGCTGGCCTGCATGTGAGTTGCTCAGCACTGAATGAAATATGTAGCTGAATCACTTAGGAGCCTGGAGCAAAGATATGGGGCATTCAAGGGCTTCAGTGTAAGGTTGTTCCACAAAGAGGTTATGTATGAAGGTAAATAAATGGAAGTGATGGATTTGCATGGGATCTAGAGACCAGTAACGGATGACCCTGACTCTTCTAGGGTCAAGGGGGAAATACTATCAAATCCTGCCTGAGTCATGTCCCCGAAAGAGCTGGTCCAGGGAAAGTTGGGCTTTCTCCGTTAGAAAATCAACTACCATTGAAATTATAGCCAGGCATGATTACAGGGATTTGGGTGGGAAGGCAGAGGGAATAAATTCTCCTGTTCTCACATCCTTCTCTGACCCAATGGTGTCTCCCATTCACTGACTCCAATCAAAAGACCTAGAGCAGGGAATGTGTGGCCATACCTCCAGCATCCAGGGCCAGGACCATCGAAGCCTGTTTCTGATTTTTGTTTAGTTCTGCAAAATTTGTGTCAATTTGCACTGACCCTCCTGAACTCCCAGGAGCAAACTGGAGGGCTTAGACAGACATACCACTCTTCAGCTAGATAAGTGTTTGTTGGTACATTCCTATAAGTCACTGGGGAGCCTCTGGCAAGTGCTAATGTTTCATTATGGGCCACTCACCAAGGGCAAGAGGCTGCTGTGCAGACCAGGACATCAAGCAGCATCCTTGTCCATGAAACTTTTGAGTATTCCAGTCATGGCAATAACTGGGAGTGGAATCTTGGGAGTCCACAATATACATTAAAAAACATTTAAAGGACCCAAAGTAGGGAGGAAGATAGGATGGGGTGTTCTGGGGGAGTTAGGTGTGTGGGGAGAGATAGATATAATCAAGATAATTATGTACATACATGAAAATTTCTAAGACTAAGTAAAAATGAAGACAATTTAAAAAGCAAAGAAAATGTTTATTCACTTATCCATCTACTTTGCATTTGAAAGTGGACAGGAGCGTGTCAAAACACACATGTGGAGCTTGGAAGACAGCTCTGAGGAGTTGGTTCTCTACTTCTACCATGGGGACTACAGGGATTAAATTTGGGCCATCAGGCTTGGTGATGTCTTGGGAACGGCAATCACCATTCCCCTCTGAGCCATCTCGCCAGCTCTACAGCATCATTTTAAGAGAGAGTGAGAAGTACCTTTCTACAAGGGCAGGTACACACTCTGCCAGTCTTCTTCCTTGTAACCTGTATGAGATGTTTATGCGTGTTATCCTATTGGACCTGAAACAAGGGTACCATTGGTGGGTGGGGCGCTTTGGGGGTGGGAGGGGTCTTTGTACTTCCGCTGACTTTGCTGTCCTCAGCATGCCTGCTGAGTCACACCACCTGGTCCCAGGTGACAGGAAGAATCTTCTTAGGCAGGTGTTTGTCCTTTGTAATCTCTCTTCTATGACACATAGTGTCCAGTGGCATTTGCCCACGGGTTATTGGGTACCTTCAGACCCCATCTTTGCCCCTGTGTGCCTTTGATAAGTTGTTCAATTCTCGGAGTCCCACTCCTCCTCTTTAAAGAAACAGTATGCATTATGATGGTTAAAGGTGATTGTCTACTTGACAGGATTTAGAAGTACCATGTGGTCACACTTCCAGGTGTGTCTATGAGGCTGTTTTCCAGAAAGGTCTAAATGAGGAGGAAGGACCCTTCCTACTTAATGATGATGATGCCATCTCATGGACCCGAGTCCTAGATGGAGTGAAAGGAGTCAGAAGGGTGAGTGCAGGCATTCACAGCTCTGCTTCCTGATTGTAGGCACAGTACTCCCAACTCACATTCTGCCACCATGCCTTCTCCCAGGGCACTGACTGGTCTCCTTCTGAAGCTAAACCCAAACAAGCCCTCCCTCCCTTAACTTGCTTAATTAGGTTATAGCAACAAGCAAAGTAACAGTTGCAACAGTGTTGCTTCCTGTCTCCGGCTCTGCAGATTGTGGGCTGCTTAGACAATGCCTCCAACCCGCTGACCTTGATAGGAGGACTAGATAAGGTAGTATTTCCCACATCTTTCTCCTACTTGGGCTACTGAAGAACAGCCAGGGTGTAGGGACTACCGGGAAGAAAAGAATCTTTTTCGGTGGCTCTCCTCTTGCTTCTGAAATGGTCAGTGAGGTCCTTTCTTGGAACCCATGTGAGATGGTCACACATGTTTTCGTATTGGACCTCAGACAAAAATATTGTTGATGGGTAGAACACTGTTGGGGTGGAGTGCGGGGAGCAGTGGTGGGGGGCTCTTTGTACTCCTGATGACTTTGGTGTCCTGAGCTGTTGAGATGTGACCAAAGGTTCTTCCAGAACCAGTTTGCCCCAGGGAGGAGAAGCTCTTTGTGCAGTCCATGCTTCTAGACAAGCTCCAGGCTCTTCAATTCAACCAGTCATTTCTCAGGAGGCTTCCAGGTAGAGCTAGGACCTTGGGCTGCAAGAAGACAGGCACTCTGCACTCCTGTGCATTTATTTTGCAGGCTGAGAGCTGTGGTTATGGCCACTTGAGCTCTTGCTGCTGCTGGAAGATCATACACCCACAAAGGTAATGACTCAAAGTTAATTTAAATAAAGCTGGAGGAGAGAGGAAAGAAAGAAAGAAGAAAGGAAAGAAAGAAAGAAAGAAAGAAGGAAAGACACAGCTTCCTTTATAGGCTAGTCACACAACCCTGACTGTACATTTTCAGAATTTCCATACAATGAAGGTCACCTTAAGACAGTTTGCAAAGCCTCATAGTCACTGGAAAGTTCAAGGGCATGGGCGTGCGTGGGACCTTGCTTGCCAATGAATGCATGTGCAGTTTTCATGCAGCGAGACAGGAGCTTGTGCAAGTAACAGAAGGAGCCGTGGCACTGGCGCAACGGCCCTGCTCAACCCTAGCTGAGTCCACTGCCTGATGAGGAAAATCAGTTCAGAATATTTACACGCTGTGACCAAAACCCATCAGTCACAAAGCGCCAAGTCACACTTTGGAAATGGAACTTTCTTGTGTTAAGGGGGGACAGAGGTGCAGAATTAAAATGAAAAGCGACTTTAGAATTCATCACTTCTCCTTGTGAACAAAATCACAAGATCAGTGGCAATTTTTGGGAAAAAAATATCTTCTACTCCCCTTCCATTCAGTGCTTTTTCTGGCAGACATATCTATTTCATTTTTATCTGGGTTAACAGATTAATATACAAACAAGCAATGTGTTGGAGGTATAGGTTCAGATTTTTCGTTCTTCGGTTTCTGGCTGTGTGGGCAAACAGCATAACTTCTGTGAGCCTCAGCTGTCATCTGTAAATGCCAAAGGAGGTACTGAGATGAAGACACGGCAAGTGAGTCGAGGCACAGGCAAGTGAAGACACGTAAGCCAGCTCAAGGCCTCTTGACAAAGAGCTGCATTGGGGATTTTGGTTTCAATTCAAGAAAGCTTGAAAGTGGGGGCTTTAACTGGGGCAGATAAAGCTTCCAGTGGAGAATAGACTTGCGAATGGAGGCTGTGTGTATTCTGACACTGGTTTCAATCATAGTTAGCTCCAGAACCTCAGGAAAGTTACCAGCCTCCCAGCGCCTCGGTTGCTCACTGGGCCATTGTGAGCATTTATGGTATTTCTCCTGTTAGGGCTGTGGTTAGATTGGATAAGGTAAGACAGGAAAAGCTCAGATACAATGTATTAATATATTAACACAGTGGTGCGGACAAGAAAGGTAAAGAGAGAGACACTTTGATATTTTGCATTCCAAAACCACACTTGTACTCAGTATTGTAGAAAGGAATCTATATACACATGCCTGTTTGTAATAGTTTAACGTGCGCACACTTCTCAAGGTTTTTGTTGTTGTTGTTGTCTTGTTTTGAGTTGCTTGTCTTCCTCATCCCAGATGCCCGAAGAGGAACAGAAAGTTTAAACCAGTAGCTACTAACTAGACTCTGTATTTTAAGATGCGCTCAAGGGGCTGGAGAGATAGCTCAGTGGTTAAGAGTGCTTTACTGCTCTTGCCAAAGGCCCAAGTTCAATTCCCAGCACTCACACCATGGCTCACAACTGTCTGTAAGTCCAGTTCCATGGGACCCAATACCCTCTTCTGTCCTCCATGGGCATCAGGCACACCAGTGGCATACAGACATACATGTAGACAAAACACTCATACATATGAAATAAAACATAATTCAATAAGTAAAAACATGACTGAGCCAAACATCCCGGGAGATGAGAAATATGATAACGCAAGAGGTCCAGACAGACATCAGAAGTCTCAGAAACACAGCCAACCACATGAACAGAAGGGCTGAACTGAACCCTGGTAAGACTGACCCCTCCCCACCCGTCCTCCTTCCCAATATAACCTGCTGGATAGAGATGAGAAGGAGGGCAGTTTTCAGGGTGTTAACTTCCTGTTTCCCAGGCTTCCAGCTCTCTGAATAGAGCACAGCTTAAAGACTCAGCTCTTAGCTGTGCTAGCATTCTAGTTACGGTGGGAGATCCTGGGCAAACACTATGTAAGCAAACAATGGTGAAATGCTTACGGACCCTAGGACCAGAGTCCAGTGAAGCAAACATGGGGTGGTATGAATGAGAATGACCCCACAGACACCTGTATTTGATGGTTTGTTTCCCAGTTTGTGGAGCTGTTTGGCAGGATTTGGGGGTGTGGTCTTGGAGGAAGTGTGTCCCTGGGGGCAGACTTTGAAGCTTCAGAAACCTATGCTATTACCAGTTAATTCTCTTTGCCTCCTACTTGGGATATAAACTCTCAGCTACTCCAGGGCCATGACGGCCTGCCTGTCACCGTGTTCGCCATCATGGTGGTCATAGACTCACCCTCTGGAACTGTAAGCCTCCAATGAAATATTTTATTTTATAAGTTGCCTTGGTCATGTGTTTTTGACACAACAATAGAAAAAGTAACTAAGACACCACATCAGCAGAAAGAGCCACTCTGTGGCTGAAGAGTACATTTTATAAAACAGTGATTCCATGTAACTTCCCTGAATAGCCAGCTTGGCTATGGACAGAAGTATCGTCACCTTTTGCCCTTCCAAAGATAAACAGCAATCAAACTAAAGGCGCAGGGCAAGAAACCTTACCCTCGGCAAACCTCCGATGGAATGACGTCATTTCTAGAAGGCAACTGACACGATTGGTAGTCTTAAGAACTTTAACTCACCTGCTACACTCCAGGAGTTTAACTGAAGCAAAGAATCTGATATGTCCAGACCCTTGGAATTTAATGGCAAAAGTATTCATTCAATTATTTAAATAGCTGTTATTATTAATATTATTATTGTTATTATTATTATTATTATTATTACTGTGTGTAGGTGTATGTCTCCATGTTGGTATGTGCACATGTGTACAGGTGCCCCCAAGGCCAGAAGCAATTTGGTACCTCAGAACTGGAATTATGTGCCATTGTGAGGGACCTGTCAAAGGTACTAGGAAACCAACCCTGGTCTTCTGGAAGAGCAGCAAGTTCTCATAGCCATCTCTCCAGCTCTGATTTATTTTACAGCAGTAAGCTCCTACCACATGCTGTGCTAGGGGCCGGGGCTAACAGTGAACTGTGGTGGAGCTGTGAACACAGCCCCCATGAAACTCATCATTAGACAGCAATTCCATGCATGGTGAATTCATCATGATTATGTTAAATATGGTCAAGAAGGTGGGCAAGGTCATGAGCACAAAGGACACAAAGGACTATGGGGCCTGGTCTAGTCCAGGAGCTCTCTGAAGGCTTCCTAGAGGGAACTGCATATTGGCTGAGACCCGAGAGACAGGCTGTCTTGGTTTCTGGTTGCCATGCTAAAACACCTCAACAAAAACAACTTCTTGGCGGCCGCGTTAATTGCTACTCATAGTTTGAGGGTATAGGCCATCATGGCTGGCAGCCAAGGTGCTGGGACTTGAACCAGCTGGTCCCTGTGCATCCACAATAAAAAAGGAGACAGACATAAAAGCCGGTGCTTGGCTTACATGCTCCCCACCCCACCACCATGCGGTCCAGGACGCAAGCCCACCTTTGGTTAGGATGAGCCCTCCCACTATAAGCAACCCAAGCAACACACTTCCTCAAGTGAATGGACAGAGGTGAAATATTCCCTCACAGCTGTGCCTAGACGCCTGCCTCCTAGGTGGCTGAGATCCTGTCAAATTGACAACCATAACCCTGGCACAGCCCAAGCCAGCAGGTGACCAGATGGAGAGGGAGAGAGGGAGATGAAGTATCACCAGCCATGGCCATGGTCTTCCTAGTGTGATGGAAGACTTGGGGATGGGGTGCTGAGAGGGTGCAGGGAACCCACCAGAAGCCTTCAACCACATAGTTTTCTATTTCAAGGTGAAAAACTAACACGCAAAACCAAACCGAGTGCTCCAGTGTCTAAGGAAGGACTACTGAAACAAATTTTGCTACATCCATTCAAAGGAATAGGAGTCTTGAGTGGTCTTCCATCTCATAGATTGGTTTATAGAATAAAAACAAATGTATGGAATGCAGTTTCATGAACAAAGTCACAGAGTTGTATATTCCCCTTCTTCTGTTTCTACTGAAGAAGAATGGAAAATGGACAGAAATATTTGAGAAAGTGAACATCAATGTCAACATGGTAACAGTGGCTAGGTTATGTCAGGTGGCTCTATAATATGAGATTGTTTATTTATATATAGTTTATAAGGAACACACACACATGCACACACCATTGTTTTAAAGGGATGTGCCTGGGTGGTATTTTGAGGTAGCATCAATAGCAAGGACCCCATAGCTGGGAGAATGGGTTTTGTCTCTACCCATCTCAATCATGGCACCCTAGGCATGACTCTCTGAGCCAAGCTCGCCTCTCTGAAGATTGCTCTCTGTCTGCCCTGAGGGCTAAGAGACAACATAACAGAAGGCTTAGCACAGACTCTACCCCATGAATACGAGTACAACACCTTCGGCTAAGAACCGAAGCAGGGTTTTCAAATCCTCCACAAGGCAATTGCTCATGCTGACAGCTGTACACTTCAGACCATGCCAGGGTAAGAGAGTCACGGTGCACCCTTGAACCACAGAGAGGAGTGAGGGGTAGCACTCAGAGTCTGGTTTGGACTGGACAGTCTATGGGTTCCATGGAAACCCTGAGATGGTGGGTTCCATCCATAGCCCACACCTTATTCCTCCCCTCCCTTCTCCACCTCCCACCCTTTCCTCTCACCTTCCTCCCACCATCTCTGCGGGGATGTTTTCTCCACTGGTCTTCACACAGAACCAAACAAAACCCCTTAGTGCCTAAGGAAGGACTATCGAAATGAAATTTTCCACATCCATTCAAAGGAATAAGGAAACTTGTCCCTTCAAATTTACCCGAGGCTAGAGTTATACAGTGGGCAAGGGCTCGTCATTTTCCCCTGGTGACACACCTTCTACTCTATCTCGAGCACGGCTGACCCTCTTAGCAAAATGGGTCTATCAGGTGCTCTCCATGATGTAGGGGTAAAGAGCGATGGAAGGAATGGAGGGGAAAGAGAAGATAGTTAAAGGGGAAGACACAAGATCTCGCGAAGAACACCACAAATTTTGAAGACCAAATTTTGAAGCTACATCAGTTGCACTTTCTCTGAATTTCTCTTTCCTTCTTCATGCCCAGAGTCCATATTGTCTAGATCAGTGGTTCTCAACCTTTCTAATGCTGAGACCCTTTAATACAGTTCCTCATGTTGTGCTGAACCCCCCACCATACAATTATTTCATTCATGCTTCAGACCTGTAATTTTGCTACTGTTAGGAACTATAATGTAATTTTTTTGGAGATAGGGGTTTGTTAAAGGGGTCTCAGTCTGCAGGCTGAGAACCACTGGTCTGGATCTTTGTTAGTCATGAGGGTTAAATGAGATAGTGTAAAAATAGCCAGCAGATGTCTGATAATCATTTACTAGTTTTCTTTCTCCCAATTTTCTTTACTTCTTCCAAGCTTTGAGGGTAGGGTTGGTGGGTGAATTATGTTGCTGCTTAAAGAGGTAGGGACACAGAAAGCCCAAAGAAGAGCTTGAGATGGGGCATGCTAATCAGGAGATATCATGGGGACAGCAAGGACATATTTACAGGGGAACTCCAGAGGATGAGGGGAACCAGCTTGCGCCCATGCTTATACAGAGGGGCATATGAAGAGGAAAAGGTCAGAGGACAGAGTACAGAGAAAAGAAAAAAGCCAGGTTTATGGATATGGAAGGGGCAGTTTCAGAACCTGACACATAGTGATGGAACGTGAAGGTCAGCATCAGGGTTGAGGAAATGAAGAAACTAAAATTATACTTGTTACTGTCACAAGGTAAATGTATGTTCCCCACACCCTTCAGTTCCATCGGTACTTTTGTGTAGTGCTGTGCTCTGATGTCCCTGCACACCCTGAAAACATCCCCTTCTCTGCAGGTCAGGGACAGCCCCTGTTACCATTGTGAGAGGTCTCATAAATAGACCAAGATACATAACTCTCACATATAAAGCGGTTCAGACTCAGGGGTCCTATAAACTAGCTTAGTTGTTTCTGTGGGTTTTCTTGTGATGTTATTGACCCTTCCAGTTCCTACAGCCAGAAGAACCTATTCTTTTTTTTTTATGTGTAGCCCAGGTTGGCCTTGAACTCGTGATCCTCCTGCCTCTGTCTCCTTCAGCAAATCCTACTGGCGTGAACCACCGCAACTGGCAAAGAACCCATTCTTAAGTGGCTCTTGGGTCTCTGGTCAGTATCCGCTCACAGCAAGAGCATAGCATTGGTTGGAAAGAGGAACGGGTATGCCCCTTCCCCTCAGGGGGACAGCCATTCCCATCACCAACTCCAATCTAGTTAGTATTCTCCACTGAAGCACGACAGGACATGTGGCACATCAGAAGCTCAAGTGACTGTCCCAACCTTGGTTCTCAGTTGTTAGATCACTAACAGAAGATCCTGTCTCTTATTGGAACCTCTTTGGGACATCACTGGTATCCCATTTTCCTCTCTAGGTTAGCTCTCTGGGAAAACTCTTTATGGCTGAAGTTCCTTCACACAGAGCAATACCGGTCAACTCTCACAATGTTCTAGATGTCACATGGAAAAGCCATCAGCAGTGTGCGTGCCTGTACCAGCACTGAAGTGACAGAAAGTCTAGTGGGGGGGGGGGACTTTTGCTGACCATACTGAAGGGCTGACAAAGGCTTGACTATTTGGTAAGGGACCCCAGAGCAGTAAAGTGGTGCTGGTTAGACAGAGCGGTGTGTGGTAAAATGCTGTTCATTTTTGGTAAGAAACATTGGTCAGTGGTGGTGTAGAGTCCACTGAAAGTTACTGTCTGACTCACACCAGACATCTCCCCCCAAGTGGATGTGGCTCTCACTTATTCACCCACCATTACTCTCTATTGGCTGTGGTGGCTTCTGATGGTCTCAGTGACAACCTCTAGCAAAGGACAAGAGTGGTATAGACATCTCAAGCAGGAAATTGATGGTCTTCAATAAAGGGGTGCAGCAAATGAAATTCACAATTCTGTGATAGCGGGCTTACTTACCACGCTGAATGTTCGTATGCTTTTTTTCTGTTAGCATCTTCAGAGCTTCATGCAAAGTACGTGGCACAGTGTTTCACACCCAGCAGGGTTTAAGTCAGTATAAAAATCAATGTTTGTAGATAGGCCTGTTTAAAAAAAAAAAAAGAGGAATGAGAACAAGGATAGATTCATCTGCTGCGATTTCTTGTTTTAAGGTCCAAGGTCAGGCTGTTTGCACCTGCAGCCGTGAAACAAATGGCCACGAAAACAGCTGCTGTTTGACCAGAACAGCTGACTTCTATCTAGATTCTTTCTTCGTAGGTATCAGCTAGAAGGTCAGAGAAAAAGAGAGACAGCACGTTCCTAGGAAACCAGCTCTGGGCTGAGGGAAGGAATGGGAGATTATTCCCCCATCTGTCAATGGCATTGAGACACCTAGGTGAGCACATACTTGACTACCGACAACTCCCCTTAGAGCAGCCATTTCTCACTGGGACAGATTGTTGTGACTTTCATCACAGCCCCCAGAAAATTGGGACAAGATTCTTAGGCATGTCACAGAATCTCAGAGCCAACTGAGATCTTCTAGCATTGAGCCACTGAGTGCCTGGCTCCAAGTAGTTCGGTAAGTGCTTGATACATGCGACCTTGAAGCATTCCAGGCCCCCAGTAGAGCTCTCCATCTGGGGCTTCTTGGTCTTCAGCATCATCCTGGTCTTCTAACCTCACTGCATCTGGACTTCTCAAAGCTACCCGTAGTTATAATGTAAGTTCAGACTACTAATGGAGTGGTCCTGAGTCAGGAAACCCGATGTGCATTGTCCCAGAAAGATTAAGACCCATTTAGTTCATTTAAGAGGTCAGAAAACACCTGTCTAGGGGCAGGAAAGATAGATTGTATTGTCAGTTCACAGCTGTGACCACCAAGATTCTGGGGGTTAGGGCAGAGTATAAGCCTTAGAATTTGGTTTGAAGTAGAATCCTGCCAAGATAAGTTGGGTTTTTTCCCCCCTCATAGATCTTATTTGTTGATGTCTGGTCCTAGAGGACATTGTTCTCCAGCACATTGGGCCTGCTACATGCAATCTGTGTCCAGGACACACTAGCCTGCAAAGGGCCAGTGGGAGCTCTCAGGCCAGGTTCTGGCATTTGGAAGTTGAAGTTTTAGGTGCTAAAATGGTGAGGGACAAGGATCTATAGGTGGGGTACAGACAGCATCTATCATCTATAAAATGAAAGTGGGTACTCAGCTCCTTTAGCCAGTTAGTGTGTGACACACTCGTAAAGCACTGCAGTGTACTAATGCGGTAGGGACCGCCGATGCTGAATGGATACAGTGTATCAATGCCTCAATTACCACTGACGCTGAATGGATACAGTATCAATGCCTCAAGTACCAATGAGCTGAATGGATACAATGTATCAATGCCCCAATTACCACTGGTGCTTAATGGATACAGTGTATCAATGCCTCAATTACCACTGACGCTGAATGGATACAGTATCAATGCCTCAAGTACCAATGAGCTGAATGGATACAATGTATCAATGCCCCAATTACCACTGATGCTTAATGGATACAGTGTATCAATGCCTCAAGCACCACTGAGCCGAATGGATACAGTGTATCAATGCCTTAAGTACTGCTGATGATGAATGGATACAGTGTATCAATGCCTTAAGTACCACTGATGCTGAATGGATAGTGTATTAATGCTGAAAGGACCACTGATGCTGAGCGAATGCAGAGTGAAACAATGTATTTATTAGATACACGGGTACTCTGTAGTTGCGGGTGGAGTCTAGTTATCCCTGGAGCCCCGTAAAACTTTGTGACGACCTGGACGAAGAAATGAAAGGCTGCAGAAGTAAACCTGATGGTTTCTAAAGGCAGGCCATAGGAAGTGACAAAGGTTCACACACTTCTCCCCTTTCTCTCTGTCCAGATGTAAACACACATACACACACACACACACACACACACACACAAAACTGATCTTTCAATGGTCACATGAAAAGATAGGAAAGGGATAGAGAGACAGCTAATGAGTTCCAGGTGTTTGAGTTGCCACATCAGGGGACAGATGGGTGAGCAGGTTTGAGTCAGCTTCAGGCACAGCTACCTCATCCCAATGGTCACAGCAAAGTCCCTGGGTTAGATCTGCCCAGTTGAAGTTGGCCCCAACTCCTGATCCACACAAACTGACAGAGGCAGCACAAGTGATGGCTATAATTTTAAGACTCTTAGTTTTGAAATAACTTCTAATGTAGCCATGGTAACTGATGCCATGCTTAATTAATAAACACCATCTCCTCCCCTTTATTGATAACCTTTTATAAAATGGAAAATAAACCTCTCAGCCCTTTATTCTACTCAGAATGCTCCCATCACTAGCCAATTCTGCTCTCAATGGATGCGTATTCAATGCGATCTTGAGTTTTGCAAAACTGTAACAAAACAACAAACACCCCCCCCCCATACACACACAAATAAAAAAAAGAGTAATAAATTTTCCTGGCTCCATCTTGTGTATAATTATGTGTATGCTTACTGGGTATATTAATTCTGCTGTTAACACAAACCATGATTAGATGGCTTAAGATGACAGAAACCTATCGTCTCACTACCGTGGAGGTCAGAAGCCAAAGTTCAAGTTACCCTCAGGCCCTTGCTCCTTTTGAACATTCCAGGGAGTGATTCTAGTCTTCCCTCTTAGCTTCTGGTAGCCTTGGACATTCCTTGGCAGTTTTTTGTGTCTTCCATGATTCCAGGCACGTATCATCTCTGCCTGTCTCTGGGTCGCAATGTCGCCCCTACCTCTTTTAACAGAAGATCAGTTGGACTGAATTCAGACACATTTCACTACCTCCTTTTATCCTGATGGCCTTTGTAGGGTCCTTGTTTCTAAATAAAGCCGTATCCATAAGGGTTAGGCTTGACTCTAGTGTCCTTTTGGTAAGACACAGTTAACTCCAAACTGAGAGGTTGTAGAAGTGGCCAGTACCTAAGACGACACAAGACACAAACACAGGACAGTTTAAAAGTGTCTGATTATGTAAACATTTTGGAGTCTTCCAAGTTTGAGAATGCCTGCTAAGATTCATAGAGGAATGGGAGATGCCCTTGCCACTGAGTTAAAGTGATGGGCATGAAAGAATAAGGCAGGTTTATAAGACACAGACGCCATGGTGCCTTTTTCTCAAGCCTGGATGTTTCCATTACAACAATATCTGTTTTGTTGGTTTTTTTTTTTTGAGGGAATGCACACAATGCTTTCGCTTGCATTATCCTCATAGCATCCAACTGAATGAAATGTATGAAGCCTCCCGCACAGACTGCTCATTGTGTGGCTCAGAATAACTCAAGTGTCAGGAATGTTTGCCTACTGAAAACAACTCAGAAAGGCCTTGTCCACCCAAACAGGCCAGGGCTCCAAGACAGGGCGTATGCCGCACAGCTGTGTCCTGGTGCCTTCTACAGCCGGGCACCTTCCAGGTAAATTAACTTCATGCCTTCAAAGGCACTCTGAATTAGAAATCAGTTGTTCGTGTTGACTCCACAGTTCACCTACTATGTGCGTTTTCTCTTTTAACAAATCAGTAACTTCAATGGGCTTCAGAATTCAATAATCAGGAGGTCTTAAGAAGCTCTTGGGCAGAGTGTGCGATTCAAAAAGGAGACCGTGACAAACCGAGTGTGGCCGTGAGTGCCTGGACTTCTACACTGAGGAGCCCAAGGCAGGAGGGTCAGAGGTCTAAGGTTATCTTCAGAGACATCGCAAGTCTGAGGTTGGTCCAAGTGACATCAAGCCCTAGCCTAAAGAAAAACAGACAAACAAATAAAACCAAATTGGTGTGAAAATGTTCTACACACACATGCATACCACTAGTAACAAAAAGGAAACATGGCTCCCTCTGCTCACTGGATGCCACCAACCCCTGGAACATGATCTCTCTCTCTCTTACAACCATTGCTCAATTACCATTTAGTAATGGATTCCTGCTCTAACCCATCTATGCTTGAACTAAAAGGATTTCTATAGAAGGGCCTGGCCAGAGTTGCATTGCGGGTTTAGGTAGAAATTCTCCTTTCCCTCCCCCTTACCATACAGTCTCTAGTTTATGGAATTACTAGTCTCTGGAGCCTTTGCCCTTGAAGCTGCTTTGCAGTATTCTTAGCTAAGCAGGACACCATTCCCAGAAGTCTCACCTTGTGGAGTTTCAGATGAAGACTGGCCAACGAGGAAATAAACAGTGACTGGGTAGTCAGAGGGCACGGCAGCAAGTTCAAGGCAGGTATCCGACAGCCCCCAAGCCTCAGTCACTCTCATTGGTCACCTGTAGACATGGAGCAACCCTGGGCCTCCACCCTCTTCCTCCTGGGTCTTTGAGCTGCAAACTGGAAACATCCATCTCTCACAGAGAGGGGGGAGTAAGGGGGAGGAAAGAAGGAGAGACAGAAGCTAGCTTTGGAAGAGGGGGAAAGTCACCAGAAGAGGACAGAGTTTAGAAACAGGCTATCTCCACCCCCAGGCTGTTGGCATCTCCCATGACCACCATCCCAACTTAAGCTACCCCTTGATTACTACACTGGTACCCACTGGGTTTCATGCTTTTAGTTGACATGTATTAATTGAACATGTTTTTACAGTCCAGTATGGTATTTTAATACATATATTCAAGGTGCAATATGACGAGGGTAGTTCATATATCCAGCATTTCAGACATATGTACTCTGTAGGCAGAGACCATTTGTTCCCGGCCACCCAGACCCGAAATAATCACAGAATCTATATTAATTAAATCCTTACAACACTGCTTGGCCAATAGCTTAGCTCTTATATCTTAAAGTAACCCATTTCTATTAATCTGTGTATTACCACATGGTTGTGGCCAACCAGTGAGGTTCCATCTGGTGTCCAGTGTCTGTCTCCTGTGGCAGCTACACGGCTTCTCCCTGATTCTGTCTTCTTTTCTCCTCTCTCTCTGCTTGGAATTCCTGCCTTGCCCTATTCTGCTCTGCAATAGGCTCAAAGCAGCTTCTTTATTAACCAATGGTATTCACAGCATACAGAGAGGAATCCCACATCATATAGCCAGCATTTCAGACATTCATAATTGCTCAGTTCTTCCTGCTTCCTTGGATTCTGATCTTACCATTTTTCTAGTTGATCCTCTTTCTGGAATTCAGCAATCTTGGGGAAATATAAATAATATCATTCTCAACCCTTTGGTTTCTTCCATTGTTCCATGTCATTGGCATTTGATCTGAACCCTAGACATGGCCTAGAAAGTGCGTCACAGTCCTCCCTCAGCTGCGGGATGACCATTTCTCCTCCCGTCCCTGTACTGAGTCTCAGGAGAACTTATCTAACTTCTTAAATCTGAATGCAAGGCTTCCCACCCACCTACCCATCCCTCCCACTCCCACTTCATTCTCGTGGCTGACCCAACCTTCATACATGTTCCCCTGTGACTCCCTTGAACATGTTCCTGTCTCTACAAACACAACCAAGTCCTCTTATGCCTTCTTAGAGACGATCCCCATGAAGCTTGTCTCTTAGGGTGAGTGTCCCACTTCAGAATGGTAGAATTCTGTGTGTGGCTTCTGAAGTATTGCCCCACACCCTCCCAACTCTCTTTCTGATGGCGTCCACCTCCCAGCTGCAACCCCACCAGTCACCACGCTGCAGAGCATGGGCAGCTACGAGTGCTCAGCCTGTCATCTGGGGGCATCTAGAAAAATGCCTTCATGTCCGCCCACGCCCACGCCCACCGCACCCCAGCCGTCTCCATTCCAGTGATGGTAGATACAGTCTCACCACTTTCTCCATGAATTAGTTGCATATGCTTCAAAATCTCCTACAACGAGATGGCACCTGGTGTGGGTTCTGCCCCCAGCTCTATTCTAGTGGCTGTATGGTTCAGCTGCTCTGTGCTTTAGTGTGTCCGCTGCCAAGCAGTCCCCCCACCGAACCCATGTGCTGTCACCGTGCACTCCGTGTTGCTGAATGGTCAGTCGTTTCCAGGTGTGGACAATTATGACTACTCCCAGGGTGTCTTTGGGCCTTGAGCTCAGAGTAAGCACAGCACATGTTTCCATCCCGCTGGTCTCTCTTGTCCTTCCACCTCTACATTCCTTGAGACTCTCTCGCTCATCTCAACCTAAGTTCAGATGCAAGGGAGGCAAGTCAGTAAGTGGAGGCCAGGGGTTCACATGGTACCACCAGCTTTCCTGACTGTGAGAATCGTCTCTGTAAGTACATTTCCAGAGCTTGTGTCGGAGCCTGTGGCAGTAACAGTACAGAGCAGAGCCAGTCGGGAGCATAATGTGAAGGGGTTCTGCTCCGGAGGCCATGTTGGGAGTCATGCCAACTCGCTGGCCCACAGTGATCTGAGCCACTGAGAATAGGTAGCTGGGTCTCTTTTATCATTGAGTTAGAGACACATTCCCTGTGATCCTGAGACAGCTGCTCTAGCTATTCCTAAAAAAAAATCCTGCAGTTATTCCTAACATATTATTCTTTGGTCTCTGCTGATATTAAGAGCCTTGTTGACTGCTTGTCATACCCCAGTTGGGAGAACTTTCTAATGCATGTTGTGGAGTAATTTTTCTTTTCTACAGGAACAAATTGAGTATTTTTGCGAGCTCTGGCCATTAAACAAAACCCCAAGTCTAAGTAGCCTGTAGGATAAACTACAGCCAATGGACACGCTACAGGGGAAGAGTGTGCCTGCAGATGGTCTAGCTAAATGTCTCTTCATCTGCAAGAGAACCTCGTAGTTCTGTTCTCCCCGGAGGGTTTACAAACCTTTGCCTCAGTGCGGTGTGAGGTTGCAAAAGCTGCTATTTCTGTACCCCCAGGGAAAGGTAATAAACACAGTAAGAGAATCCCATGGATTCTAGGAGAAGGTCAGCTTGGGAGGCTGGGACCACCCAGGCAGACACAGTGGCACTCAGCCCGGAGATGGAGGACCAGAATCCTGGATGTGGCTTGAGTAGAAATGCAGAGATGTTGTCTAGCGCTTAAGGTCTGGATCATCATCATTTGTAGAACTAAACAAACAAACAAACAAACACCCAGAGAGGGGAAGAGCCAATCCGTGTGCTTAAATCCCGAAAACCATGTAGTTCCGATGATTGGCCCACAAAGCAGATCTTATCATCATTCCCATTTGGTTGCGGGGGTGGGAGGGTGGTCTAGAAATGGAAGTTCACAGAGTTGCCGTGTTTTGACTCAGGTCACAGGGATTCTAATGGACAGCATGGGCATTTGAACCCAGGCAGTCCAACCCTCATGTCTCCAGGTCAACCTGGTTGGAGGAGCGGGTTTCAACCCATGGTGACATCCTCGCGTCCTCATGTCACCTTCCTTAGAGGGTCATCTGAGGATATTACACAGGTTTACCTTTACCACACCTAGGAGGTGGGGAAAGAAACGCAAGGGAGGGGGGCATGGACAATAAAGCTCCCACAGGGGTCTGTGCTGGCAGTTCCTACTCTTAAACAGGTCTTGTTCTGAGTTTGCTAGAGAGGAACCAAAAGAGACCTTGAGTTGAAACTCCTACATAGTAAGGGGCCCCGGGAGGGACTGTCTCACCCATCATGTCTGCTGCCAGACTGCTGTGTTACTTATGTGGCTTCTTGTTCTGACAAAGAGCCCTGTGCTGTCAAGGCCAGGGCGTGCTTTCTTCACTGGGAAGAAAGGCTGGGAAGGGCAGCCGTCTTCCTCCCAGCTCATTCTTCAGGTGTGCCATGCAGCCATGGTCCAGACCCCTGGACCCCATTCTGGATTGTTTCCTCTGACTGCTGCTGGACCATGCTCGTCATGCTCCTGTCTCGGCGCCTCTCCATGTGTTCTGTCTGGAATCCTCCCGTGGAGTCCTTTGTCCCATACATCTCCTTCAAGTCCCCTCTAGGAATAATTACATCTCAACTCCATATCCTCTCGACGCATCCCTCCTTCCCTTCCGTGCTTAGCCTACTCCTTAGTGCATCCACCTTGTAACCTGCTCTACATCTCAGCGACTCGCCTTCAATGTATTTAGTTTTTGTCTGTCCCCTGACCTAGGGTACTCTTTGTGAAGGTAAGGATTTCTGGTCCTTGAGTATCCCAACACCTAGCATCAGAAGCAGGGCTTAATGCGAACAGCACCTTACATTAAGAGTAAAGAAGCTTACTATAACCTGCTTGGCCTATGTAATGTTACTTGTATGTATATTTTGAAGACTGATCATTTGGCACTAGACAACTGATTGGTGTGCCCTTCCCTGGGGGGGGGACCACGTCTCCCACCCCGCAGCTCTACTCAGCTGCCTATAGTTCTTTTGGTACGGTTGAAGCCTTGTGAGTTTTCTCCCATCCACTTTGGCACGCTCCTTGGTGTTGCTCTTGTCCAGCTCGTCTTTGGGCAGCCATGCTGGTGAATCTTTATGGATATAGCTTCTGATAGAGCTAGAAGATACCATCTGACTGGTCCTTACTGCTTTTCTGCCTCCTCTTCCCCAATGTCCCCTGAGCCTTAGGTGCAGGAATAACATGCAATAACAACAAAAGAGGAGGCCATGAATTTGAAGGGGAGCGGGGAGAAATATACAGGAGGTTTTGGAAGAAAGAAAAGGAAGGGAGAAATGTTTTCATGGAATTATAATATTTAAATTAATATTTTAATAATGATTAAACATCAATATTTAATTAATATTAATATTATTAATAAATAATAATAATATTTTAATAATGACGATGATGATCATGATGATAGTAGGAATAACGGAAGCTCCAGGAAGTCCTTGCTGGTGGCCCCATGACAACGGAACAATTGGGTGCTAGATTTGAGTTTAGACCCACCTGTCTCGAAGCCTATGTCTTCACCGTTCTATCTCTATTTTCACCAGAGCCAGAAGGTGTAACTTTTACAACACCGTCATGGGAAAGTTCACGTGAGCGGTAAAACCTCCTCTTGACCAGCTTTAGTTCTCAAACGAGTAAGATGTTTTTGCGCACTGCACACAAGGGTAATTCCACTTCTAGGCTGTGATATTTATATAGAGGCCAACCTGTGTGGGGCTGCAAACCGTGAAATATTTTTGGCTAAGAAGCAGCACCATTGAGAAGCTGTTTGGAACGGATGTTTGATTTAGTCACACTCAATAGGCCCATGTATACGGGCATACTTTTTAAAATAGAGAGTAAAGTCCGTTTTTCTTGTTTTTTCCAAAGCCGAATGGAAACTAGACCCTGCAGGCGCACCCCGAGTTCAGCACCTGTTTTTAGAGAGCAGCATATCAAGTATTATTGTGCTGTTTGTCTTCTGAATTGGCTTTGGTCCCTTGTGATTATGGTACGCCCAGCGTACCTTACAACCAGGAATCAGTCCTTTCAGGCCTATTTTAAGCATGGTTTTTAGTACATGGAGATTCATTCATGAGGGACGTCTTGGTGAAGCCACCCCACCTCCAGCCATGGCTCTATGGTGGCTGCACTCTTGTCAGGGAGGTATATACGCCAGCTTTTCAAATCATCTTGAAAGACTCTCAGTTCCCCTTTTTCTTTTTTTAGGTGCCCATTGCCTTCCTAGTAATGGCTAAGACTTCACCAGCTTGTTGTTGTACATCTTGATTCTTTTGATGTCCCCAGAAGGCCTCATGACCCAGAAGTTCAGCTGGCAGTGGACTTTACGCCTCCATGGGTTTCACTGGGCTTGTTTTCTACCCAGGTACAAAAGTCACCCAGGTCAACCCAAGACCACAGATTTTATGTACACACACACACATACACACACATCATAAAAGTTTATTCCTCCCAAGAGCAGGGAGTATATCAAATCTTGGCTTCAAGCTGCTAGACCTTACAGATGATTCCGAATCCCGAGGGACTTCTATGCCTCCCTCAGGAGAAGCTTGTTGTGGGGTTTTTACTCCTAGGATTAAGCAACACAGAACATCTTCTACCAATCCTGAGACAAACTGATGATGGTTTTCTTGTTTCAGGTTCAGAGTCCTAAAGCAGAATGTGGTCCAGCCACCTGCTTGGGTTCCTCAGCTCGGGCCAATCATCTGTCAAAGGAGAGGGTGGGGCACTAGGTACCACATGTGTACCCCTACTTGGCCTGTCCCTTCAGCAGAAAATGTAGACAGAGCAGAACCCTTCAGAAGAAGCTGTGGATGGGCTGGCACAGTGTTGACCTTTGCAGACCACCAGCTTGGGTGATGCTGAGGTATTATCCAAGTCCTAGAGTGGTCCATCAGTGTAGGAAGATGTCCTGTTCACAAAAACACAGGTACAACTCAGAGAGACACCCACAATGCCCTACACTTTCTTCTGGCAACTGGCATCCCTCAGACACGAAACAAATGTCATCATGTCTTTGTGATATATTTTAACCTACAACTGACAGTTCTTTTTCCTTGGTAAGTGGAGCTACCAAGGCCCCATTGCTAATTTAGTCTACACACCTCTTAGCTTCCATGAGTGGATCACAATCATCACACTTCTCGCGAGGCTGTTCATACAGCTGCCAGTGTGGTAACTAACCTGAAGCTGTGTTCACCGTGAGGTTTAGCTGTGATCGAACTGGTTAATATCTGCGGCTTTGCCATCACCGCCACACAAACATTTTCAGTGCTGTGTTGTATCGCTTTAAACACACTAGGAAAGGTAAGTTCAAAGGTGCCCGGTGTCAAAGACGCGAGGCCTCGGGTGCGGGTGGTCCGTCTTCTGATGACTGCCCCACCCCCTCTCCCATGCAGGGTTACTGATGAGTAAGCCATGTACAAGGGAGACAGTTTGATTTGGGTGAGAATGCGAAGGAGCAGGAGCTGAGATCAGCGTCCCCTCTGCATGTTTGCCGTGAGAGGGGAGGCTGTGGCGGTGTGCACTGGGGGTTATTAGTGTAAAGGCAGCAGGTGTGACAAACTCGGCTCGAATTACAATTCTAGTGAACAAAATCCCCTGAACAAAGCTACAGTTACTGAGTTCAAGGTAATCGGCTTACAGCAATTTGTTCCATACGGCGGTGGGCTCGGGGACAAACCACACTCTTTGCTTGAGCACTCATCAAAAAAAAAAAAAAAAATAGTCTCTCCTGTCATCTCCTGTCCTTACAGGTTCATAGAGCTTCCCTTCTGCCCCATATCGCTTGCTGCGTTTAAAAATCCCCGCCCAGCTCTGCAGGTGAACCCTTGCTGCTCTTCCAGTTACAGGGCGTGGTTCCCAGAACCCACTTAAGTTGACTTGCAACCTCCTGTAATTCCAGTTCCAAGGGAAGGAACGGACACTTTCTTCAAGCTCCTGAAGGCAACTGCATATTCTCTCTCTCTCTCTCTCTCTCTCTCTCTCTCTCTCTCCCCCCCCCCCCCCCCCGTCTCCATCTCCGTCTCCCTCTCCCTCTCCCTCCCCACACCTTGCCACAAGAGACGCATACACAAACATACAAGTTTGAAAGTTTTTCGCTTGTGGTGGTGGATAGCTGCATGAAAATGCTCCTGATAGTGAAAGTATAAAATCCAATGTGGAGCCCGCATCTTCAGAACGGCTGTTCTTCCTTACAGAAGTTATTTGTGATGTGTAGACTTTTGGTCTGGCTCATTTCCACTGTGATGTTTTTGTTTGCAAAGTTTTATAATAAGGTTTATAATTATTCTTAATTTAAAACTTAAAAAAAACTTCTTACCATAAAATAAAGCAGAAAACAAACAAAAAAAAAAAACCATTACAACCAGAGGGAGGATTTCCACCTGATTCTGATTCTCTTCTACCTTTTCATGAAAATTTCTTTGAAGATGAGATTAATATCAAGTACCTATCTATGTATCTGTCTATGTATCCATCTATGTATCTATCCACCTCTCTATCTATGTATCCATCTATCTGAAATACTATGTGTGTGTGTTATCATCATTGATGAAATGTTTACAATGCTGTGGTCTACAGCTTTAAAAAAAATAGTACAGGTAAATTTACAGCCTCGGGGTCCCTAGTGTTAAATATATGAATCTCAGGGTGTGGGTAGGTTCTCTCTCTTGCTGTTCTGCCACTGCCATCCAACACCATGACCTAGACAACTTAAGGAAGAGAGCAATCGTTTGGCTTACAGTTGCAGAGGGCTAAGAGTCCATCACCATCACAGCAGACAGGCACGGCAGCAAACTCAGGTATGGCAGCTGTGGTAGAAACCTTATCTCCTGAACCACAGCCCAAAGCAGAAAAACCAGAAACAGTGTAAGTCCTTAGACTCCCAAAGCCACCTCCAGGGACATATTTCCTCCTCAACCCCCCAAACAGCGCCACCAACTGGTGACCAAGTATTCAAATACATGAGCCTATGGGAGCCATTTCAAAGAACTCTCTCTCTCTCTCTCTCTCTCTCTCTCTCTCTCTCTCTCTCTGTGTGTGTGTGTGTGTGTGTGTGTGTGTGTGTGTGTAAAACCATCCAACTTCATCTTTGAGACAGTGTCCCTTCTGGGACCTGAGACTTACAGCTTAGGCTAGGCTGGCTGGCCAGTGGTGAACCCCAGGGATCTACGCCTGTCTCTGTCTACCCTGGGCTGCGATTGTAGGTTTACACACACCTACTTTACAAACTCTGATGCTAGGTAACCACACACTTCTCGCTTACCAGGAAGGTTCCTTTATCTTCCACCAAATTTCACCGCTGAGATTTTGGGTTGGCAATTTGCACGGGTTTTCGTTAGCAGCATCTGGTTCATTCTCACCAGACTGGAAGAAAGTCACACCTCCGGGATCTAAGACATCCTGTGTTTGCGCTGCCCACAGAAGAGCAGGAGCTATGCAGTTCTCCAGAGAATTCTAACATAGTTGGTCAAAGTGGATAAATAAGGTGTAACCAGAGTTCTAGTTAAACACCTCATAACATAGCAAGTTTATCCCTGTGTAAACAGAGGTTTTTCTATCCCGTCCGGTCCTGCAACCATTTCCAAATAATCACTCAGAAGCTTATGTTAAGTATATAAACATTTGGCCGATGGCTCAGGCTTGTTATTAGCTAGCTCCTACATATAAATTGACCGGTATTTCTTGTCTATGTTTTGTCATGTGGTTTGTGGCTTGTTACCTCATTTTCTAAGTATCTTACTTCCTCAGCAGCTGGCTGGTGTCTCCCAGACTCTGCCCTTCTTCTCTTATATCTCTTCTTGGATTTCCTGTCTGGCTTTGTTCTGCCTTGTCATAGGCCAAAGCAACTTTTATGAACCAAGGAGAGCAGCACATACTCACAGCGCACAGAAAGACATTCCACAGCATCCCTATGTCTGCACACCTGGAAAAGTCTGGTCCACAATGGTACTCATTAAGTATCTTTGGAATGAATAGATCAACAAATGAATGTAAAGTCCAGATGTATCAATTGCAAATGCTAGAAATGAATGAGTATCTCTTTGGATATCTATATGTTCTCATATTTTCTATTATTAAAAAATGAATTGATTTTATGATGCTAGTTTTTAAATGTAACCTCGAATGTCCAGGCAGTTGCTCACTGGAAACTGACAGGGGGCAGAGACAGAACTTGGTTTTGCCCCTTGAAGCACTGCCGACCTTAGCTTTAGTGTGAGTCTTGCAAGAGGCCTCTGGGGAGAGGGTAGAGTGGGGGAGTTCCTGGAAGACACAGATTTTTGAGAATCTGGATCAAGCTGGTACTTTCTAGTCAATGAAGGAAGTAGTCAGAAGGCTTACTTCTTTTCTATACAAAATGCCTCTCAAGATTACAAGATGACAGAGGTCATCTTGCTCAATTTTCTCAGAGCTCTGATGAAGCCATGGAGCCCAGTGGATGCCTGACTTTGCCTAAGTCATGGGTGAGACTGGCATTGGAGTTCAGGTTTTCTGGTTTTCAGCACATTTCTCCACCATGTTAGAGACCTAGAAAGGAGCTCAGGGTGTGTTCAACGGAATAACTTAGGAATATGTATTAAAGGTGTAGGCAGAGGAAGGAAGGAAGGTACTCTGGGTCCTGCAAAGTCACTGGGGAGCTGTTAGTGCTCTCCTCCCAGGGACGAGCATAGAAGCAGCCTGAAACAAGGCAGAAACAAAAACAAAGCAGCAAGGCAGGAGTCCTGGGAAGGCGGCCGTGACATATCTTTGCTAGAAGGACTCAGGCAACGGCAATGACCAAACACCAAGAGCTGGGAGAGAAGCTCAGCCTCCTTCTGCGCCTGACCAGACTCAAAGGGAGTTTCATGGTCCAGGATGTAGTTCAAGAGGGTCAGGTCTCAGGGCAGAGTGAGGGAGAAAGAGCAGAGCACACCCGAGGGACTGGCTGAAGAAACCCAGCATGCTTGTCCTTGAGACAAGAACTCCACTTACCATTGCCTTTACCTCAGCTTCAGATTGGTAATGCCTGAACGACTGAGGCTTCACCTTAAAATCTATTAAACAACTCATACATGTAACTGGAAAACAAGAGGGTGGAGAGATGGTTAAGATCTTCGTTGCTCTCCCAGTTGACACAAGTTTGATTACTCAGCATCCGTGTTGTGTGCTAGGGCCCACAGTTGTGAGTCTCTTCCACCTTGACTGAAGGTCAGAGAGTCTGAGCTGATTTTCGCTCTCTCAAAGTTGTTGACAACAGGTGTGGCTACAAACAAGAGATCCTGGCCTAGGGTGTGGTTAATTAGTCTTTTGGGAGGTGGATCCATTCCACCTAGACCAAAGGTCAGAGAATTCAAGTCTATTCCTGCTCCTTCAAGGATATTGGCAGGAGGTTCCAGGGGGTGGCTGCCTGCAGGATACTTGATCTATTCCTTATACCATGTTACTGAAGTCTGTTGCCTCCCCTTCCCTTTCTGAAGTGAAGTATATAAGCATGTGGAAAGTAACCATGGGTGGTTCAGTATTCACTGAATGTCCCTCCTTGTGCTGTTCTGTGTTTCCGACTCTTATTTCTCTCATAGCCATTTGCTTAATAATTCTAATCCTCACGCTCCTACCCTGGAATGTGTGAATTCCGTCAAGACTGGACCCTGACAGAAGTCACCCCAATGCGTGGCTTATGACAGTTGTGCAGCTCACAACAGCCTCTAACTCAGCTCCCAGGGTCCTGATGCCTTCTTCTGAGCTCCAGAGGTGTCCATACATACCGGACAGATATATACACAGATATAGAAATGCATACTCATAAATAAAAATTGAGAATATATATATTTATGTATGTAAATAATAATCCCTTTCAACATCTATGATGGACACCTATCTATATTTCAGGAGAAATTACCTTTACTCCTTTTGTTGCCAGTGAGTGCCTGTCTAGTTTAGACATATGGGTACAAAGTCAACAGAGTTAAACATCACCTCCCAGGAGGAGCTTATACTCTAGTGAGGAAGGAAGAGGACAATAAGCTTAACTGATAACCACAACGGTAGAAGGTGAAGAGGTTATAGAAGTATAAGAAGATTGGGGGGGGGGGAAGGAAAGAATCTTGTCACTGTGGCTTTAAATAAGGTGGCCAGGGAAGTGTATGCACACCCCAAGGGGAGGCTGATAAGCAATGAATGTGTTTGTAGGGCTTTCCTTTGGCTAATGGCCCAACACTCAGGTAACGGAGAGTGTGGTTGGTGTTATTTCCCTCCTCCCTCGCAGTTTCAAAATGCCTGTCTTCAGATTTTTCATAAAGGGCAAGCCTTTCTCCACTCCTTATGCTAACCGTTTAAAAAGTGCCTGGGGAATCCTCACGGCAAGGGTATTTGCCAGAGCTGTTATATCTGTTCCTTTTCAGCTGGGTGATGGGGAGCCGGTTAACCTCAGGAGCCTCAGGAACCTCATGTGTGCAGGTTGGGCAACAGTACAAAGAAGAGATTAGAGCAGGGAGGGACCTGTTGTCTGTTCTGGTTCAGGTGTGCAAACATCTGTCTCCCCTCAACTGATAACACTATTCTGGAAGCTGTGGATTCCTTGGGAGCTGGGACCTAATGGGTGGATGTAGGTGACCAGCACTGGGCATTTATAGCTATTCCCACTCCTGACCCTTGCTGAAGAAAATTCTTTTTGATTTTTTTATATTAACTTGAACTAGGGCTAATAAATTCATTTCAGTTAAAGCTAGAAACGCTAAGGAACATTCCATTATATTCCCAGGTACACAGCAGACCTTAGTGGTAACGGCAGGCCACTATTGCTCATTCTCAGAGCAAGGATGTACTTGACACCTCTCAAGTACTCCAGGCAGTGTGACAGACTTTGAGGACATTGAGAAACCTAGTAATCTTTTGAGAGTCCCCTCCAAGAGTGATACACAGAGAACAGGTACCTCTCAAGTCACTGGACAAAGGCCTGGGTGCATTTTTGAGGCAGGTTCCCTCTGCCCAGTCCTGACTTCTTCCTGACCTCCCCCCCCTGCCCATCTTCTTACTTGAACAACTTAACTTGAACAAAGCTCTTGAAGACTAAACCAGTTTCTGCTTGTTTGGCCAGAACAAAATCTTATCGGTTATTAGTTTGCCAGGCCAAACCTCAGAAACCCCAGCTAAGCAGAGTCTTCTTTGCAGTTCATACTCTTGAACTGCCTAGTCCTTTAGAGGGAGGGGGATTTACCTAACAGCCAGTGATAGTTATCTGACGCAGTGCAGACAGGAGTTAAATGGTCCCACCCAACCCAGGGGTCATGACCCTCTTTTGGATCTCCTTTCTTTCAAACTGGGCAGAAGGTCCAGCCTTGTGATTTCTTTGAAAACTGAGAGAGTTTAAGTAGAATGTCTCCCCAGCTTCCTTCTACTTCACCCTTGGCCCGAGTCCTTGCCACGGCCACTTGCTATGTCGGGGAGATTCCTGTAAATGCGCGTCCTACTTAGGCACTGCTCTAGAACTAGGTTACGTTTCCAGCAACTATGGAAATAGCTGGGTGCTGGAGGAAACAAAGCCATGGAGCCAAAACAGCAACAATCAAGATATAGAGAACAGTCACTAACCAGCTTCCTGGGGCCATGAACCATGGGTGACACAGGAAAGCAAGGAGAGGCTCTCCCAGGGCTGGTAGTCTTGAGAGTGTGCACATGGCAGAAGGCCTGGCACGGCGGACTCAGGTGGTGTAGGAGGTCCTTCTGTCTATGTGTCACTTTCATTGGTTAATAAAGGAACTGCTTTGGGCCTATAGCAGAGCTACAGGGAAACAGAGCTAGGTGGGGAAAACTAAACGGAATGCTGGGACAAAGAGGAGGAGAGAGACGCTATGGAGCCCCCGCCAGAGTCAGACATGCCGGAACTTTGCTGGTAGGCCACAACCTCATGGTGATATACAGATTAATAGAAATGGGTTAAATTAAGATGTACTAGTTAGCCAATAAGAAACTAGAGCTAATGGGCCAAGCAGTGATTTAATTAATACAGTTTCTGTGTGGTTATTTCAGGGCTAAGCTAGCCAGGTGGCCAGGACGAACAAGCAGGCCCTCCTCCTACACTCAGGTGCTCTTGTTCTGAATCCCTTAGCAGTCAGAGACTGATGACCCTCACGCTCAGACTGGGTGCTCATCACCCTGGGTGTTAATCACCACCAAGAGACCCCAGGAGCTAGCAGATCCTGCAATTCTTGATTCTGACTTAGGTTCTCAGGGCAGAGAGTGCAGAGCAAACAGCAGCCCGCAGCAGGGGGTATGTGTAGTGGTCATTTTTCCTGGGGGAGGGACAAGCAGCTAAAGAAAGGAAGCCCCTGTCTTGGTTTGAGGGTACTGTCAATCATGGCAGGGGAGGAGATTAAGTACCATGGTGACAGACAGGAGCTTTAAGTGGCAGGGTCACATCACATCCATAGTCAGGAAGCAAGGAGAGGTGAATGCTGCTGCTCACCCCATTTTCTCCTTTCTATGCAGTTTGGGATGTGCAAAGAATAGTGTTGCTCACATTTAAGTGGGGGACTTCCTGCCTCAATTAGGGAAGGGTCAAATGACCCTTTCACAGGGGTCACATCGGATATATCCTGCAATCCGATGTTTATACTATGGTTCATAAGAGGAGAAAAATCAGTTATGAAGTAACAACAGAAACAATTTTATGGTTGGGGGGTCAGCACAACATGAGAAACTGTATTAAAGGGTCCCAGCATTAGGAAGGCTGAGAACCACTGCTCTAGCATCTAGAGCTACTGCGTGGCTTCCTGCCATCACTGCCACCTGTCACCATACAGAGATGCAGCTGGCACTGCCTCTGATGCTGCACTGATACCTTCCTCTTCCTCCTTCTCCACGTTATCATCTCAGGCCCCTGTATGGATGACAAAAATCAGAAGTAGGAGGGAGGAGACAGTTGGAGAGAAACCTTTTATTGAGTCTGCCGTTGACATACCAGTGCCCTCTCAGAGGGATGTTACCCAGTTGGCTCATGGAATGAGCTGGACAGCCCTCTTTTGTAGCCACAATGGTATTTGTAGCAAATATGACAATGAATATGTAAATGAAGGAGTGTATTTACATCAGTCATAATCCTTTTGCTGGGCCACCAAGCCATGTCCCTCTCTGGCTAGATGGTCTCATGGTCCAAGGCTTTTTAGGGTTTGTGGAGGCAAAGCATTCAGCACAAGCTATTTGAAACAGTCACAGTCTAGACAATACCTTGAGGTGATGGATTTGTGCTTGAGCAGCAAGCAGCTATGGTTGTCGGATAGCTTCCTCGAGGCATCCATGGTTGTTAAAATGGCTGGTGCTGACACGAAGGTGATCCTTCCGAAGGCTGGACTGACAGGCTTACTCTCAAGACAGCCAGGGTATCCGGAAAGGGTCTAATAGCTAAGGATGACTTCCAGTTTCTAACTCCAGACCCTCCATATTTCTTGGTCTGTGAGCTCCCATCTCCAAAATCTCAGTGACCAGTCATATTAAAACATGGTGATCCTAATTCTCTTGCGTTCCCCTTTTACTTGTAAGGATCCTCATGGGATGATCTCGAGCAATCTCCACACCTTCACAGCTCTTCTCCCTTCCCATATCATGTTAGAGATCCTGAGGGCTGGGGCATGAACGAGAAGACACGTTGATCTGCTTCCGCACTGGGGCTCAGTTAACACACCCTTTAGGAGTTCAAATTTGCCCATGTGCTGTATGAACTGGTAAAAGCAAGAATCCCCAAGGAGCAGTTAACTGTCCAGAGAGGAAATGAGAATTGTGTGCTCAACACCAAAAAGAGCAAGGGTCAAAAGTGAAAACTCAGTCACACTTGGCAAATCACAGGGGAGTGAAGTCAGAGTTCAGAGAATGGCTCCCAGGTACGGCCCAGTCTACAAGCACTGTCCAAACCGGTGGCCGCCCCGAATCATTAACAAATCATTTAATTCAGTTAAAAAAGAAAGCAGTGAACTGTAGTTTTTAAAAATGGATTTTAAAAACGAAACTAAAACCCATCTTGAGAAAATCTGGTGAGCCTAACATCTGAAAGAGCAAGAAAATTTAAAAAAAAAAAAAGAAGAAGAAACATTTGTTTGTTTTTATAGATATGAGACCGAAGAGTTTAGGAATAGAATATAGAAATAAAGGATCCGGCCCAGGAATATAGAAATTAAAAAGTTGTAAGCCCAAACACATTTTGGGATTAAAAAAAAGTAAATAAAGCTGGCGGCCACTGTTAACCTTTAACAAACTCTTTCTGCCTTAAGAGCAGACATCCTGGCAGTCACTGTGTACAGGGATAAACTCTGAATAATTGTCTCCTGCTTCCCAGCTTCCCAGCTGGGCAGGTACTGGAGACAAAGGTTAGCTTCTAACTATGCCTCTATGGGACCCTCTGCTTGTAGTCCCTTAATTTGTATCTGTCCCTCTATGTGACTCTACTCTCTGCCTTGCATTCTTTCAGGGAAATTGCAAAGCGACTGTGTCAGCCACAGGCTTTGTAAACATCCTAAGTTAATATTCTAATGTCCTGTAACCAAAAGTTGTAAAACTTAAAATGTAATGTGACTTTAAGCCCAACCTCAAGGCTGTCAAAGCTCTCTGACCCACACTGGTGCTTGGTTTTGATATTAGAGGAAGCCCCAAAACCAGCCCCTATTGCCCCAGCTCCAGAAGCCCTATCTCTGCTGTGGTCACAGATATAGCTGCTAAGCAGCTTTTTGTGCCCCATGTGTGCTCCTTTATTCTTTTTCTGGAATAAAGCTTGCTTCTGGTTTAATAGACTTTGGTGGTCGTCTGTCCCCCACATCATTACACAAACCCACCTCTGAACCCCAAAATAATTTATCTTAAAAATATTGGCCCCAGCCTGGAATCTCATGTACTCATCAGACCAGGGTAGGAGAATCATTAAGTTCAAGGTCCTGTTTGGACCACAGAGTCAAGTTCAAGTCCTGCTGGGACAATTAACAGAACTCTGACTCAAAACAGAGTGAAAAAGAGAGGTTGGGTTGTTAGCTCAGCGGTGAAGTGCTGGCCTGCTGTGCACAACACCAGAAAACAAATAAGTAGGTAAATCTTAAGTTTTAGAAGTTACTGACACAATAACACGCCCAAAAACCTTAGCAGAGATCTTTCAAATCAGTGAGAAAAATCTCAAGGCTTCAACGGAGGCCTCAATAGATAATTTATCAATAGAAGCAAAATCATTGGCAACTAATTAGTCTAGATAAATGTTCAAACTCACTGGAAATCAAAAGTGAGATGTTTTAAGATGGCAGTTATAAAGTGAGCACAGACTTATTTTTTTTAAAAAAAAAATGCATTACCATATGTATTACAAATCTCCCAGAAGTGAATCTTATAATATAGATCAGGAGTCTGGAAATATTTTAGCTGCTTATTCCAGAGAAGCACAAAGAGAAACAATGACTTGGTTAAAAAAAAAAAAAAAAAAGATGTTCATCTTTACCGATAAGATGAGCCCAGCAAGTCCATCTAATCAATGATATGATTGGCTGAAGTCAGAGACATTCATTGTTATCAATTACAGTACAGTTGTTAAAACCCAATCTTAAAAAAACCTTCAAGTAGCCAGGCATCGTAGTGCACACCTTTAATCCCAGCACTTGGGAGGCAGGGGCAGGCAGATCTCTCTAAGTTTGAGGCTAGCCTGATCAACCAAACAAGTTCCAGGACTGTTACACAGAGAAACCCTGTCTCAAAAGACGACCCACCAAAACAACAACACAAAACCCCTCATACTTTTGGATTCAGAAAGATGAAATTTCATCTATTTGTTTATTTCTTTCACTATTTTTTTTTTCAATTTTGTGTACCTGGTAGGGGTGGGATGCTAGCCACAACTTGCATGTGGAGGTCAGAGGTCAATTTGAAGCACTCAGTGCTTTGACCACATGGGTCCAGGGGTCAAACTCAGGCCATCCATCTTATTAGCAAGCACCTTTATCCATAAAGACATCTCACCACTTGCTATTGTTTTATTTTTAATATAAGATTTAAAATAGAATATTTTAAGAAAAATAGAAATAAGCCGGGCGGTGGTGGCGCACGCCTTTAATCCCAGCACTCGGGAGGCAGAGGCAGGCGGATCTCTGTGAGTTCAAGACCAGCCTGGTCTACAAGAGCTAGCTCCAGGACAGGCTCTAAAGCTGCAGAGAAGCCCTGTCTCGAAAAACCAAAAAAAAAAAAAAAAAAAAAAAAAAAAAAGAAAAAGAAAGAAAGAAAAATAGAAATATGTGTAATATTATTTTGGAAGATGTTGGCTGGTCCCCCTGTCTCCATCTCCCCTGGGGTTACAAGGCTGCTCATCTCACCTGGCTTCTCTCTCCCCTGCCCCTACTCAGGGGTCAAACTTAGGCCCCTTGGGTTGCAAGGTTGCAAGGCAAGTGTTTTGCTGTCTGATCTGTCTCCTGAGCCATGTTTGACTTGTGACAGCCTCTTCCAATGTGTGCTTTGGAAAAATGGATATGACCTGCCCATTGAGAAAACATATTCAGAGTTCAAGTAAGATTAAGACATATTACATCCCTTCTACCTTACTTCAGTGGTCTCAGTATTTTTAAGCCTCTGAATAGTCTGGCAGAGCAAGATAATCTTAATTTGTTTTAAACCAGTCACCCTGAGTCTTATCCATCAGAACCCTACCAACACCTAACCTCCCTGCCTCACATTTCCACATCCATCAGATGCTGGAGAAAACCATGGCTTTCGGCAAACTCAACGTACTCTGCCATTTCAGCCTCCCACTCTAGAGATCATGTGTCAACCTGACATTCCTTCACTTTTCTGGAAACTTCAAAACCTACCAGTTTAGGGGACATCAAGGTCGTGGTGGGTAGTCTGAAGATTGATCAGTGTGCCTGCAAGGTTGTGACGGGCAGTTTTGGAGAACCATATGTCTTCTCCTTACGTAGGGAGAACTTAGGCTTCATGGTCTCATCTTTCTTCCCCTTACTTGTCCCAACCTAGAAAGCAGCTGCTAGTTCTGAAGACACTGTGACCTGTGAGGGTGAGACCTAGGTGGCACAGAGTCACGTGGGGAAATGCTTTTGCACACTTCCTGTTGCGGACAGGAGAATGAGCTGTGTATAGTCACAGCCATTACGTCTCCAATGGTGTAAGGACTGAGTCCACTGTTAGAAAGTAAACTTGACCATGAGAGATCCTGAACGTAAGCTAGGGTGCTGGCCAGTGGTAAAACATGTCTATAGTATGCTTGAGGCCCTGGGTTAGAGCCCCAGACCTAACAAACCAGCAAGCTCCCACCTACCTAAAAAAACAATAATAAAGCATTTAAATGCACTTGGAGTTCTGGTTAATGGTGCAGGTTTGTACTTGACTGGTTGGGAGCTGTGAGCATCCTTTCTTTTCTCTGTGGTCCTATGTCTCATTCTTCCAAGGTCTTTTTGGTCTTTTTAATCTCTTGGCTTTTCTTTACAGTCCAGGATCTTGGGCAAGGGACATTGGTACCGAAGGGGCCTTTCTGACTTCCAGGTAGGTTTAAGTGATACTGTCTTTGACTCATCCTGGCAGAACCAGGTAATAGTCTTGATGGGCTTTTCTGCATCCCAGAGCCCCTGTCTCCTCTCTCTGGTTGCTCTAGACTGTGTCATGGGCAAAGAGCGGAGACAGAGGAGGAGAATCTGACAACAACCTATGCCATCCTTCTTAGTCCCAGATCTGGTGACACTGGGCTGGGGAGGAAGCCCCTTGATCATCCTGTCCAGGTGTCAGAGATTGGAAATATGATGTAATATTCCCCCATTGGCTGCAGAAACTCCACTCATTTCTATATTGAAATTCATGTAAGATTTCTGTTTGGTTTGAAAAATTGTCTCTGTTTCTGTAAAGAATAACAGAGAGCTACAGATGTAGTCTCACGCATGCATCTTCTGCAGCCAGCATCCACACTGTTGCATACTGATCGACCTACAGTTTCTGCAAGGAGAGGTTGTTCTAGAGCATTCCATATTTGGTTGTGTGTTTTATGGAACAGAAATACATTTCCCCGGGCCTGCTGCCCACAAGCCTCGGTTCTGCTTTCTGGGGATAAACAGAAGTAACCTAATCCATTTCCACTTTTTGGCTCCAGTGCTGCAGGACCTTTGCCTGTTTGGTTCTTTGGTGCAGCTGCAGAGCTTAGTAAATGGTTGATGGATTTATGGAGGGACAAAGGCCTCTTGCATGGGCTTCAAAGTGACCACATGACTGGAGTCTTAGTATCCCCATCCCTTCTCAGCCTGGGTCTGGGTAGGGAGGAGATGCTAAAGATCTTTGGGCCGAGGTGAAGATGGGATCATCGAGGCTAAATTTATTGAGAGTAATGCTTCTGAATAGTGGCTTTGAAATGAACCCTGAACCAAAGCAACTGGTTAAGCTTGAGAACCGCTGCCACTCACTTCCTACAGATGAACTGTGACGTGGGTATGAGAGTCATACTTGGGCACAGACTATCGGTGGTCGCCAAGTAGGAGTTCGAGGCACTAGAAAAAAAAAATCTCACCTTGACAAGCCAGAAACTTCACTACTAGAGAAATCTTCTTCCAGATAAACTATTTGCTTCTCTCCAAAATGTAAATGTTGATGCCAATAAAAGTCAAAAAAGACCCCAATAATCCAGAGCGGATTAATTGGCCTAGCTGTTTTCAATAAGGAGAAGAGGCTTTCGTCACGCCGGAAGATCTCAAATGAAGAGCTAGGTCTCAGAGAAAGAAGAGGTGGAGTCATGTAAGCTCGGGTGAAAAGGAAGTGTCTTGTGCCTAACAGAATGGATGTTCAGAATCCTGAGATCTGCTTCAGTTTGGCCAGAGGCCATCTAAGGTGACGGGCCTTGACCTGGCTCTGTGGTCGCACCTAGAGGCTGCCGGCCCCTCCCACTTGCCATCAGACATCTTCCTTACCAATGAGATGCAAGAGGGACTGGAGGCAGGCGTTTGCTGACATGGATGTTAGGTACACTCAGATGCTAGATACACCCGGATGATTCTCTGGTTGTGGGGAAAGGTGCCAAGCATGGCCAGAGTCATCTCCTCACCACGGAAGGGAAAAACCACGCCCCACAAGCACGCACTGGTTATCTTTCCAGGATGAAGCCTGCTTCCGGCGAGGGACACTCACATTTCTTGAGAAACTCTTGCCCAACCAGAGCCAGGGACAGGGTTAGAAAACGAAGGCATCTGTTTTCTTCCTCTCCGTTTGGGTTCCATCTTTTCTTCACTTCCTCCAGCTCACGCACCCTTGATCGGAGTGGGCGTGGCATGCTGCCATGGGGGAGAAAGGAGGGGTTGACGCTGCTCCAAAAGAACGAGTTACAGCATGGACCTCTCTCCGCAGAGTCCTTTCAACCAAATGTTACCTTTCCTGCATGATTGCTTTCCAGATAAGGCAGCTAATATCATTATCCTTGCGGGGGTGTGTTTACCAGGCCGGGATCTCATTAACGTTACTCATTTAACTATCTGAAGTGTTTTGAAACCCACACGTCTAGCCATATCCCAGAGTGGGATTTTTTTCTTCTTCTATCTCTTCCTGATACTTTGATTGATAAGGACTGCCCACAACCATGACCTTTAAGGGGCACAGTCTGGAGGGTGTGGGGATGAGGCGAAAGACAAAGTTTACTTTATCAGCAGGATCTCCGGTGACTCTCAGTCAGCACATGACAGTTCTGTAGTGTGGGTGGGATGGCTTCTGACCTGCCATGGACTTGAGCAGCTGTTCGGCACTGGGATGCCAGTGAAAGCTACCTGGCTGGAGAGATAGCTCAGTGTGGATACCTTTGACCAAGGGTGATTCCCATCCCAGGAGAAAGGGGGCCGGGCAGCACAAGAATACGTCATGCCTTCACCATGGGCCATGTAAGCACTTAGAAAGAGTTTATTTTTTACATCTTACTTTTTCTGCTCAGTATTTTCAGTTGGTGTCAGGTGCAGGAAACTGAGACCTTGGAAAGTGTAATTATGGATAAGGGAGAGTTAATGTATGAAGCTAGCTGCGTGGTTGATCCAATAAATACCTATTGTGGATGAAGGTAAATGTGTGTAGTATCTAACACCAGGGCAGAAAGTAGCCATGCCCAGCGAGGACAGAGAGCTGAAGACAGACCTCTTAGCTCACAAACTTAAAACAAAGGGCAGAGAGAGAGAGAGAGAGAGAGAGAGAGAGAGAGAGAGAGAGAGAGAGAGAGAGAGAGAGAGAGAGGAGCAAAGCCATGAGGGGAGAAAAGAGGAGAAAACTGTTGAGGGTGGTAGAGAAGAGGGTTTCAGTGTGAAGAGGCTTGTCCACAGCATCACATTGTGGTGGGGACCACTAAGGTTGGGACTTGGAGAACTCCAGTGATAACGTGGCTTTTGACCTCGAAGGAGAACAGTCACAGAGGGTAGAGGGCAATTTAAATAAAAATTAGGTTCAAGTATGCAGGAGATGTTGGGGATAAGAGTGGAGATGGAGCATTTAGAAGTCTGCCCTTCAGATATTCAGGACACTGACTTTTACTGAACTTTTTTTCTTTTTCTGTTCTTTTCTTTTCCTTTGTTCTCTTCTCTCTCTCTCTCTCTCTCTCTCTCTCTCTCTCTCTCTCTCTTTCTTTTTCTTTTGCCAAAGAGTAGGTGAGCGTGGTTTGATAGGGACAAGCACAGAATTCTCAACTTGAGACCTTTTAAACTTGCACTTGAACGTGATAGTCTTTGGTGAGTTCTTTTTATGTTGCTCTTTCATTTTCTCTATGACCTTGCTTCTACGCTCCCCTCCCTGTTCAGACTCTTGCCGCCTGTGTAGTAGGGCTTGCAACCTTGAGGTCGTTTGAGGTTTGCCTGCAATCTGGGAGCTCCAAGAATCTTGAGGTTCTCATAAAGTGGAAGCTCTTAAATGATGTTAGTCAGCCACAGGCAATGCCACTAAACCCTCGAGAGCTTCTGAAAATGTATACAAGAATATTGTCATGGGGCAATGGGATAGAGTGACAGCCACACCAAGAGGAACAAACTCAAGACCTGAGGGTCGGGACATCATGGTCAGTGTGTGCTTTGACTGACCCTGCACTGTTATCAATAGCATGTTCTGAGCACAATCTCTTCTGATCCTATGATTGCAGAGTCATAATCCCCGACTTCAAAGTGTCAAGAAGGTTGAAACGACTGAACACTCATATGCATATGTGACAGTTTCACAGGAGACACACCTTCCCCAGTGCAGAGGAGGTGACGTGCAAGAAGCGGCCGATGGAACAGTCGTCAGGGTTTCCAACTTCTCTAACTTGGAAGGAGTCATGAGGTGAATAAATAGAACACACCCACTCACACCAGCCACAGCCAGAATGACCCAGTGGGTAGGCTGGGGAGTAGTAATAGAACTTGTAAGCGTTTCCGCATTGGGTTTTTAATAGCACTTGGGATCCGGTGGGATGGTAAGACAGCCTGTGAAGTCAGGAGCGTTCCCCCCCCCCCCCCCCCCCCCAGCTCTTTTGGGTCCTTCCTTCCTAGAAAACCGCGTCTGTGTCACATGGACGGAGTAAACGCCCCGCAAGTGGTGCACCGAAGCATCCTCCCTCACTGGCACTCTTTGGCCAGCCTGTAGGAGGGGTCTTACTACTGTCTTCAATTCCCAAAGGAAGAAAGGGAAACTGGCAGGTAATGTCATCAAGAGGCACAGCGAGGGGGCAAAAGGCACGACTACTACCTAGCTTGTGTCTCCAGCATGTGTGTGTATAAATCACCCCACAGTAAGCAGCGACCATGATCCAGCCCCAGAGTTTATTCCCAGCCATTTGGTTCTTTCGCCTGTGTTTTGGGCAGGTTCATACAAAGAGTCCACATATCGTGACTGTATTCACACCGCCACTGCACCCCGGTATCCTCCTTTCTTCCCTTCTTACTGATAGGGAAAATGACACCCATTTTTCCAGCAGACATTAACACTCATTAGCCTCCCTGGAAAGGAGGACACCCCATAGGCACCTTCTCCATCCATAATTGAAAGATGGAGGCCCAGGAGGATACTGGGCAAATATCCGTAACTGCTGTATGTTCGCAGCTTCAATGCTAAATGTCGTAGCTAAAACGCCTAAACCTCAGGGATTTGTGTCAATCCCCACATCCTCTGAGTCTTAAATTCTTCCCTCCCGTTCTTTCATGATGTTCTCTGGGCCGGAGCAGGGATGGGGTGATACGGATGTCCTGTTTAAGACCAAGTGCTCATCGGTCACTTATTTTCAACCCTTTGACCAGATAGGAATCTCTGCATCGACTGCTGCAGTTGGCACAACAGAATTTCTCTGCTCCATGCTGAGAGCCATAGGCCAGTATGCTGAAGACGAGAGAGCCATGAGCTCCTGCTTCTTCTTAAAGTGCCGTCTCTCCCAAAGGCTTTTGGGTTAGAAAATGTTTTAAGACTCTCACATGGCACAAACCATCTTCCTTTTTGACTTAAGCACTGAGCTTTTAAAAACATTGCCTTGGCTCCATGTGGCCATGACAGGCTACCCTGGTATGTGGTTCTTCGTAAAGAAAAGAGGTTCATTTTGTTCACAGTTTGGGAAGCTGGAAGTCCAAGACCAGGTGACTCCTTCCTTTTGACCTCTACTGACTACGTCCCTGCAGCTGCGAAACGTGGTAGCAGAGAGGAAAAGTGAACAGCCCTATGTAGGAAAAGACAAGCGTGAGGGGTACTGTGGTTTATAAAATCCCATTCACTTTGTAGAACCGGTATCGGTCCCTTCCAAGGGCAGTGCTCGTAGCAGCCACTATGGGTGTCTTCTCAGAGACCTCACTCTTGACCTGTCCATGGCCCCACGCTGCACACACCGGAGACCCGGAATAACACGCTCAAGCTGAATCCACGCTGTAGCAAACATGAAAATCAAAGGTGTGAACATCAAGCTATAGTCTAGATATTATTAATTTGAGGGGTGGGGAGACTTTCAAGAATTTTAGAAGTAATTGTAAAAATGCTATTTACCGAGGCTGGGGATAGGGCTTTCAGTCTTTGGTAAAATGTTTGCTGTGCTAACGTGAGGATACTGCTTTGATCCCCAGCACCCAATTACAAGCTGGCATGGAAGCAAATGTCTGTAATGCAGGCCCAGGGGAGGAAGAATAAGAAGGGTCCTGGGGCTCGTTGGCCAGCCTGTCTAGCCAAACCAGAAAGTTCTACGTCCAGGGAGAGGTACCATCAAAACAAACCAGAAATATCATGCAATTGAGGCTAATACCGGCACTCACACAAACATGTGTACCCACACATACACACGCACACACACATGCACACACGCACACAGAAACAGAGAACAAAATATGAACTCTACTTTCTTTACATGCCTTTTGGATATTGGCCATATAGTCCTAGCATTTCTCCGCATTCTTTTTTTTTTTTTCTTTTTTTTTTTTTTTTTTGGTTTTTCGAGACAGGGTTTCCCTGTAGTTTCTAGAGCCTGTCCTGGAACTAGCTCTTGTAGACCAGGCTGGCCTCGAACTTAGAGATCCGCCTGCCTCTGCCTCCCGAGTGCTGGGATTAAAGGCGTGCGCCACCACCGCCCGGCTCTCCACATTCTTTAATTAGCTTTTTTTTTTTCCTTTGTAAATGAACACACAGCATTCCATCCCCCACTCGGTATCCAACTGGGGACAAAGACCTGTCCACTTTTCTACAACCAATGATTTCTAATTTTGCGTTAGTTTTACTAACGCAATGAGACACTTTGCCTATACCAGCCCTTTTCTTTTCTATCCCTCACTAAAATATGAGCAAATATTTGGACAACTACCCAAACCTTCCATTTCCAAGATAGTACTGTTATAAAGAAAGCTTCATTTCGCCAAACTCCTAGCGTCCTAGGACAAATCATGAATGAACTTTCAAGCTCGGTGTACAATAAACAACTTAGAGGTAAGAGTTTATACAACATCAAAACTCTGGGCAGTAAGACACTAACACATAGGAAAGTCCAGGTACAGGTAGAAAGGAGGATGACCCTCTCTCTGTGTCTCTGTCTCTGTCTCTCTGTCTCTCTCTCTCTTTCTCTGTCTCTCTCTCCTGTCTCTGCTCTTCCTGGGACAGGGTCTCTCACTGGCCTGGAGCTTACCAAGTAGGCTAGGCTGGTTGAGCAGCAAACACCCGTGATCTGCCTGTCTTTATTTCCCCAGTGATGAGATTACATATGTGTGCCCCCACATCTGCTTTTCTAAAACTGGGTTCTGGGAATCAAACTCGGGTCCTAGTGCTTGCAAGAAAATCACTCTAATGACTGGACTATCTCTCCAGCAAAGAGCAATTTCTTTTTTTACATGTTGCATTAGGGAACTTCTGTGTAAAAGACATAGACTATACAAGAGGTGATCCAAATGACGCTAAGGAATTTGGTGACTTTTTTCAATCGCCCTGGTTGCTTCAGTTTAGTTGGGTCATACAGCAGCAACTAAACACAAGGAACTTCTGATGGGATTTGAGTTCAGATACCCCCCATGCTGGCCTGCACAAAGAAGGAAGCGGGGGGAGGGGGGAGGAACTGTCAGTTAGTACCCATCCTTACCCACGCGTCTATAATTACAACAACCGTTGCAACGCAACTCAAAAACATAAACACTCTGAGCTGGCCGAAGCTCGGGGTTCTATTTATAACCTCCTTGAGCCTACTTATAGCCTTGACACCCCCTCCGAAACAAACTCGTGGATGGGCAGCGGGGACAAGGGCCATGCTGTGAGGCAATACACAAGAGACCGTCACATTCAGTTTCTGCATGGTCACGTACATACATCTCAAGCATTCATGAGGACACTCAGCCCTTCTGACAGAGGCGCATCTCAAAACAAACATCAGCCTGGGGCAGGCCAGACAGGACCACAGAGCCAAAGGTCTTGCAACTCAGACTTGGAAATTAGAGGGTTCAACTGGGAGGTGTGGCAGGGCCACGTCACTGGTCCCTGGTGCTACTTCATTTTGCCTGAACCGTGTTTGTTTAGGCAAGACAGGAAGTGGATGAGCATGACACAGTGGAAAGTGTGCGCAGCCGGTGGGGGTGGGGTGTCATCAGGCCGCCCCGTGCTAGTGCTGGGCCGGCTCGCCTTGAGCAAGTTTCTTGACCTCTCTGAACTTCAATTTTTTTCCTTTATGTGATGGAAATACTGAAAACACCTCTTCTCATCGGGACTTTCAAATCATACAGCATATGGCGCCTCATGATTTTTTGTAGTATCGTTATTAATAATTTGGTTAATAAAAAAGGAAGGTTTTCTGAAAGTGTTGGCTGAGCTAACCCACGGTGGGTAATTCTATATTGACTCTGTTTTTTTTTTTTTTTTTTTTGGTTTTTCGAGACAGGGTTTCTCTGCAGCTTTTTTTTAGAGCCTGTCCTGGAACTAGCTCTTGTAGACCAGGCTGGCCTCGAACTCACAGAGATCCGCCTGCCTCTGCCTCCCGAGTGCTGGGATTAAAGGCGTGCGCCACCACCGCCCGGCTTCTATATTGACTCTGAGATGGTCCTTAGTATGAAGAATAGAGAAATAAATAAAACTCAACCCTAAGGCTAAGGAGGTGGCTCAGTAAGGAAAGAAGCCACATAAAGCCTGTCATGTTAGCATGGACCTCTGATCCCAGAATTTCCTTAGTGGGATGGGAGGCAGAAAAATCCTGGGAAGGTCATGGGATGTGGACAATAGAAAAGCAACCAAAAGACCTCCCTCAAACATGGTGGCAGGTGAGGAACAATACCTAAGGTTATTCTCTGACCTTCACAAACATGCCACGATGCACACATACCTACACACACACAGTTGCACACACACACAGAGACGTACAGATTCATATATATATATAGATACACATATGCACATACACTCATATATTCACACACATGCAGATGCACACAGACACATACATACATACATGTGTACACAGATGCACACACATATACACAGACACATACATACACAGATTCACACATACACACACAGAAGCACAGATTCATATATACACACACATTGACACACATGCAGATGCACATTCTTGCACACATACACATACATATGCACATAGACACAGACACATATGCACACACAGATACACAGAGACACAGACACACAGGCACACACACAGCTAATTTACAAAGGAACAAAGCGTTGAAAGATGTTTTTAGAGATTTTTCTTCTACAGAGCTGATGTTATTTCAGAGGATTTAGAGTACATCTGATTGCTTCAAATCTCTGAATCTTAATATTCAAAGGTTATATTATTTACACAGCTTAACTGTGGATGTCTTATGCAGTTTAATGAGGAACAGTACACTTGATGGGAAAACCAGACTTGCCTCTCCATGCCGGGTCTTCAGACATTCAAAGACTGGCCTGGCTGCCTTGCGCCCCTTCTCATTTCCAGGCAGATAGTCTTGGCTTTCTCCCTCACTTTCTCCCTCGCTACAGGAAAGCTCCCAATCACACAGTCCGTTCAATTCCTTTAAAATTAAGGAAAACGCTGCTTCCTTTTTCATGTTGAGCATTCTTGGGGGTTCTTCATCCCCTGCTTCCAGCTGCCCCTGACTCTTGAAATGTGAATATCGTCCAACTGTAGAGACTACATGCAACTTTCCCCCCACTCTTTCTCAATCACTTTGTGTCTGCGTCCTTTCCCTAAGGTAGTTGTTGCACACTTAGAACATATAAATCTCATTTTGTTTTCATACTAACTCAAGCTAAAAGTGTTTTGGCAGTAAATCTATAGTAAACACAAAAAATGTAGAGTCTTTCAAAGTTTAAAAAAAAAGCTATTTACTAAAAATTGGAATCCTAGCACTCAGGAGATTGAGGCAGGTGTGTTCAAGACCACCCTGGTCTGTATAGCAAAGCCTTGTCTCAAAAGAAAAATTACCTGGATTTGTGCTTTCTGTGATTATAACTAACCACTCATGTGCCTTTGAAAGCAGTTGATATGTTTACATTAAATCATGAATTCTGCTAGTGGAGTCATTGCACCAGAACCAAACTGATGTTTACATGATTGTAACTCTATTAAGTTGATCTCGTACTCCACCCCACAGTGAACAACAGCTTTAAAGGTAATAGATGGCATTCACAGCTTGCTGGGGGCTTGATGCCTCTTAAGCACCATGTTAAGTGTCCTTTCTTTCCCTAATATAAAGTTGTGAACCATGTTATCATGCCCACTTAGAGCTAAGCAATATCAAGGCTCAGAGAGTTGAAATACCCTTGCCCACGGTAAGTGACTGGCCACCAGGGGAATCTTAAACCCAAAGTCTGAGTGCTTGCTGTTCAGTTACTTGAAGTAAGGATGCTTCAGAGAGGAAGAGGTGGCAGAATGCTACAAAGACCGACCCACATGGGAGCATGGCACATGCCTAAGACACCCATTGACAGACCAGAGAGCTCACCTGTGGTCCCTTCTCCTCTGGTTACTGAGACCCTGCTCTCTGCCACCCACTGGGAAAGTCGGCACATGCCTGCTGCACTGCACACGTGTGCCGTTGCTAATGAAGCCCGCGACTTTCTGAGATGTAAATAACACTGAATGAAGGTTAGCGGGGTCCTTATTCACGTCAATTTCATGCATGGTACAGAGCATCACACAAGAACATATTGACCCACTGTTACCACACCGAGGGAAGAATAACAAGGAGACAAGCGCACCCCTCCCCAGCTCCTTTCTGAGCACGCATTATTCTGAGATCTCAGATCATCTCCTGCCACCCCCAGAAATTTCAATATCTACCCTGCACAGAAGAAAAATCATTTACAGGCAAAGAGGTATAAGAGGCCCTATGAAAATACTTTTTTTTTTTGGTGTTTTTCCATTTTCTGGCTCTCCCACATATGTTCTTGTATCTGATGGGCATTGGATAGCTCAAGTGAACTGAGCTTTGGGGATTATGAAATTGACTACTGCCACCCTTCCCTTTTGAGAGAGGAGGTAAAATGAGCCTCCTTAGCCAAGGTCACCCAGCCAGGCCGTAGTCAAGTTAGGATTTTTACCTGGGTTTCTTCAAAAGCAACACATCATGATCTCAGGATTTTAAATCCACGCTTTTAAAATCTAGAGTCTTATAAAAACTTTGAAAGCTCCAACGCTGGGTGATATTTGAGCTATTTTGAGGGGAATGGTAATTGACATTTAAAGATATCTTGTCTCCTAGCAACCAAAGGAGTTCCTCGGAGTTCAGTTCATCTTCAAGAAGACTCACACCGGGAACCAAGCTGAGTGACACCCGGCTGCTCCCCTGCCTGAGTTCTCAGGGGCTACTGTGAGGCACAGTGCATATTGCTGGTTCTGAAGGAAGGTAATGACTAATACGCATGTCACCAACCAGAGATGCACTGAAAAAACATCCTTGCCTTTCCTTGGAACTGTGGGGGCCATGGCACAGTCAAGGATGCTGAAAGAGCAGAATTGAGCCCTCGTTACATCTTCCCTGGAGTGAGAACACGAATGTTGGATACCGTCCCTCAGACTCTCTCACACCCAGACCTGGTGTTATTCTGAGTAATCTGCTCTTTTCTCTTCAGCTAGAGAAACACGTCGCTTGCCTTCTCCGTAACAGAAGTTTGGGTGTGTGAGCTTGATTACCCACCCCAGCCCAGTCTCCAGTGCTGTCTATTATGTGTCTGTTCACAGATGGGTTCATCTATCTTTGTATAAATGTAACAAGCCCAAGCCCATTGTTTCTAAAAAGCATAGAGATAAATTTTCAGTCTCAGAACCCTAACTATTCACCGTTTCCAATTCCAGATTGCAGCAGGTGACTTCAACCTTGGAAAAGAAAGAAAGAAAGAAAATCTCTCTCTCTCTCTCTCTCTCTCTCTCTCTCTCCTCTCCTCTCCTCTCTCTCTCTCTCTCTCTCTCTCCCTCTCTCCCTCTCTCTCCTCTCTCTCCTTGTAAGATCTCCCTCTCCCTCTCTCTCTCTTCTCTCACTCTCCTCTCTCTTCTCTCCCTCCTCTCTCTCCCTGTAAGTTCTCCCTCTCCCTCTCCCTCCCTCCCTCCCTCCCTCCCTGCTCTCCTTCCCTCTCCGCTCTCCCTCCCTCCCCCCCTCTCTCTCTCTCTCTCTCTCTCTCTCTCTCTCTCTCTCTCTCTCTCGTGTGTGTGTGTGTGTGTGTGTGTGTGTGTGTGTGTGTAAGCATATGCTATGACATGCCTGTGTAGGTGAAAAGACAACCCTCAGCTCCGGTTGGTCTTTGCCTTCCACGTGTTCGAGACAAGGTCTCTTGTTATTTGCCACTGTGTATGCTAGACAAGCTGAGATCAAAGCTTCTGCGGATCCTGTCTCCGCCTCCCATCCAATGGCAGAGAACGCCACACCTCTCCCGCCTTTGCGTGGGTTCTGAGGATCCAAACTCAGGCCCTCACGTCTACATGGCAAGCGTGAACCCTCTCCCTAGGCCAGCAACCTTCGTTCTTCCAGCACATTGTCTAATGCTCTTTCAGTAAAAGCCTGAAAACACAAGAAGGTGCGAGACGGTTTCAGCATGTGTTAATGGAAGAGCTGAAGTCACAAGGATAAGAACTCCAGGGAAAACAGAAAACCTACTGGATGAGCTTGCCCTTCTCCAGCACAGCAGCCTTGCCAACTCTACACCCGTAGGTTACAGTCTGGGTGTCCTGTGCAGAATAGGTGCACGCTAGCCAGCAACTCCCAGCCCTGCCCTGTGTTAAGCACCGTTGCGGGCACGGGGGATTTGAGGCGGGGAAGAGCCAGGCTCTAGGTTTTGAATCAGAGTTGAAGAGGAATACAGATGCTGAAGTGAATCATTCTGATTGATGGGTAATAGAGATAAGGGGTGGAACAGGAGGGGGTAGGGGTGGAAGGGTGGGGAGTGTCAGTTGGCCTTTAGAAGAGGGAGGAGCCAGAATCCCTGGAAATGCAGGACATCTTCCTGGACTTGGGGGAAGGTAGGGAAGTTCAACTGAACACACACACACACACACACACACACACCCCACACACATGCAGGGCTGTGTTTGTAGTGTAGCTATATCTTATTAAGAAATGTGTCCATTTGGTTTTTTTTGTGGTTCTGTCTCTCCATTTAGATACCCCCCATCTGTCACATGCACACACACGCACACACACGCACGCGCACACACACACACATTTCTCATTCTTTCTTGGGGAAGTACGAACGTTGTAGATTTGTAGGAAATGTTAGTCTCAACTTCTTTACTGTTTGCCTTCCAACTTCTGCTCTCTCTAAGGCCTTACTGTTGTTTAAGCCTCTCCCTCCAGTTCCTTTCTGTCATGAGCTGTTTATAAGGCAAGCAAAGACACAGAAAATGTCAACAGGATTCAGAAGAAATCTAAGTGTTGGCGCTGTCTACTGCAAATCCATCACTGATTAACCCTCAGGGATCGGACTGTGCTCACTCCCAGAGGCCCTAGCAGCCCAGAGCTCAGGGAAGAGGGATTCTTGTGTGTGTGTGTGTGTGTGTGTGTGTGTGTGTGTGTGTGTGTTTAGCCAACCCAGGTTCTGGAAGAATGTAACTTCAGGTTCAGAGCTACGATCTCCAGCCAGAATCCTGCTGTCCCAAAGGTATGGACAGACCCTCGGTCTTTCTTCCCTCAGACCAGGTGGAGTGTCACAGCTGTTTCTCAGGGACCCGGGCAAGCAGCTAGCCTCGGGGCATGGGTGCGGAGGTGTGTCTTGTTTTGTCTATCCAGGTGCTGCAAGTCACATCTGTAATCTCAGCACTTGGGAGGCTGGGGCAGGAGGACTGAGTTTAAGGCCAGCCTTGGCTACACGGAAAGACCTTGTCTTAAAAAGAGCAAAATAATAAAAGATAAAACTAAACAAAGAACGACAAAAGAAAGGAAGAGAGGCAGACAGAGAGAAAGGAAGACGAGAATGTATTTATCTGTCAATGACCGTCACCCAGGACCCTCAGATTCATCTCTGAAACTATAGGCTGTTGGGACCAATTAAGTCCTGGCCTTCAGCTGCTCTTCCCTGTCTAGAGTCTTTTAATTGGAGTTACTAAAAGCTGTGCCTTACCTAGAGGATCAGAGGATGGAATTTTCACCTGTTGGCCATTGACGGCGGTGTATTTAAGCCTCCATGGTGCTATTAAAGAAGGGCTTTGGTACCAGTGATTGAAGGCCCGTGTGTCGGTCTGTCTGTCTCTGTGTGTGTTTCCTCAACCTCCAGCCCCTTGCCGGAAGCTCCTGAACTGGGTTCTAGCGCCTAGAGCGCAGACGGGGCGTGGTGCGCAGCAATAGGCATTTTTCAGGACGCACTAGAATCCACTTCTACCACCCAAGAGACTCCTAAAATTTGTGAGAGAATCTTGCTTACTTATTTGAAGCTGCACATTAAAAAAAATATTTGCTTATTTTCCTTTATATGTATAAATATTTTGTCTGCTTGTGTGTTTATGTGCCACGTGTGTGCCATGTGCTCACAGAAGTCAGAAGAGGGCATTGGATCCTCTGGATCCTCAGGCTGTCGTGAGCTGTCATGAGAGTATTGGTCACCAAATGTGGGCCTTGTGTCAGAGCAACAAGTGGCCTGAGAGGCTAACTCATTGCTCCAGCCGCCTATTATTATTTCAATATAACTCGGTGTATTGGCAAAATGGCCCAGAAAGACAAGGAGAGTCAGCGTGGAACAACAAACAGAAAGAGCAGGCAATGGAGGCTTGGGCTTTTTAGTTTGCAAGCAAAATGCAAGAAAATTGAAAGCTGTAGGCAAGCAGTGTTGAGCTGATGGGGATTTCCTAGGTCTACCATTTCCAGTTCATTGGGCAAGTGCCTTGCTGCTCTTAGCTTATTTCCTCTTCTTTCAAATATGTACCATTTGGCCATCTGGACCAAAGAAAATGATACACGCCAGAGAGCCACAAAGTCCATTTACACAGAATTTAGTGTAAGGCTGGCCCCAAACTTGCAGGTAAATCTACCATGGGATCGATGATTGCAGCCACACCTAGTTCTAAAAATGGTCCTCAGTCCACTGTGCACAGCTCCTGGGAGGCCACGTTTCTTCCTCTCAGAGTTCAGTTCTAGGAAGTCAGTGTGTCACTCCCAACATGGACCCAGCTATCAACACGTGCTTCTTGCTCTCTGATTGCCCACAAGCTCTCCAAGAAGCTGAGGAAGTCCCTGAGCCTTGCCACCAGGATTGAGTGGGAATAGTCAAGCCAGCTTATACCCCTGTGGGGTCTCTGCTTGGGGAAAAGAGTTGGGAAGGGATTGGGGATGTGTAGGGTGACTTGATTGGAAAAGAAAAGTAAGAAACCAAGAGAATGACTCTCTGCCTTTATCATGTGACTTTGCACGTCTTTTAAATATTGGCCCACAGCAGCCATGCAAGATGTCCAAAGAGTTCCAAGGATACAAAGCAGCTGAATAAAGTAATCTAGGTGCATGGGAATCACGTGATCAGAAAGAGGGCCATTCGTGTGGGCAAAGCCACCCAAGCAATTGGTCAATAAAAAACTTAAACATCTTGACTTATAGCCTTTGAGTCTTTCGGATAGGACTCAGTACTGATGCGGGGAAATGGTTTAAACTTAGAGTGTGGTGTTTTTAAAAAAAAAACGCACAAGGCAATGCCAGAAGGTGAAATGGGTAGGCGAGAAACACCAAATCTACTTTTTTTCTGAATAAAATTGATTATGTTCCAAAAAATATAATTATCATTTTAATAATTATTATAAATATTTATAATATTTAATAACATAGAAATAAATATTATAATCATTGTCATCGTTACCTAGAGCAGTGGTTCTCAGCCATCCTAATGCTTTGACCCTTTAATACAGTTCCTTCTGTTGTGATGACGCCCCCAATCATAAAATTCTTTTGTTGCCACTCTATAGCTACAATTTTTCTACTTCTGTGAATCATAATGTAAACATCCATGTTTCCAATAGCCTTAGGGGGCCGCTCTGAAAGGGTTGTTTGACCACCAAGGGGGTCGTGCCCCACAGGTTGAGAACCACAGCATCTAGATGCTCCCTGTTCCCAAGAAAAGGGTTTCAGTTGCAGGCCAAGGTAAATACGATTCTGAGAGACGAGGGTTGCCGCTGCTGGGACATCCTGCCATGTGAAGGGTATTTCAGACTGAGGAGGTTGGCCCCCACACTGTCCCTTGATCAGTAGCTCTCTCTAGCCTTCCAGACAAGGAAACTGAGAGAAATGTTAACAAACACTTCCTCACTCATTCACAGGCCAGGAAACCGAGGCCACGGAGAGGGAGGACCCTACTTAAAGCACTCGGAGTCAACTAGAGTGTCGGTCAGGGCACAGCTGGGAAATCAAACAAACATGGAGTGTATATTAGTTTAATTACTTTTCTATTGCTGCGATAAAAACACCATGACCATCTATCTGAGAGCTGACACAGTCTGGAAGCCCATTGGTCTTCCATGGAACTGGTCCTACAGAAGTCACAAACCACAGCCTGGCCTGCTGCTGAGGCAGGCAGGACAAAGGAGAAACCCCAGGGTTTTTCCTTATTCTTGCCCTACTAGGATGTCCAGCACCCCAAATGGTAGAGACAGTTGGAGAAAGTGGGGAATGTGACCCAGGAAAGAGTAGGGATAAAAGGAGGGGCTACTGTGAGCCAATCAAGCCTTGGGTTCTCCTTTATCCAGGGGTCTCCCTGGAAACACGTGCTGTCTCTTGGTGGTAACCATAGGACCTGCTTTCTCATGTGTGACTATGTTGTATTTTGCCAACAAATGCATTCTCCTATTGGGTGGAGGCTCACACACAATGCGACCCTCAATCAGCCCTTCTAAAGGGCAAGGATTTCTCCAGTGTTGCTTGAATTTCCATAGAATGAGTGTGTTTGTGTGTTTCCTTTTCTTCATGGGGTAGGGGTCATCATGGAGGTGTAGGCATCCTAAATGTTCACCTTTGTGGTTGACACATTGCCAAGGAGGGATTTACGTAGCTAAGGACTTAAGCCCCTTGACATAGCAACCGACCCCTCCCCGCCACCAAAGTTATCCCAGTCAGTTGTCAGACAAACCCACAAACTTGTTATGTATACGTGAAACCAAGATGAATTCCTAAGCATACTCCTTTGCCAGGAACAATAGTCCCAAGACCTCTTCCTAGAAGAACTCTAATTCTAGTGATGTGTCAGACAGGGCTAACGGTCAAAACAACTAACACCTAGCTTACCACAGTAGCTGATCTAGTGGGAAGCTGGCATGCGGTCACATCGCTGTCCCCAAGAGAGCCCCTGTATCAGGCATTCACCTTTCGCTATTGCATTCTCTGAGTGGCAGTAGGGACAGGTGGGGACAGTCAGAACTGTTAAACCCTTGTGACAACCTCTCTGCCTACAGTCTAAGACTCGGCTTTACCAAGAGGGTCATCAAACAGGATGACCACTGACAGCATGCCAAGTTCTTCGAAGAGCTCTGGCGAAGGATCATAGCTGATGACTCCAAGCTGTCCTCACATCTGCTTTCTCCCCAGGCCAATGGCCTGTACCCGCTCTAAACCCCCAGACCCTCCAACACATGCTTAGGTCTCTGTCCCAGCACACAGTGCAACACAGCACGCAAAGAGGAATGCGGGCAAGGATGCTCATGGAATGGCTGAAGGGTTGCACAGCTCTTTCTCTCCCTCGAGGTTTTTTTTTTTTTTTTTTTTTTTATTTTTTCCAAGATCTTCCAAAAAAGCAGAACCTTTGCCCAGACAAGGCAAGCATGTCACAAAGTTCTGCTTTCACTGTGTGTTAAGTGGAAATGATTAGGCAAGCCGAGGAGTAAGAGATTCCTCTCTGCATTTCCTCTGTGGTGGGGGTGGTCCTGCGCACTCAGACTGACGGTGCAAAGTGCAAAGGCTCATGCTCATCACCCCAGCATCAGAGTAGGCCTCCGCGACCTGCCATCTTAGTTAACCCACCCAGAATGTGGCTGAAGGCGCCGCTTTCTGGAGGCATACTAGCATGTAAAGATCTTTCCTCCCTCCCTCTCCCTCTCCCTCTCTCTCTCTCTCTCTCTCTCTCTCTCTCTCTCTCTCTCTCTCTCTCTCTCGTGTGTGGGGAGGAGAGAAAGAGAGAGAGAGAGAGAGAGAGAGACAGACAGACAGACAGACAGACAGCACCTGTTGCAAGTGCCCATGGTGGTTTTGCCATTGGCTGTAATAATTGAAGTAGTTCCATATCTGCCTCTTGTGACTGACAGCTGACCTCATCCCCACTAGGGCTCCTTGACCACTTTGTTCTGAGATAGAAAGAAAATGTGTGTGTGTGTGTGTGTGTGTGTGTGTGTGTGTGTGTGGTGTGTCTGTGTGTGTGTGTGTGTGTAGGTGTGTGGGGTGCATATGTGGAGACCCCTTGAGGAGGACACTAGGTGTCCTGCTCTTTTACTCTCTGTTTTAATCTCTTGAGACAGGGTCTCTCACTGAGTCCGAAGCTAGGCCAGCTGCCACGAAGTCTAGTGACCCCCTCACCCCAACACTGGGATTACAGACTCTTATAATCAAGTTTTTTTACACGAATGCCGGGGATTTGAACTCAGGTCCTCATGCTTGTGCAGCAAGCACTCTTAGCCTCTGAGCCATCCCCTCAGTTCTTTCCGTTTGACAGGTGGACAGATTTTCTCAGCTCTCATTGGCCACAAGGTAGAGTAGCCTGGCTGCAGTCCTGGCACTTCTTAGCTGGGCACTCTGCAGGATGTGAGCCATTTGGGATAGATAAACTTAGCTGTTTTCATCTGTCAGATGTTTTCAGATCTGGTTGCATTTTAGCATGCCCCGGGATGCTTCCTAAAAGTACTGATGTTTGCGACTCTCCCCAGATCCACCATCAGAAGCACTAATAACGTAACTGGAGAGTGGGTCTTAATTTCAATTCTCCAGATGATTGTAACAAGCATCCAGGGTTTAGAACCACTGCCTGAGACCTTCAGTTGTCTTACCTGTAACAGTGGCAGCTGTCTCCCTCCCAGGCTGTGGGAGAAGGTCAGGTGTCATAGTCTCAGTTCCCGTTATTAGTTATGTGATTGTGGACAAAGCACTTAATGTTTCTTAGTCTTGGGCAGCATCTTTACTTAGGTGGCTTGTGAAATTTCAATTTGGAGACTTGGAGGAGGCCCTTAAATAGAGCATTTCTCCCCGACTCTTGGTAAGCACTCAATACAAAAGCATTATCGGTCAATGTTAGCAGGGAGAAGGCTTTCCCAAGGTTCTCTGGGACACCGGGCACACACAACTGTGGCTGCCTTTGGATGATTTGGCATTGGTGCAGGGGATTGTGGTTCCCCAGTCCATAGAAATAAAAATGGAGCTTAAATTATGGGAAAGAAGAAAAAGGATGGATCTAGAGATGTAAAACTAAGAAGTATCATTCAGAAGGAGGAAGGCGCAGTTCTGATGAACTTCTCCAGGGAAAACTGTTTAAGATAAAAAGTGGTATGGTTTCCCCAGAAGCTGACTAGGGTGAGGTGAGTTCCAAACCCTCACACAAGTGTCTTCCCAGGGCTGAAGTACTGGAATGAGCAGACTTTATATCTTAGCCTGGGAAAGTGGGGTGCCTCAACAGCACAGGAATGAAGACTACTTCACTACCTGAATCCACCTTACATGGATGCTCTGAGCTCTCCATGGGTGTGGAGTATCTGTATCAAGTGGAGCATCTGCATCAAGTGGAGCATCTGCATCAAGTGGAGCATTTGCTTCAAGTGGAGCATCGGCATCAAGTGGAGTATCTGCACCACATGGAACATCTTCATCACATGGAGCATCTGCATCAGCTGCCAACACTCGGCTGGGACTCTGTAAGGCTATGCTAACCCTTTGCCCTGGGCAGCTTAGAGGCCTGGGAGCACAATATCTGGCCCAATAAATGGGGCTGCTGGATCCCGCCTCCTCAGAGACTGAAGTCCCTTTTAATAACTTCTCCAAAAGGAGACAGAGGAGAACTTTTGCTAGTGTGAGCTCAGAAAGGAGAAACCCATTGTCTTTCCAGGGTGAAACTTCATGTTTTCCAGCACAGACTTTATTTAGCCACACGCAGAAAGCCAAGTGATTTCCCTTGAGACTTTTTTTTAATCCCATTGCAAGATTATGTCATGTTGAAGAGCTCAAGAGCTTGAGATCGAAAAGGCTTCCCAAGGAGGATGTGTGTGGCTGGGCCTTGGCCTCTGTTCAGGGACTTGTGGTCTGGGAAAGCTACTCACTCTGTAACATCATATGAGGTCTCACTTGTGGGACAGAAGGAAACTATTGTTACTTATGAAGTTTGTGTGTGTGTGTGTGTGTGTGTTCATGTGCGCACGCGCGCGCACACACACACAGTTGTCTGAACTATTAATTTAACATTTGCTCCTCTCATCATCAAACTCAGTAACTAGGTCTCATAGCCTGACTGAGCACATTCAGCAACCATGCGTCTCTATCCTGGTGTACTCAGAAATGTTTGAGTGAGGACTGGTAATCTCCCTGTGCTCCCTGAGTCTGAACCAGTTAAGATACATCTTCTAGCCACTCCCCATGGGGACATACATGCATTTCAGTGTATCGCAAAGGGAGAGTTACATTGATAAATGATGGGGATTCGAGCTCTGATTGGACCTCTCTCTGCTAAAAAAGGAAGCTGTTTCCTCACCAACCATTGCAGAATGACAAACACTATAGCCAGTAAGGAAACATAGATTGTCAACTTACAGACATCAACCACTTCTAGGTTAAATAACGCACCCCTGGTATGTATTTAGAAAACCATTCATTCTAACTTGAAGTCCAGTTGAGCAATACTGTGTACTTAAGACAAATGCGTTAACATAGGCTGGATCTAATGGCTTCAGATAGTAAAAAGAGCCTTAAAACAAGGACAACACCATGCTGGTCCAATATCACTGGATAAGAACCTTGCAGACACAGAGGAAGAGGCTGCATCATTGAGACTCCTCAGCAAACCCTGGTTAAGGATCGCTGGCAGGACTCGGAGGGTGTGTGTGTGAGGTGACTGTGTCAGCTCACAACTTACAGTCAGGACCCTTTAATCAGTAATCCTGCCTTCTTCACTGAGTTCTCCAAGGTTCCTCTGCTCATACACAGTAGCAATAGTGTGACATTTACCGATGGCCCTCAAGGGAATGGTAGACATAGGTCATATTACACAACAGTCAGGAACTGTGAGAGACTGGTTAGAAAACTTTCCCTCCTCTTACAGTGTTATCTCAATACCTTCACTTGGGCTTACTTTCCCTTTGTTTCTTCCCCAAATAGGGAGGGATTAAGGGAGGGAAGACAGGAGAGATGAAGGATGGGAAGACAGGAGGGAGGAAGGATGGGAAAAAGGAAGGGAGGATGGATGGGAAGAAGAATGGGAAGAAGGAAGGGAGGAAGGATGGGAAGAAGGAAGGGAGGATGGATGGGAAGAAGGAAGGGAAGAAGGATGGGAAGAAGGAAGGGAGGAAGGATGGGAAGAAGGGAGGAAGGAAGGGAGGAAGGAGGGGAAGAAGGAAGGGAAGAAGGATGGGAAGAAGGAAGAGAGGAAGGATGGGAAGAAGGAAGAGAGGAAGGAAGGGAAGAAGGAAGGGAGGAAGGAGGGGAAGAAGGAAGGGAAGAAGGAAGGGAAGAAGGATGGAAAGAAGGAAGGGAGGAAGGATGGGAAGAAGGAAGGAAGGAAGGAAGGGAAGAAGGAAGGGAGGAAGGATGGAAAGAAGGAAGGGAGGAAGGAAGGGAAGAAGGATGGGAAGAAGGAAGGGAGGAAGGATGGGAAGAAGGAAGGGAGGAAAGATGGGAAGAAGGAAGGGAGGAAGGATGGGAAGAAAGATGGGAAGAAGGGGGCATGAAAGAATTCTTTGCAACTACTAACCTTTTTTTTTTTTTTTTTTTTTTTTTTTTTTGGTTTTTCGAGACAGGGTTTCTCTGTGGCTTTGGAGCCTGTCCTGGAACTAGCTCTTGTAGACCAGGCTGGTCTCGAACTACTAACTTCTTAATAACTCTTGGTAAAGAGGATGATGGGTTCTGACAACATGTCACAGTCTCCTCCAAGTCTTCCCAGCCAGCATCAGATGCACAAGATGCCTTTTTCTTCTGAGGCAAAACCCTTCGCCTCCTGAGAGGAATCAGCCCTGGCACAGAAGCGTACCTTTACCTAAACGTTCCCAAGCTTCTTGACTTCTCTCCCTCCTCAGTTTTCTCCTCTGCAGACTGGGCTATTCCTTACAGGTCTGAGAACCACGGAAACAAGGTGTAAACAGGGAAGTCCCCCATGCTTCCCAGCACGGCTTCAGGTGTCTCTCGCACTGCCATCCGGACAAATTCATCATAGGATGCTTGCTCCTAAGAAGAGCAGCGGTCCGCCATTGGCTACCTACAGCCTAGGACATATCAGCACGATTTCATACCTGTGTTACCTCTGAGTTCCGCAGATTCTGTGAGAGGCAAGTACTGTGGTGGACGAGGAAGTGTGAACTGGGAAAGATTTGAATTCAATCTGTCCCTGCTGTCTGTGTCAGTGACAGGCTTCAAATCCTGATCTTTAATACGGAATGGCTCTGGTGCCTCTGGGCTGTCTCTGAAGTTAAGCCCAAGGCCTGAGTCATCTTCTTCATTACCTGGGCCCTGGCAATGTAAAGCCCTCTGCTTTCTTGTACCTAACAGATGTCAATGTGTTTGCTGTTTTATTTTCTTCTTAACATTCGAAGGAAAACATGATCGGGACCCTCTGGTAATCTGGAAATTCACGTGTGACCTCGGAATGTTACAGTTTTCACTATGTTTATGGGGTTTTGGTTCCACAAAGTTAATTAAACCGAATGCATGCACAGTCTCATGGAACTGTCAAAGTCAATGGCAGACCCACAGGTTGAAACGAAGGGTCTTCACAGTACTCATGCACGGTCCAGAAAGACAATACTGTCCATGACCCTGACAGGCTGTGGATCTGCCTGGGCTGCCATGTGAAGCCCTCCCTGCCTGGGAAGACAGAACAAGAGATGAATCAACCGCCCAGAGCTGTGGTATGTGCTATTTCCAAGCTGCTTGGCTCATGCGTCCTTCACAATCGAGCAGCCCACTCTAATTTGTCACACCAGAGCCTGCCTTCTTAGTAAACAGTGGTCCACACTTCTGTTGCTTGTGAGTCACCACTTAGTGTTCAAACTGAAATGCCAGAGCTGTCCTGAGTACAGTATGCAGCGTGAAACCAAGTGGGCTGGGTGACAGCGGCACTTCCCATGGAAACTTCCACAACCTGCAAAGGGGTGGAGCCTCCTTCAGGGGGTCCGTCAAGGGGGACAGCCCAGCCCCTTGCTCACAGTCACCTTCTTCTCTCAGTGAACCTCTTCTCTATATAGCTGAGGAAACAGAGAAGAGTTGATCCAGTGCATTGCCCCAAGTCCCACGAGTGTGTTTCACAACCTGACTGTATCATTCACGACAGCCCCCACTTTGTCCCCCGTGCATCCCCTCCCCGAGTCAAACCACATCACCATAGCCTCTTCCGTTTGACACACTCCTTCACTTCTCTTATCTTTGTGCTCGTGGCCTGTCATCTTGCCAGCCATAGCTCTTCCCTGCATGGTTGGCCAGACATCCCTCCTAGACCCAGCTCCAGCATTCCGACCTCTGACAAAGCCTTGTCAGCCAAGTGTCCCTAACCAGAAGAGACCCCCCCTCATTAAAGAACAGCTGACCCCTTTGCACCCCGTGCCACGTGTGTTGTTATCACACAGCTGCTTATGGCATTGGGTCTCACAACTCATTAGAAATATGAATCGAGAAGCCGCTAAAACTGCACTCAAGGACAAATAACCAAAAGTCCAGCTAATCAATAGCTGGGAAAGCTGGGGACTATCTATTTCTAAAAATACATTTTATGGAGAGCTGATGTTGCTATGACAACTTCAAAATATCTTTGGGTTCTTGTTTGGTTTTATGATGGTGCTGGCTGGCCTGGCACTTACTACATAGACCTGGTGGCCTCAAATTCAGGGAGATAGACTTGCCTGAGTGCTGGGATTAAAGATGTGCACCACCACAGCACACCCAAGTTGATAATTTGAGGGCTCCAGTTTCCTTCCACATTTCTGCTCCACTGTCTTTGTCCTGTGGCTGTTTTCCTTGAGACTGTCACATGGTGGTTTTTAAATGTCCCGCCCTTTACTATATCCAGGTGGGTAAAAAGATTGATCCAATGCCTGATAAGGTGTCAGTACCCAAGCCTGTTCCTCTTAGAGTGGCTCTTCTTCTCTTTTCACTGGTTGGAATGGGATTATCTGGATATCACTATTTACCAAAAGAGGAGGTGAGTTCAGTTGGATATACCAAAATGCCAAAGATAGGCAGGGTTTGCTTAGCAACACAGAAGAGAAATGTTCGCATTGGATAGGCAAGTATCAGTGTCTACCATGTGCAAGGATTATGCTTCCTTCTCAGTCTCTTTTTGGGGCTTAGTAGAGAACATGACAGATAGCAAATACTCAATAAATAAAGGAACAGCAGAGAAAAGACCCGAAGTTTTGTGACAGCCCAATCCAGTTTTATTTGCATAGTAAATCTGTATGTCTGTATTTTCAGACATGGCAGTGTTTGGGAATGCAAGAAAACAAGATGACGAAGAACATCTCAAGGGGACTCCAGACAGGTGTTCATTTCATAGAACTGGGCATACTCAGATAAAACTGTCCAGGAGGCTTGACAGGGTGGGGGTGGGGGGGCGATGTTCACCTTCCTGATAGATGAGCTGCCATGAGTTCCTCTTCCCAGTTCGTAACAGGTGGTTTCAAGAGCCTCGCGGGGTCCTTGGGGAATCTCATCCCCCACTCTCGATGGGAGGTCTTCAGCTACAGAGTGAACTCCCATTGAGCCATCTCAGACCATGGACTACTCCTGTAAGCTGTGGCCATTTCCAGGCTCTCAAGGATATAAACAATCTCACAGTGAATATCTTTGAGAACAAAGTCAGGTTCATCTTGCATCTGACCAGATTTCTTAATCTTCTTCTTCGTCTCCATTGCAAAGAGTGAGAATCCTGGGGGAAAGACTGCAGTTCTGTAAAGTTTCTACAGGGCTGCTGGTTTATGTTCCCTTGGCGGGAACGTAAGTTTGCCTTGTGCTCACCACAGCCCCACCCCTCCCGCTTGCTCTCTATCGCTGAACACCCATGCCTTCAACTCCTTCTCCGTTCAGTCCCAGTTCTTCTAAACACTCATGGTCATATCCCAACCTAGCTTCATCTCTTGATCCAGACCCAGCCGACACACAGTAGTTCCCAGACACCATACCCCCTCGTGCCCACATGCCAATGAGGGGTCCACAGATCAGATCCAGTGCCAGGAGGCCCTTTTGTTTAGTCCTCCACACTTCCCTTCCTCCTGGCGGATCTTAGGGCCTTCTCAGTCACATCCTCCCTTTATGCTGAGGTACAGGGACACTCATGCCTTACACATCCTCCCTCTCGACTTCAAATGGCAAATTTACATTTTCTGTTAAAATTCAACTTCTAGAAAGGTGTGGGCTATTCACTCCTTCTGTCCCAGGCTGGAGGTCCCTTCTGTGTATCCTCAGAACCTGACATGCTCACCGCTTCTCTGTGCTGTACCCGTGGGTTCAGTCGGCTCTCAGTCTTGGATTGTTCTGTGAAGGATCCCACGAGAGCTAGGCCTGGGTCCTCGTCACTCCCCTGTCTCTCCAGCCTGAGGCTGGGAGGTGCTAGATTAGTGCTCTATGGCGGTTTGCTGCGTAAAGAGCTGATGCTCACTAGGATGTTTGAGGAAGGACTAACGCTGGTAGAGCAGTGGTCCTCAACCTGTGAATTGTGACTGGGGGCGGGCATCAAATGACTTTTCACAGGGGTCGCCTAAGACCATAAGAAAACACATACATTTTTACATTATGATTCATAGCAGTTGCAAAATGATAGTTATGAAGTAGCGATGAAAATAATTCTATCAGGTGTGGGGGGCGGGGTCACCACAACATGAGGAAAACCATATTAAAGGGTCACAGCATTAGGAAGGTTGAGAGCCACTGTGGTAGAGAATATATATTGGTAGGAACCCCCTCCAGGTGTAAACTGGACTGTCAGCTTTCCTGTGTTATGTCCACGTGCCCTGTGTGACTTTCCTTCCTGATGAGACCAAGGTACACCTGGACATTCTGTGGCTTGCAAACACATCTCTTCTCCTCTGGGATATTGCTTTACTTATGTGTGGAGAATAAGCTGAGAGGAAGTAGACAGTGCATCTTACTGTTGTGTAAGATGTCAGGGGTGAGAACATTCTTGCTTCAATTGCTATGTGTCCACTCTATTAATTACTAAGAGCTTACAGTGGACTGGTCCCTATGTAAATTATTACATGCATTTTCTCCATTCATTTATATATATATACATATATGCACACACATATATACATACACATACACACAGACACACACAGAGACACACACACAGACACACACACACACACACACACACACACATATACAAATCCTTCAAGTGTGATGGTCTTCTTTTCCCTCAGCCTATAAACAAAACTCTAGATTTGGAGAGCAAGGAAACCTGCCACCATGAAGCAAACAGCTCCAAACTGATCTATAACATTTTCCAGAACTACCTGGTACCGTTGCAAACAGGGCCAGTCCTCCTTTGTGTGCAATGAGGCAGATAGACTCCACCCTGGTTCCCATCTTCCAGGTATGAACTCGGAGCCTGAGTGCTAACAATTTAACTAAGCACTCTTGCTTGGTTGCTTAGGCAGGGGGAACAGGAGTCGGAGTCTGCCTTTCCTGGTGCTTATCCAACTCCTATATAGAGAACTCAGGGAAATGCCTTTTGGGTTTGACACTTATTCATGGTCTCTCAAGGGAGCAGGCTGCTGTGGTCCTGCAAACCCCATTCTAGCAACAGACCCCCTTCGTGCCAGCATTCCAGGAAAACAGCTCCCTCTTTAGGCAGACTCGGGGAATGCGGTCAGAGCATCTGCCAGTAAGGCTCCCTCCCCCATCCTTTTGGCTTAGGCTATTGGGGCAATTATGTTGACTAAAAGCTGTTTTATGGAGTGACCGAGCCCTGCTTTGGGTGGCTAGTACTCACACATCACCTCTGTTCTGTGTAATTCACATCTGCGAGAGGATTTTCTCTCTCGGAATCAAGGGGAAGAGAAGATGTCGGTGATTGTTGCAGAGACTGCAGAGGGAGTTTATCGGTACCCACCTCAAAGGAAAAGCTCATCTACCTGAGATATCTACAGGTGGGGTTGTGGATAGCCTGTCACTGAACAGCTGGAGGAGAAAGGGAAGGGCTGGGACAGAAGAACGGCACGACATGACCCAAGCAAGGATGAGCGTGTAGTAAAAGCCCAAGTTGGGGCTTTCATACCCAGCTCTTTCATATCTCTTGAAGATATTTATTATACCATACCTGGGTGACCTGAGGGTCCATATGCCCTCCTGGTGATTCAGTCATTTCGAGGAATGTGCCATTTCCCCACTGGCACAGGGGTTCCCAAGGTCAGCCCTGACGTTGTGTATCATTGGTCAAATCCTGTTCCTCTTATGGACCAAACTGATCATCACTAAAAAGGGCCCTTGACCTGTAGAGGAGAGACACCTCCCATTCGAGGGCTTCTTAAGGCATTCTCTAAAGGAAGAGGTCACAGATAGAAAACAATATTTGAAACCTACTGGACCAGATACTTGCTGTGACTTACTTACTCATGCTTCCATTCAGCAAACACCAAGTGCCTGCTGGGTACCAGGTGCTCTTGTAACATCCAGGAAGGGACAGCAAACAAAATGCAGATTTCTTTGTACAAAACAAATTATAATTTTAAACTGAGAGTTTTTAGCCCTCTGCCATATGCTTCCTTGCCTTCTTACACGGAGGCCACATCCTTGTCCTCAGGGTCAACAAGAATGCATCATTTTGCTCACGGTTTACATGCTGCCTTCTGCTTGTCTTATTTCCCCGTGAATACATGGAGTTTGATACATGGCGTTCACAGATTCTTGCCTGGCTGGAGGCATGTGATTTTTCTACTGGGAATTAGAACAACTGAGCTGATGAAACAGGCTTGCTTTTTGAAGTGGTTAGTTTATTTATAGGAACTTTTCTGACAGATAAAATAACCATCATGTCTAATGACTCTTGCTGGGTGTAATATTCCTTATAAAAAACAATAAGAAGCCATATAAGGAGGTATCAGATGCATCATAATAATTCAGTTCCCATGACATTTATGTGATCTTTTTCAACATCTGTCCACATGTAGATATTGGAGGAAAAGGCCCCGAGACTGATAGTAGACCCGATCAGCAACAGGTCTTTTCCAGGGCATTCTCATGTGCCTCCTCCTGGCTCACTTAATCTTCAGAGCAACCATGGGAGAACTTGTCAGTTTCTGGAGACAGTGAACTTGAATGTCTAATGTCTTTCCGGAGCTCACAATGCCAGCAAGAAGCCTGCTTTTGAAATACGCATCCATTCTGTCCCAAATCCACTTGCTTCCTTTCTACCAGTGAGTCATGCCCTGCAGTTTGCTTGGCCATTTCTCCCCCACTTGTTTAGGCACATTTTTAAGGAATGGCTAGAGAAACCCAGTGACCCCCTCCCCCAACACACACACACACACACACACACACACACACACACACTTCAAAGGTAATGAGGGGCTTCTTCCACTCTCTTCCCAGGCATCACTGAGTGATGGCTATACAGCTTCTGACATAGCACCCCCAAATTTGGGAATATCAGCATTCTGACTTATGGATGTCTTTCCCTTGCCATGTTTGTCTATCAGGCTCACGCTATACCAAGAAGGCAAGGTCTTTTGCATGTAGCATTTTGGAACAAAGTAGTTAAAGGCATCAAAAAAAAATGAAATGCAAAATACTTCCATACCATCCATCCAGGGATTTCCCCTGACAGGAATGAAAAAAAAAATCAGTGAATAACAGCATGGCTTCAATCTCCAAGATCTCTATAATTAAAGTCATCTCTATATAATGTATCTGAAAAGTTAAAGTTTCATATTATTGTGACTTTGCAATAATTTACTTAGAGAATGTTTATATTCTACAGCAAAAAAAAGATGATATTCTCAATTCAAAATTCTGATGTCAGGGTATACTCACATTTGACTTATGGAGCAAGAATCTGCTTCTGGCCTGAACATCGCCCCACCTGCCTTTTCCTCTCCAGTTTGGGAGACTGTATTGGGAATGCTAGCAGCAGAGATGCGTGGCAGTCACACAACCCTGCAAAGAACAGGCTTACAGGCCTTACACTGCCAATCCCAAAGCCAAGCATGGGGACTGTGGAGACAGCCCAGTGGGCAAAGAGCTCACTGTGTGCACATGAGGACCCAAGCCTGTGAGGAAACCTGAGCCCTCTGTATGTTCCAGTAACCCAGGCTGAAAAGAAGAGAAACAGGAAGATACTCAGGACTGGCTCATGAATTCAGGTTTCCGTGAGAGACCCTGTCTCAAAAAGTATGGTAGAAAATTATAGAGGAAGATGTTCAGTGTTGACCCCTGGCCTCCACACACACACACACACACACACACACACACACACACACATAATGCACTCAAAACTATATGTAAAACCATGGTTCCCAAGACAGTATGATCCTGACCGAAGAATAGACACATACGTGGGTGGTAAATTGGAAGTCCATCAGCACACCCTCACAACTACCTTTTAATGAATATGTCCATCCAGACATCCATCATTAACAGGCAAAGAATAGTTTCGTCAGGAAACATAAAGGACAAGTATAAATCCACGTGGAAACAGTGGAATCTATACCTCATGTGGTATACATAAATGAATCAAAAACCTACTAGAGATACAGCTATAGAAATGCTAGAAGAAAACACACAAGTACTTGATGTGGTTTTGCCTCAGTTCTAAAAACACAAGGGTCAAAAGAAAAAGAATAAATTGCGTTTCCTCAAAATGTTTCATTCAGTTCCTCAACTGCATCAGAACTTCCATCTACCGTGGAGCCCTGAAAGGAACTTTTGTCTTTCAAAGACCACCATCCAAAAAATGAAATGACAGCCCTCAGAGTGGAAGGACCTGGTAAAGCGGCTCTGCCCAGAATACATACCGAAGTCTGTGACTCCACCCTCGTAACAGTTTGACAAGGTCTCCTCCCAATTCCTGTTGGAACTTGGTTCCCACTGTGGCAGTATTAAGAGGTGGGGCCTGTAGGAGACGATGGAGCTGTAAGTGCTCTACCAGCAAGAGTGGACTGAGCCTGATGAACGAGCCTGAGAGAGGGGACTGAGCCTGATGAACGAGCCTGAGAGAGGGGACTGAGCCTGATGAACGAGCCGGAGGAGGGCCCTTCACTTCTCTTTGGCTTTGGAAGAACGCTCTATCAAACCCTGTTCATTTTCCCATTACATTTACAAATGAAGACACCTGGGGGGGGGGGACTCATTATGATCAATGGCCCTCAGCAGACGCTGAAACAACCAGCCTGAGTCTGGATCTTAGAGGATTCTCCGTTCCACACTGAGTCATAAGTATCTATTCTTAGGCCATTCTTCTACTTTTAACTATTAAGAATCACCTTGTTTTGATAGAGACGACTCTCTTTTCCTACTTAACGAGAGACTAAATCTGCTGGAACTTTAGGGAGTATGTTTCATCTGATATTGTAAACGTCTGCAGTATTGGCTTTGCTTTGTTTCTGTTTGTGTTTGTGATGCTGGAGAACGGGCCCAGGGCCTCACACACACTAGGCAAGCTCTCTGCCACAGAGCTGCAGCTCCTAACAGCAGTTGCTTTTTATTATGATCAATATTTGCTCAAAAGATTAGGTTTGTTGGAGATGACTGCGAAACAGAAGCGCAGTCTGAATATTTGAAGCCCCAACTGCGCCTTACAGAACAAGGAGCAAGTCCTTGCAAACTTTCTTCTTCATAACATATTTCCAATCAATTGCTTCAGCTGGGTGTGGTTGAACACAGCCTTAATCCCAGAAGGCAGAGGCAGGTGGATGGATCTCTATTGGTTCAAGGCTAACCTGGTCTACACAGTGAGTGAGTTCCAGACCAGCCAAGGCTACATGGTGAGGCCCTGCCTCAAAAAATAAAAAATAGAAGAATAAATAATAAATGTCTACATTTTAATAGATAGGGCTACCCACTTGTGTTTATCCACTATAAGGAGTGTTAGCTGGGCTGGGGAGATGGCTCAGTGTCTAAGGCGCTTGCTGTGCTCACATGAGATCTGGAGTTTGGATGTAGAGTGGAGGTAAGAGCCAGGTGGGTGTGGCAGCTGTCAATAATCCCAGCACTTAGGTAGCAGAGACGAGTGATCCCTGAGGCAAGCTGACTTGCCAGAATCAGCAAATTCTATATTCAGTGAGAGGCTTTGTCTCAATAAATAAAGTGGAGAGAGATGGAGGAAGACACCCAGGATCCTCACACATCGTCCCACGCGTACATCTGCATACATGTCTAATCTCACACACATAAGTACACAAACATGTGGAAAATGTATTATCAAATCTGCACCATTGAATGGTACGTCACTATTACTCTATATTATTGAATCTAAGATGCCATTAATCTAAATATATACCATCAATATATGTGTCACTATAAAAGAAAAAGCTTTTGATTAAAATATGCAATGCAATCAATTCGAAAAATGCTTTCTAAATTTGAAGATAGAACACTCTCCTGCATACATAGCCATTGGATTAGGCATATGAGCCACATCATCTTGAATTGCAGGTGTCTAAGGGTGTTCCTATTGACTATTTCTTTAGGATCCCCAGGTCTCCTTTCCTTTACATGATGTTTTCATAGTAAAAACAAAATCCTAGAGTGATTTTGATGCTACAGAATTCATTTCCAATGATTTTGAAGTTGAAGATCACACTTAGGCGTCGTTCGACATAGCATGTCTTCGTCATAATGAATAGTTAGCATTTCTTCAGCCAGTAGAAACCTCACACGAATATTTTGAATCTATGTGCATTCTACTCTAACGCCCACCAGGGTGAATTATGTGAGCGCTATTTATCAAGTAGCTGGAACTTCTGGAGTACGCCAGTGAGATGGCACATTTGAAATCTAGACAATCCCCCAACAGTGCAGAGCGCAGACTCCCTAGCTCAGGGGCATTAGTCACCGATGAGACTGCTGAGAAGCCACAAGCTCAGCCTCTGAGGAATGCACATCCCACAAGGGAAGAGTCGCCAGCTGTGACTGGATCGCCATCATTTCCTTGAGACTGGATTTTTATCACCGGCTTGGATCCGCACATAGGCCACAAAACTGCTTCCATGGAGAGGGTCATTTGAGGGTCAGCAAATCTATTCTCACGGTCCCCAAGTCCTCCACTTGCTGGCAGGCCCTGACATCTTGGTGTCACCCCTATGAGGTGAGGAACTACCTCCCAAGTCTTTCTTTCTGGAGTCTTAGTCTATGATGGTTTACTGCTGGTCTGGAGCCAAGCAGGGTCTTGAAAGGAGGAGTCCTTTCTAGGTGCTCTGGGTTAGAAGAACACAACAGTGCTAATCCAGCCCATCCCTTAGAGGAGAAACAGCTTCTGGGAACAGTTGCTAGGAAGTCGAAGCTACTCGGAGTGTGACGTTGCCCCAGAGAACACCCCCTGGTCCGAGTGCTCGGTGTGAGACGGTCTCTGTCTGCACATCCATTCCATGCTCTCCCTAACCCACAGCTTGCTTTCCAGTCCAGGTTATGGGTGAGCTGGTGAGGTGTTCATATCACCAATGATGCTGGCCAAGTTGGGTAAAATCTTTCATGCCTAGACACTGATGGACCAGCATGACCCATACATGAGTTATCTTTGGCCCAGAAGTTGCCTCAGAATGATCAGCACAGCACAGTCTGGAGTCATTTTCCTTAGTAGTGGACCGTCCGTGACCTGATCTAGCTAAAAGACTCTGAGCAGAATTGGAAGTGTCCGTACTAGATGGAATGACAGGAGAAAGCAGGCTAAGGAAGGACACCAATCCCCAAGCAAGAGGAAGAAGTAGGTAAGGGAATCAGGGGTACTCTCTGTCATTGAGATCTTGTGGTTTGCACACTATCAAAATGGTCTGAAGTGTGTGAGTGTGTGGGTGCTTGTGCGTGTGTGTGTGTGTGTGTGTGTGTGTGTGTGTGGTATGTATGCTTGTGTGCAGACACATTCATCCATGTATACATGTCTCTGGAGGCCAGAGTTCAGCACTGGATGTCTTTTTTGGTCTCTTTCTACCTTAGTTTTTGAGACAGGGTCTCTCTCACAGAATTTCAGCTAGATTCACTGGCCCACCGGTGAGCCCACTTCCCAGTACTAGAACTGTAGGTGCGTGCTGTCATTCCTGGATTTTATGTGGGTGCTGAAGATCTAAACTCATGACATCAGGCTCATGCAGCATCATCTTAACCATTGGACCGTCTCTCCAGCCACCAAAGACTACTGTTTAATGATTAAGATGTTCTGTTGGGTGTAGCTCAATGGTAAAACACCTGCCTTGCATGGACATGCAAGTTTGACCCCCAGCCCCACAAAAAGCAAAGAAAAGAGTAAGATGCTTGTTTCTGAGACTGCAGTTTTGCTCCCGTGTAAATCGCAATAGTCTGTCTCGGGTTTTCATTATGATAAATGTACAGACTACAGCTTCGTCTCAGTTTCCTCCAATGTGGGACCTCATAGAAACACTCCATCCCAGGTCACTTGTGATGTGATCTAAGGGAACAGGTGAGAAAGGAGAAGAATGGAGGGGAAAGGAGAGAGCTAATACCAGGAAATCACCCTGTAGGGCAACTGGTGCTTGGTCCCTTCAGTGACTGCTTAGATGCTTGTAAAATGTAATCTCAGAGCTGGAAGGACAAGACATTCACCTGTTGAATCCCATGTCTTAAAATCAGCCTCCAGATTTCCTGTTACCATGTGTGAATACACAGCTACCTCTGTGAACTTCCTGCTTTGCCCATCTGTGCATCCCAGGGAGCATGGCTACATGCCTGTCTCACTGGTCTTGCAGGCAGCTCCTTCGGCGCCCCAGGGAACAGGTCACAATTGCAGTCTGTGTAGGAAAAACCGAGACCTCTGAATACCTCAGCACTCTCCAGCGCACCTATCTGCAATTAACCTTGTCAACAAAACCCTGTCTTGGGGAGAAAACATATTTTCAAAGGGTTCAGGGTGTCTAGGTTCATGTATCGTACAAAGTCTCACCCAGGCGGATCCCTTTCATTTGCTAAGGAAGACAATTCAAAATGCATGCTTGTACTCCAGCTGTTTATTCCTTAGAAAAGCTACTCTTCTTTCTTAAGAGTGTGCAAGCACACACACACACACACACACACACACACACATACACACAGAACCTACTGCCTGGACTGCCACAGTGTGAGACATTTTCAAAAAGTGCCATTCACATCCTAAACAGACTTCTGCAGAGCCAGAGACTACACTACGGCTGCCCATACACCACTTCTTCCTACTCACTCCCATCCAAGCACCATTCTGCTTTCCTATCACATATCAGGAGGGATACTGCTCCACCCCTGGTCTGCATGTTTTTCTTAAAGCGCTCCCCAGAGTTATGAAAATGTTAGCAGCCCTCATTGGAAAGCAGCCTCAGCAGGTATTACCACGTTCTGTGTTAGTATTAAAATAAGTGAAGATGGTTGGGTGTGAGAGTAGGGAGCAGGGAGGGCCCTAAGTGGCAGAGGAGGATGCATAGACTGAGCAGCTGGAAGCTTCCATAAATGAACTACAGTCTCTTGTGGTCTGAAGTGGGACTGACATTTCTGATCCAATTTGAAGCCGGCTCGTTGCTACTAGAGCGTCCCCGAGACTCCGTGTTCTACCGTTTGGCATCAAGTGTGTTCTTCATCTGCCATGTGGACTCTTCAGCAGTTGTGTGTCCGGAGACCTTCAGAGGTCAAGTCCCTGTGGAACACTGCCTGAGACAGCCCTTGAACAAGCTCAGCTGGCAGCACTTACATGGGAGGCCATTTACAGGCCCCCGAGACTCCCTAACTATAAAGTAAGTCAACCCAGATTCGGAGAAAACGATCAACAGATAGTCCTGAACCAAGGCTGGTGTTAGAAGGTGTAACAACAAGGTTTGGGCGGGGGGGGGGGGGGGGTAAATACAAAGATCGCCTGAAAGAACCGAAATGGAGCGAGCTATGGGCAAGTCTGGCCTGCTGCCTGTTTTTTGAAACTGAAGTTTGTGCGGCACACAGCCACAGCCGTCCCCTTATATATTGCAGATAGCTGATTTTTACCCTATGGTGGCCGAGGTGGGGATATGTGAAAGAGACAGTGTGGCTTGCTGAGACTAACCCGTTTACTACCCAACCCAGTACAAAATAAAGCCAATGAGCCCGGGGCAGTGAGGTCTTGACATCTCTGCCTTTCTTCTCCACAGTGCTAAGATTTACCACGGATTGGGAAAGCCCACTGGGAAGGTCTCAACTGTCCATCCGATAGTCCTAAAACAGGAGGAGAGAGGACAGACACTGCATCACCGCCCTCTCTGAAGACTGTGTCTCTCCGAGAGGGGTGGCCGTTCATCTCACCAATCAGTCCTCCCAGACAGAGCATTGGATGGCTCCCAAGAACCACAGTGGGGGTTGGGAACATAAATGTGGGTAAGGATTGCTCCAAACTGGGCTGTGTTTTAAGGAGATGTCCCCCTAGAGGGTTCACAGGGAGGTGCTGCCTGTGCCTTAGTCTCCTCTTTGTACTCTGTCTCCATCGCTCTTCCTCTAAGTCCCTGGTTCCCCTGCCTCCCTAACTCTTGCCTAGTCTCCTTCCCTTTCTTTCTTCCTCCCTCTTGCCCACATCTCAGGCCAGCCAGTGCCACCCAGTGGCTCCGACAGGCATTACTTATTTGCTGCCTGCCATGGAGGTAGGGAATGAGTTGGAAGAGTCAGGAATCCTTAAGAGGGGGGAGTTTCAAAGGCAGTGGGAAGGCTGCAGAGAATACTTACAATGACCACGCCAGACATTAACTTTTAGGGGCATTTACACTTTAGTATAAATGAAAGCTCCCAGGGTAGATTTGTTATAGGGAAAGGCACCAGGACCATCCTTTTAGGGGATTAATCTGGGTGCACGACTCTAAGCAGAAATTTACACTGGATATGGCTAACAGTGTTAAAGTGTGGATTTTAAGATGTACCCAGAGGGCAGACCTCAGGCCAGTGTTCTTACTCAAGGAAAAAGTAACAGATGATAACTTCAGCCTGACCATGAAAAGCTCCAAGGCGCATGCACCCTTTTCTCCGTGTGCAGTACACTCTCAAAGCATTGTAATCTATGATCACTCTCGAGAACTGCAGGACGTGAGTCCTCTTGGCTAGGGTCTGGGGAAATGGCTCAGTGGTTAAAACACCTGCCACGCCAGCATTTGCACTAAAGTCTTAATCCCCAGAACCCACACAAACGCCCAGTGGACATGCAGGCTTGTAGTCTCGGCCCTCTCAAGGCAGAGACAGGTGATATCCCTGGAGCAAACAGGCTATTGGTGAGCTCTGGGTTCCAGTGAGAGACCTTGAATCAGTGTGCGTGCGTGCATGCGTGCACGCACGTGTGCATGTGTTATGTGTGTGTGTGTGCGTGCATGCATGTGTGTATGTGTGTGTATGCTTAAGTATATGTCATATGTGTGGGTGCTGTTGGAGGCCAGAAGAGGGCATCAGAGAGCCTGCAGCTGGAGTTACAGATGGTTGTGATCTGTCTAAAATAGGAGTCTTTTGGATAGGCAGCAGGTTCTCCTAACAGCTACGCCCTATCTTCCAATGCCAGCACCCCATTACTTCTTTACCGTCCCACCCTGAAATATCTCCTAATGAGGAGTAACATTTCAACGAAAGTTTTTGAAGGAGAAACCACTGTCACTGGATAACAGAGGGGTGGGGTGTGCTCTGTTTTAGGACACTTCCCTAGCATGTCCAAGACCGTGCCTTTGAGTCACAGCACCAAGAGAAGCGAATATAAACAGATAAAACAATAGCAACACAAACTGTAGCCGAGCCAGTCTAGTTCCTGAACTGGACTGGAAGGACGGGATGACCCCACAAATCCTTTACCTGGGGGGACTTCAGGAGGATGGGTAAAGTGTACAGTGAGTAGGAACACATCACTTCTAGGAAGGTGACCCTTAGCATTGAACTCTGGCTCAGAATTAGACGGAACCGTTGAGAACTGCTGATTGCTGCCCGTTTTAAAACTGCAAAAATGATTCCAGTACATGATTCATCAGGAAATCAACCCTCATAGAGTTGAATGCACAGGTCTGCTGTCCTTCCTGGGTGCATTTTTGCACATCACAGGTCTGTCATCTCGAAATTTTCCTCTCACATGGCAAGCCCAGACGACTTTAGTAAGGACAGAATGTTAACTAGGAAAGACCTCAAATCTCACCTTATAAGGTAGGCATCTATTTAAAAGTCTTTATACTGTTTAGATCTGTTTAGAAGCCCTCTCTTAGTAGCTGGTAAAAGAATGTTATTATCCCCCTTTTTATTGAGATTTTATGCATGTATATAACTGTATTTTGATCAAGTCCATCTCGTATCCCCTTTCCTCCAATTATTTCCCCATCCCTACTACTATGATTCCCTCCCCAGTTTCATGTGTTTCCTTAAACATTTTTATTTAGCCTATCAATTCCACTTAGTGTTGTAGTATAGGGGTGTAGGGCACCTACTGGGGTGTCAATAGCCACTAGGGGCCACATCCCTGAAGAAAACCGAGTCCCCGGTCTAAAAACTTTTTGAAGTCAGAATCTCTCATTGATAAGACCATTTTAGATGGAAGAATCCTTTTGAATAAGCTTCCTGTCCAGTTTTTCCCGTTCCCTCTGTGTGGCTTCTTTTCCAGAATAAAGAGCTGATCTCTCCCATGCTGTCTACTTTGTGGGCTTTGCTGATGCACCTGAAGAGGATTGTGCCTCCTAGATGCTCCCCCTCCATACACATCACCAGCCTGCTGTTTGCCTTCCGTCTCCTTGCTCTAAATGAAGATGAAGACAATATTTATTCACCTCCTCTTCGATAACATGACCCAACAGTGCCACCGAGGGGTCCTGCTGGAGGTCATTTCCTTAATGACTTGCCTCATGGAAGGGTTTGTCTGCCCCATGCGGGTGTCCACAGCTCTGATGATTTGTCATAGGGCTACAGACGAGGAGTTCTGAGTTCTACCCTAGTTATGATAGTGACTCATGAGCTGCTCTTAGGGAAATTTGTTGAACTTTGAATCCAGCTATTTGTCCCTATAAAAATAACACGGTTGCCCTTGCTTAATTATATTTTGTTTTTACGAGGCAGGGTCCATTTATCAGATTCCACCCAGTTTGTCTTGTTTCTTTTCAGGGTCTTGAATTCCTTATGTTCTTTTTAAATTTTTCTTCTGTGAGTTTGTATGACTGTTGGTCAGAAGACTAAGTTGATTTGAGACCAAGGGACTCCCCTCTTGGGTTCCCCAGCTCCTCGGGTGGTAGACCCCATCCAAGATGTGACAGGAATCTCCTCCAGGGATGTCTATAGAACAGAGGGAACCAGTCATGTTGTTGAGAAATGATTGTTCCATGCTTCCATGTAAACGAACCATAAATACACCATGCTAGAAGGCAGGTACCAAGGACTACACACAGTGGTGTTCTCTTAACTTTCATGCCAATGGGTAAAAGGGCAGAACTGTAGGACTGAGTGGGGAGAGAGAGGGGAGGGAGGGAAGACTAAAAAGAAGCATCAAAGCCTTTTTAAAGTTTTTTAAATTTAAATTTATTTTCTGGTGTATGAGCGGTGTGTCTGCATGCATGCATGTGTACCATGTATATGCCTGGTATCTGCAAAGGTTAGAAGTGGGTGTTGGACCCCCTGGAACTGGAGTTACAGGTGGTTGTGAGCTGCCATGAAGTGCTAGGAACTGAACCCAGGGTCTCTACAAGAACAACAGGTGCTCTTCTTCAGCAAACCATTTCTCCAGCCCTACAGCACACCCCCCAACCTTTCTTGGTATAAGCCTCTAGCCTTTATCTTTTGTTATTGTTCTTTGGTTTAAGGGAGGAGTGGCTTAATCTGACTCATGCCTGAAGGGCTGCACTTCCTTATGATGGGGAAGGCATGGTGGTGGCCATGGCCTCAGGAGCATGCGGCTGCTTGCTGACATGGGTGTGCGTTAAGAAGCAGAGAAGAGGGGAATGGAGTGTTCTTATGTCATGTCTTGACTGTGGTAGTTGTTGCATGATAAATTTGTCAAAATGCATGAAAGGCACTAAAATGTATGGATACCACTAAGTTAGCAACGCCACCTCTGCCCCCTCCCCCCCCCCCGTTTTTAAAAGGGGGAGGGGTGCAATTTCTCTGACTTGGTTGCTATTATGTAAGATGGGAACAGTGTAGCTTCTGCTGCTGGCAACGTTGTTAAATACTCTGTGTCAATTTTGCTTGAAGTTACCATGCTCAACCCTTACATTCCTTATAAACGTTTTTTCATGTCTCTTTTCTTGGTAGTGTTGAAGACCATGCTAAGCAAGTATTCTACTACTGAATTTCAATTTCCAGGCTTTTCCATGGTGGGGGGTGCCTACAGGCAACATGGGTCTCACTATGCAGGCCGGCCTGGAACTCACTTCCCACCTCTTCCTGAGTGTTGGGATTATCAATTTGCTCCTCTGAGCTTGATTTTCTTTCATATTTTAAAAATGAATAACAAAAAGGCTACAGACTATGACATTTAATCCCTCCCTTTCCAGTCTAACTTATTTTCCCATGTTGGTTAAGACAGCCAAGCCATTGCAGACCAGGACCTATGAAATGGGAATTCTCTTTTCATCCCTAAACTGTTAGTCATCTTTCTACTACTATGAGAAAAAAATACCCGAGGAAACCCAACCAAAAAGTTTATTTTGGTTGCTAGTGTCAGAGCTCCCAATCTATGGATGCTGGGCTGAGTTCTGTAACCTGAAGTGAGGTCCAGTACCATGGTGAGACGCCCATGAAGGCTCACATGGCAGCAAGGAGGAGAAACAACAGAGGAGGGTCAAGGTCTCAATATGCCCTTCAAGAGCATGTGTCCAATGACTTACTTCTTCTTGCATTTAGACCCCGCCTCCTGCAGGTTAGACCACTTTCAGACAGCAGCATCAGGGTTAGCTGAGCCTTCAACAGAAGAGTCTGAGAGAGGCACTTGAGGTCCAAACTGCTGCATAGTGCTTGCATCTGTAAGTCCAGCCCCTAGAAGGCAGAAGCAGAAAGATGCCAGAAGCTCAAGGGCATCCTGGGCTACAGGGTTCACCCTGTACAGGCTAGCTTGTTCTCCACAAGGAGACCATGGCTCAAACCAAGCATAAGGAGATAATAATGCAATGTCAAAGCTGTATGCGACTTTTAGTAGGTTTGTTAGAGAAATCTTTTATTGTGTGAAGGTTTCTTGGCATTCTTCGTGTCAAGAATTATTTCTTCTTTTATGTAAGTGACTATTGACATTTTTACTGAACATTTTCCTGTATCTACTGGAATCATGTCAATCTATAATCTGCAATTGCATGACTCGTTGTGTGTGTGAGAGGGGGGGGGGGAGAGAGGGAGAGGGGGCGGGATGATGATGATGATGATGATGTCTCTGCCCCCTAGCCCAAATCTAATTTAAATATGATATTTGTTCCCGGTCCTTCTTATCTTTGGAGAGAAACTGACACTCAAAATACTCCATTGGATTCTAGAAGGTTCGGAAGAACTCTTCTCTCATATGATTTTGAAATGCTTCTTTTTCCAAATGACCCTTAGCCTGTGCATTTGTCCATACCACAACTGAAGCTTTGGTTGACTCCCTCATGCCTCCAGATAGATCTCGGCTATAAAATTTTGGACTGAGTCAATAAATAATAATTCATTCCTTTGGCAAGAGTTAAAATATACATATTTATTTCCATTTTCTCAGTCATGTTACTAGTTTACATTTTAATACCTCTCTTTATTAAGAAGGAAGACCGTAGCTCACATCTAGGAGCATGAAGGTTTATTCTGAAGAGTTTAGGATGTGGGTAGAGAAAACTCAGAAGTCTAGTAGCACCCAGAATCTTCTAGCAGGAAGTTTCCTCTGGTGACATAGGTGGCTGACTAGCACCAAGTGTGGTTCAGTAAACTCTTGAAAATTCTGTTCTCAAGGGAGAGCGGGGGAGATGCTGTGTTTAATGAATAAACGCAAGGGCTTTGGATTTAGAGGACTCAGTTTAAGTCTCCAGCTCAACAATTAGTACCTGGGTGGCCATGGATACATCATTTAACCTCTCTATTTTTGGAGGCATTGTCTCCGAATTACAGTTGGAAGTAGGTGGTTTTGAGTGCCCGGGCACACAATAGATTCTCAAAAAATGTCAACTGCCATTCCAATCACGGTTGCTTAGGCATAACCTGACGTAATAAATAGGTTCCAGCATGAGAGGGCACTTAGAGGAGTTTTTCTGGTTTTTGTTTGCCTTTCGATTTCTATCAGGAGGGGGGAAATATGTAATTTTTAAAATGCAGCGATGGAGATAGGAACAAAGGGAGCCATGACTCATGCCTCGCCATTTGCATCATTTGTTTATTATTTCGTGGTCGGCAATACTTCAGACAGTTATATAATCTCTCCCCTTTCGGGGGACTGTCAGGATGTGACATCCGGAAAATGAAGAGGGTGCGCTTTGTGTGAGATGCAAGGTAGGGTAGGAAAAGAGAGTCGCTTCATCCCCCTAGTAGCGCGGTGGAGCACAAGCCTAGGCACTGCCTGGGGAACCGCTTATCCCCTGGAGCTGGGCCCTTCTCTGTCCAGCTCGCTGTCATACCCTGGACTTGAGTCCCTGTTTCATCCCCAGTCCTACTGGCCTCGGGGTCTCACTAGTCTTTGAAGCCGAGTTTGAATTGCCCCATAGAAAAGAGAAGACATTTTTTTTTCCTCAAATACATGTTCTCTTGTCAATCTAGGTTCAAGGAACACAGTTGAATTGTCATCTACGGCAGGACAGGCATAGTTCATCCGTGTCATTCCCGGTCTCCCTGCACTGCCTTCCCTATCCATTTCCTCCCTGACTTCCCCTCTCTTCCTGACTTCTCCTCTCTTCCACCCGGGTCCTCCTAGGGATCATTTTCATTTGTGCAGCAGGACCACCCCCTCTCCCAGCCTCCCCTTCTCCCTGCCTCTCCCTGCCTTCCAGGGGTACTGAACCTAGGGCTTTATACAGGCCAGGGAATCTCTCCCCCTGGGACACGTCCCCAGCTGGGTAAGAGGAATTTCTTCATCTCGCTGTTCTCCTTTCTCCTTCTCTAGATTTATAAGTTGGAGAAAAAAAAAATCTTAGGGTCTTCAATTTTTTTTGCCGAAGCCCCTCTGTTAGGTGTATTCACTTGGAAGTGTGTTGATACATGGAGTCAAAGGGAACGGTGAGGGAAAGAGTAATGGCAGATGCTAAATCATGTATAAAAAGGAAGGTCCTGCTGCCCGAGTTTTGACCCTGCTCCATGGTGAACAGGTCTCGATAATGTTGAACTGTTTAAGGCTATGCTTGCCTGACAACGTCTTCTCTGCAATGTGACTGCATATCCATTAGCATCTGAATAAAAAAAAAAAAACTAAGTCTGGTATCAATGTGACCAACCAGTGCTGAACCCTTTGCTTGGTGGCCCATTTATTTCCTTGTCTGAGACACAAACACAGCTTGGAAAATGAGTTCAATCTGAGCTTGCTTTAAGGAAGAGGGCTATTTATCTGGCAAAGCAGTGTGTCCCACGTGGGAAATTACATATTGAGAGAAGTACCAGACTAGGAAGAAAGAGTAAAAAATGATTTTCAGATCCTCGAAGGTTGTGACCGGGATGGGTGTGGGGAGATAGGCTTGTTCCTTTTGTTCCCCACGTCGTTTCCCCAATGACCACGGAAAGCTTGCCTTCTAGGGGTCTGAGCACCTGGCTACGGTACGTCCATGGTCGTCTGTGGTCTGTCATGATTCCACTGCACCAACACACTCTCCCTCGTTCCCTCCATAGAGTGTCTCCATCCTCATCAACCGTTCCCTATGCCTTCAACATCCTGAAGGTTTTCTCTCACGTCTCTTTCACTTGCTCCTATGTGGTGCTAGCATCTTGCCCCCTGGGACCAATGCAGTCCCATACAAAGATAAAACCTCACTCTGCCTCATCCCTAAGAACTTCCCTTTGTTTTGAATTGCCCCACTGTCTGTTCCTTCCAGAATGATCTGGTACTTGAAGAGCAGACTTTGCAACCAACAACATCACCACCCTAATCCCACCTCACCCCACCCCCTCACCGCCACCTAAGCTTCTAGCCTTTCCTGATGATGCTGGCTCTAAGTATTACGAACGGTCCAATCCTCAACTCCTGAACTCTATGCTATGGAGAACTCATAACCATTCTAAGGCTACTTCTGACCCATAATTTTCCAAAACTGTGGCTGATTTGAGGCCAGCCTCATTTGTTGGGGACCCCAGAGCGCATTAGCTCTCGCTAATATTCATGGTCATCCCAGCAGATGGAATGAGTTAGTTTAGTTCATATGGGTAAATGATTCATTTCCAGAGAATAATTTTTATTCCTGCCAACTTTAAAATAATACTACATTGTCTTTATGGAAGATTCCAGCCCCCCCCCCCAAAGTAGCGTAAGTCTTTGCTGTCATTTTCATCCAGCCTTGTCGAAAGCGTTCTTAAATACGGCATGCCCTCTTTCTTAAAAACATGTGAACATTTGTATGGGTGTGCGTGCGGACGAGCTGAAAGATCTTTTAAGTCCGGGTGTAGCAAGTGAAACCAGCAAGCCACCGTGTTTCCTTGGGTGGCCTGCACACTGCGTAACTTCAGAGCTTATGGGCATACTGCATCCTGGAGCTGAGCAATATAAGCACCTGCTTGTCCAGATGTGGTGGTGTGACTCTGTGCTGGCTTATCCCGAAGCGGAGCAGAAGCCAGGCTTAGGAACTAAGCAAGAGGCAGGAGGCACTTACCTGACTCTGGTCCTTCTCTTCGTCCCTATCCTACTCTATAACACAATACCAGAGGGCATGTGAACCATAAACAATGGAAGTTCTATGGGGACTGGAGGCTGGGATGACCAGAACAAGGGGCTACTTCTGGCGAGGGCCGTCTTTCTGTGTCATAATTTTGTGGAGGGAGAGTCAGAGAGATTTAACTGACGAAGGAAGAACTGCCCTGCATGAGCTCTGGGGAACTAGACGGTTAAAAAAGAGACACTGAGCTGAGCATCGATACGCACTCTTTCCTGCTTCTGACACAAGGCTACAGTGTGGGTATGACAGGACCAGCTAGCCCACACTCCCGCCGGCACACCTCTGCAGCCGCCATGGGGTCTGCTCTATCTGTCCGCAGACATAGGCTGCTCCTCCCGTAAGTGGCTTTTATCGGGTGTTTTGCCACAGCTTCGAGGAAAAAGCAACCAACATACACTCTTTGTCACTTCATTTTTACTTAAGACCCTGGAAGGGGAGAGTTTACCAGGACCTCCTCCTCCGTGCCCTAACAAAATTCTCATTCCTACAGGGACTCTGGGACTGCAGAGTTCTTGAATGGTTGGGACTTCGGGCCCATCTGGTGAATGTGGCTGTATAGAAAGCAGAGGGCATTAAATAAAGTAAGATAAAATAAGAAAAGGAATAACTAACCCAGAAGACACATCCCTAAAACACTAGGACTGACATCTATACCGTGTGGAGTTTGCTCCCGACACATTTGGCTGAAGTTGAAAAGCAAAACAAAACCAAACAAAAAACCGCCCACTGTCTCAAGAGGCCTGGGGAAGGAGCATACAAGACAAAATGCTTTAGTTGTAGGCATGAAAATGCTGGCGAGTCAGAAAGGGATGAGCTGGTCAGGAAGCATCCACTTCCGGTGGATACTCCCATGGCTCATCCACCCTGGCCAGCTCCAACAGCACAAAGCTCCAGTCAGCAGAAGCCTCCACCGAAGCAGCCCCGTCGGCTCTGCCAGCTCCCAGTCAGTTGCAACCACAGCTTTGCCTGCCCATTTGGAACCTTCTAGTAGGGGTTATTCAAATAAAACAACAAGAGGGCTTTAGGTAGGAAATTCTGGGGGAGTTCTGGGGCACGAGGAGGCAGATGCATGAAGCTAAAGATGAAGACCGATTCCCTGGCTCTCGGGCACGAAGACGGATTTGAGGTTGCTTTTCCTGTGAAGCGGTGGCTTCAAAGAAATGGATACCGTGGATGACAGATGTCCTTTGGCACCGCGGTATGAAAACACTGTTGATCACCTCCACTCAGAGCAGAGCCTTCTCCTGATGTTGGCTGTATGGAGGTGGATTGGTATGCTAAGCCCATTAACCACAGCCACCACATTCAGTGTTGGCCTCTTAAATTAAAAGTCAGAAAAAGCACTTGTGACAAGAAGCCATGATGAGATGTCTCTCCTCCCGGGAAAGGAGAAGTATGCTTCCTCTGGCCAGCCCACACAGAATCCGATGTTCGCTATGATCCCTGGGAAGGCAGAAAAGCTCTCAGGGAAGACTCCAGCCTCTCAGCTTAGCCAGACCTGCGAAGCAGTCACTAAGAAGTCTGGAGAACCAGCCTGTGGAAATGAGGCTGAGAAAAAAAAGTACCATATCTTTGATTCCACTGAGCCATCCAGGAAAAACAAGATGAGAACGGGTGGGTCAGGCTGGCCAAAACATCCAGGCAAGCTCACCGGTTTCCGCGCAGGAGCTCAGACGGAGGGCTGCCAGTCTGGACACCAGGTTGTACTTTAGACCCAGAAACCTGGAAGCAGTACCACGTGTGAACAGAACTAACCGTGTGGGTGGCCAAGGTCCAAGACACCAAGGGACTCAAAGATTAGCATGGTCTTAGGGGTAGGTAGGGTCAGGAGGCAGAAGGGAGCCATGGTGGATCTGTCATGGAGGATACTCTGTGGTTACTGACTCTCACATGGAGGAAAAAAAAAATGGGAGAAACACTCCTAGTCTCACACCAGCCCGTCACTCAGTGGTGCCTGCCATTGGCTGCACCCAGGCAGCAGCATCTCTGGCACATAAGAACCCTGCATAGGCAGCCTGCAGGAGAAACCGCCCCGCCCCCACCCTCAGTGGTGGCGCAGGGCAGGAGAAGGGCACGGAATTGACCGAAGGACAAACAGGCCCAGGCCTGGCACCGCAAACAGGCTGGGAGCTGGGATCGTTTTCTACCTTCGCCACAATGACCTCACCTCACCCGGGGCCAGACCATGACAAATCAATTGGAAGCCGCAAAAGCCGGCTGGTGGGGACTCCGGGGAGAATCTCTGCCTCATGTTTTCTTCAGCCACGTGACTCCACCGGGGCCCATCTCAAGTCCTTTTTTCAGCTGCCACCTTCCTTATTCTCCCCATAGGATCTTATACCATACACAGTCTGACATCCATATTGTCTTTGCAAACCTTGGAACTGGTCACTCTTGTTCCCCATCAACAACCTCAGTAGCTTACGGGCTCCATGCACAGACAGAAACTCTATCTAGCTTTGATTTTTTTTTTCAAGTTTTTTTGTAATTGCCTCTGCCAAGACCAATTTGATAAAGCTCCAAAACCCCAAAATTTATACCTTCCATTTCTCAGTGTTTAGCTGATGTCAGACCATTTGAAGAGAGTCACCACTTGGTATCTGGGGAGATTAGTTTCATCACTTCCCACAGATAAGAAAATCCGTGTCCCTTATAGAAAGTGGTATGGTGTTTACACATAACCTCCACATGTTCTTACACATCCCCAGTCACTTCTAAACTACTTTAGTGCCTAATCCAATGTAAACACTATGTAGATAGTTGGTACACTTATTATTCATGGGATAATGACGAAAATAGTCAAGTAAGGTGCAATTTTATCCCAAATGTTCTTGATCTGAGGTTGATTGAATCCAAGGATGTGGAACTCAGGGACCCGGAGGGTGGTGGACTGTATATCAAAGCAATGACCCAGGGTTATCTTGCTAAATTTAACCTTATTGATCCAGCAGTGCAGAGGCTTGGGCTCTCTCTGCAAGCTATTTAGCCCGAGGGTTATTAATCCTCTCTCTGTATCCTCATCTCTACCATGACAGCAGAGGCAGGACTGTCCTGTGGGTCAAAGGAGACGGTCTCTGTGAGAGCCTTTAACCTGATACCTGGCACGTGAGCCACTCTTGATGGACAGCGCAGCCACAGCTGAAGCAGCGTGGATGATTAGAGTCATGAATGACTGAAACCCAGCTCACCTTTCCTTAGCTGGGCCATTTGGATCCAGAAATATCTAGATCTAGAGTGGATCCACGGTCCCCAATTCAAGCTCTCTCTTGATCATCTGGCTCTGTATCCCTCTGATGGGCTCCATCATCCTGGGACATCTGTATCATGACAAGGTGCTGAGACAGCCTCCCAGCTGATCAACGAGATCCCCAGAGGTTGCCTAGAATCCTGGAATGGTGTTCCGTTGACCTGGCCTGGTCACACTTCCAGCTCCGAGTTAGTCACCGGAGCCTCGGAGTTTATCACGCCCAACTTGGTCAGGTCTGAGCTGTGTATCCATTGTAAGTGAAGTATAAGGGAGCGGCAAGGCTTCAGATAGGCACGGAGTCGTGGTAATCAGACACAGGAACGGAAGCTGGGAAGGTCAAAATCAGCTATGTCTACTCCAGGAGCTATTGCTGCCTTTTACCATTACAATTTAGTGTTCGTCCAGTGTGGGCAACACTGCTATCACCTGTATTCTGAGCACAGGTTGGCTCATCAGCGGAAGAACACCTGTTTATCATGTGTGGAGCACTGAATTCAATTCCCAGCACCCCCAAACAAAGCAAGACCCTTTGTAAAACAGCTAGGCTGTTGGGGAGGTGAGTGGGAAAAATCACTGAAAGCAACAATCAAGCTGAAAGAACCCTGGCTAGAAGGAGACCGTTACTCAGAAGAACAATTTAGTAACAAAGCCTCAACCGAGATAGAGGAAAGCAAAGCCCCACGTGGAGCTGTGTCTTAGAGGATGGATCGTGCGTCTTTCAGAGCCAAAATCTTACTTAAGTGGCAAAATGGAGCATACTCACACAAACCTCACAGTAATCGTGAAAGGTTAACCAGCCATAGGAAGCGCGCTTGTTGTACCCTGCTGGGCTGCAGCGTGGGCCCACATCATCTTGCTGCATCTTCAGAAATTCATTCTCCACCTAATGATTTCATAGCATTCTGATTATCTTCCTATTTCTTTTTCTTTCTTTTTTTTTTTTTTTTTTTGCTTTTTGAGACAGGGTTTCTCTGCAGCTTTAGAGCCTGTCCTGGAGCTAGCTCTTGTAGACCAGGCTGGTCTCGAACTCACAGAGATCCGCCTGCCTCTGCCTCCTGAGTGCTGGGATTAAAGGCGTGCGCCACCACCGCCCGGCCTATCTTCCTATTTCTTAGGCTGAAGAAGTCTATGATCGTAAGAAGATCAGGGACCCTCTCCTGCACTGAGATATCACTCCCTTGGCAAAGCCACAGTACCCTCAAATGACTGGCTTACCCAAGGGTGAATGAGCTTTAGAAATACAGAAACGCATAAGACAATGGTGTCATGAGACTGGCAACTCTGACTTTGAATCTTCCTACATTTCACCTGCCACGTGCTCTGTCAATGGAAGAATCTGTTAGGCTACATGGAGCATTGGGAAGACTCGGCGTAGAGAAGCTCTTCTACAAAAATGAGAATGTTCTTGAGGATGTATTTCGCAGTTAAGGGCCAATGAATTATGACAACGGATACGCTATCGGCTCTGTTCAGGGCCCAGTCTCTGTGCACAACAATCGGGTAATTGCGGATGGAGCTGGTTAGTTGAGCCATCTAGTATTTCACTTGGAAAACATCCAGATCTTATTGGCCAAAGCCCATGTGAGTGTCGGAACTAAGCTGATTGGGCCAAACAAATTGCTCAGTTTCATTGTAAGCAGAATATACATGTTCTCTGTCTTTTTTTCCCCTTCTGAAACCATATGCAACAGTTAGCGCATATAGTTTTATAGAATGGTGTGTCTGTGCATGTGTGTATGTGCACACATGTGGGTATGCATACACATGTATGTACATGGCTATGGGGTCTGGAGAACAGTCTCTGATGTCATTCCCCAGGTGCTACTCATTTTGGTTTTTGTTTTTTTAAACCAGGCATCTCTGACTGGCCTCTTGCTTACCATCTAGGTGAGATGGGGTGGCCCGTGAGTCCCAGGATGCATGTCTCTCTCATGCCCTGTGCTAGGATTATAAGCATGTACCACCATACTTGCCTTTTTTTTTAAAAAAAAATGTGGGTCATGGGTGTTGAACTCAGGTTCTTGTACTTACAAGGCAAGCCCTTTCCTGACTGGGCCATCTCTCTGGCCCTACTAGATATTGTTCTGTAACAATTTCCCAAAGAGAAAGAATACATATTCCAAATGAAGAAGGCTTCTTGGGCCATGAGGGTGCTCTTAGGAAAGCAGCTGGGCCTGATGAACTAACCACATAGACACAGAATAAATAAAATAACCTTACATTTCTAGACTTTATTACAAATTTTCAAACCATTTGAAAGGTAGTCATTCTCTCTGTTAGCCATGCCCCTGGCAGGTAGGACATACACCTACCTCATGGAGTGGACACCCTACTGGGGCAGACTCTTCCATAATGAACACCAAACAGAGACACTCCTTGCCCAGGTCGAGCAAAACAGTCATTTGGTTTACTAAGGCCCTTCCTTTTTTTTTTTTAAATATTTTGAAGGGTGGTGTAGACCGGATTTAAAAACATGGCTCAAGGAAGCAAGAAACCATCCCCTCAAGTGTTTATGAAGTGAATCACAAATTCATCCAGCATGACTTCTTCCCCCAGAGAAAGAGAGGCAGAGTGGCAACCGGCTGAGTCGTGGAGTACCTTCAACTTCAGAATCTCCTTGGGAAAGGGTCACAAGGACAATTCTTTTCAGCTGTCCCTGCCTTGCTTCCGCCGGCCACAGAAACCTCCAGGCAGGACGAACGCAGCCTCTGCCTAGACTTTAGACTGGCTCTAGACGGTGCTCGGAAAGTTAGGATACACTTTTCCCGAAGCTCCTTAATTTTTCCCATCCCTGCCTGATTGAAAACATCACTTATCCCATTACAGCATGTGGAAAGAGAGGGGCGAGGAGCAGACGGATCTGAACTCAGGATAAAAATTACTTTATGGGGTTATTATTCTCATCCGTAACAGATGACCATTTTCATGTCATTTAGCTGACTCGAGGACAGACCCGCTCAGAGAAATACAAAGCGCTATTTTCACGCTGTGCATCTCGAGGGTCCCTGACGAGACCTGTGCACCCCCATGTCATAACTGCTTAGCCACCATTTGAGTACTTCCTTGGAAATATCTGGACATTTAGTAGAGTCCAGTGAGCCATTATTTCACCGGCTGCATGTGAAGAATTCCCCTCCTTCACTTATATTGTGGTGAGCTCTCAAGATTCAGACTTCCCCCATTGTCTGAGCACTGTCTGGAGACTCTGGTTCTAAGGAAAGCTGTGGATTTACGCTATTCCTCATTTTTCGGGTAATGGCTGCTTCTTGCAAGACACAACTCCCGCACAAGCTCATAAGCCCACCGAGCTCTTTCCAGGCAGGTGCTCTCTGTGAAATTTGAAGGTGAGGTGTCATTCAAAGTGCAAAACAAAAAGCAAAACTGTTTTCATATTAGTAGATGCTAGAGCGGCAAAGGCTTTGCACTAGATGCTGACATCAACAATCTGCTTATTATTATGCAGTTGGACCTCAGACTGCGGCGCTGGCCAAGTATCATTTCCACTTTATGTAAAGAACGTGGATTGGGTGCAGTTGTCTACCGAGCTAATGAGTCAGATTTGGATAAGTCTCTTAGCTAGGCCTACATATGAATGAGATGATTCCAGCCCACTAGCCAACTTCCACGGACTTGGAAAAAAAAAATAAAAGAATTTGACTCAGTCTCAATATAATCTGGTCAGAAAACACCAGAAAGCAAGTCATAGAATTGAGAGGCGCATATGTTTTCACGGGCACACAACATGTACTTGCTCAAGTGATTTTCAAAGCGGAATTACTGAAGTGTTTCTGAGGTGAGGAAGCATCCTGCCTGCAAGCCTTGGGCTTTCCTCAGTGGGGGCAACGTTTCAGAAGCTCTTGGTTTCAACAGGATCTCAGAGAAGGGGGCCTAAAGAAGGAAGGGCCTCTTCTATGAAGACCTGAGGAAGCCGGAAGTTCAGGGGCTGCCTATCGTGTTAACCATCATGACCAGAAGCGGTTGGAGAAAGGAGAGGGTTTATTTCATTTTGTATCTCAGGTCACACTAAGGGAAGTCAGGGTGGGATCTCAAGGCAGGAATCTGGAGGCAGGAATCGAAGCAAAGACCATAGAGCAGTGGTTCTCAACCTTCTTAATGCTGCATGCAACCCTTTAACAAAGGTCTTCATGCTGTGTTGACCCTCAGCCATCAAAATATTTTCGTTGCTACTTCATAACTGTAATTTTGCTACTGTTAGGAACCATGACGTCAATATCTGGGATTTCCGATGATCTTAGGTGACCCTTGTGAAAGGATTGTTTGACCCCTAACGGGGTCGTGACCCACAGGTTGAGAACCAGTGCGTTAGAGGAAGGCTGCTCACTGTTTTGCTCTCACACTCAGCTACCTTCCTTATTCCCCAGAACCACCTGCCAGAAGCAGACCTGCTCATGGTGGGTTGTGGCCTCCCACACCGGTCATGAAAAATAGTCGCACAGACTTGCCTATAGGCTGATCTGGGGGAAACATTTTCTCAGTTGGGGTTCTCTCCTCCCAGATGACCCTACCGTCAAGTTGACAAAAACAAACAAACAACAACAACAACAAAAAACCTAATAGTCCTTGAGAAGAACAAGCATCTTTCACAGAGGAGGTCACAAAAGGCATCCTCGTGTTCATGTCTATCACAGCAACCCATCCTTCCAAGTGCCCGTTGCCTTGGGAAACCATCCCTAGCTTAAAGGTGAAGACACCGAATGACAAGCGAGTTGTATAAGATACAAACTGGTGGAACCCCCAGAGAAACATTTCGAGTGGTGGCATTCATAATGAGGACGTGGGATGTTTTTGTGTTGCTATCAGGGCAGGGGTATTTGTGATTAGAAAGCTAAATATTGTAAAACACAGTGCAGTCATCAGTGTGCAGAGATCCAGGTAAACTCACGGTCTGATTTTGAAATGCTCAAGTAATATCAGTTCTAATGGTCAATGCAGAAGGAGGGTCCATAGTCCCAGCTGCTATCGTTGCTCTCCACCACTGCGAGGTTCTTAGTGAATCCTAAATTCTCAGATTTTAGTTGCTGTTCTTTTTCTCACTGACAGGCTCCAAAGCATTCTGAAAGCTAGAGGATTTCATGTCTTGGGGCCAGGAAAATGGCAGGATGGATCTGAGACAGCTTGTGTTGCCAACCAGCATTTAGACTTTTAAAAAATTCTGTGAGTGACATTCAAAAGACTAACAAGTCAACTCATAGAGGATTCCCTTCATCAGGTTGAGCATCACCAGTTAAGCAAAATAAATCTAAGACTGCTTCATCAAAATAGGTTTCAGCTGTCTAAGGAAAATCATTAACTCCCAACAAGTTACAAAAGTGCAAGTTGACAGAAAGCATTTAAAAACATAGTTGCAGCTACAGCGTGTTAATTCAATAGGCAATGTTTAGCTTCCTCTCAGTTTTATAAATGAAGGAGGCATAATTACATATGAATATTTTATTCCTTTTGTTGATAACAACAGGCCACATTGTATCATTGGATACTTTTTACTTTTTGTTTTAGCCAACAAATACAAATAACAAGAAGCATGGGTAATTGCAAGGAAAATATGTACAATGACATATAAAGAGAACAAAAACGGTCAATCAGAATTGGCAAAACAGTCTCTAGTTCTCTGAGTCCCATATCACAGAAGAAAATATCAAGAGGAGGGAGCATGCCACAGTGTGTTCTATAAGGATTGGCCAGCCGAGTTCTAGAAAGGAGAAACCTCCTCTATGGAGATGTATCTTACTTCTCAGTGTGTCCTAAAATTCCTGTGTCACAGCACATATAGAACATGGTACCATTGGTCTTAATGTGTGATCCATAACATGCTGAATTGTATGTTGCAATCTTGCTTTGCTTTCCTCACAGGGATCTTGAACTATCCAAGCTCCAAATGGCTCCTGCAGAGAGGATCCATATCTTGTCCCCTATCCTGTACTTCATGTGTAGCAATAGGAAATCACCTGGTATTCTATTTGCAAGGTTAGGCTTTAGATCCTCAAGAGAATAAAATGCCAGTGTGGCTGATTTTAATTAAAGTGCCAGTAAGGTTTATAGTGATTTCTGTAATGCTAATAGACAGAATCTATATCAAAATGTCAAGACAATGCATTGGTTCCTACCAGCCATGTTCAATTAAAGAATAAATCATTTTCCAGAAGAACATTAAGTACAGAAATTTTAAATATGTATGAAAGACAGAAAATTAAAATTCCCCCGAAGTAGCAGAAGGAAATTTGTTATGAGAGGAAGATTAGTTGAGTAAACAGAGAATGAATACTGCTTTGGATATTAGATATTAGTAAACAGTACTACTTTAGATGTTCCAGCAGGTCTAATATCAACTTTTTTTATAAAACTCATCCTTACCTTACCTCAGTGTGATTATGCATGTGCATCTATAAATGTACAATGTATGCATGTATATGTATATACAATGTATTGCTTCACCTTAGCTGCAAGATGTAGAACAATTAGGCTGGAGCTGAACTGGAAAATTCCACCCAGCTGGCTAGCCTTCACAGGGCCTCTGAAAGGCACTATGCAGGCTTCTTGGGAAGAAAAGGCATCAACTCAATAGTCTTACCCAGTTGTGACTCCTAAGAAGAATGATCCTAACTTGCCAGGCAAAATGCATCCTCTTGTGTAATAGTGGCACAACTGTTTTGGGGACAACCAAATGCTCTCTGATCAGCTTTGAGGCTTGTACTACAGAAAGGAAAATCCATGCCGGATGCTGTAAACCTGGACAAAATTATACATTTGGAGAAGGCATATGCCTTAGCAGTGAGCTAACTAGTTTGTTTTCTTTTTAACTAAACTGATACAGCATCATATTGCCTCCCATGTTTGTGCCCATAGTCAAATGCTCTTCTGTGTCTTTATCAGAGAAACCTCTATGTGCACAGGATATAGACACTCATGCTGCTCAAGGTGCTGAGAATAATTTATAGCTAAATGTTCAACCCTAATCAGGACATAAGACTCAGAAAACATTGCAGAAGAGGGGCAGAAAGAGTGTACTAACAGTCTATTCCAATGGTCAATGCAGAAGGTGGAGGACTCATGGGGCACCACCCATTACTGCTGAACTGTGGCTACTGATAGATTCTGAGAAAGAGGTGGTCATTGTAATTGTCCTTGCTTTCTTCTCATTCCCTCTTCTCTGATGAGTTATGCTCTTGCTATCATTTTATTGGGCTTTTGGGAGTCAGGAGAAATGGTCATTCCTGTCAGCCACCCATCTTAAGCAGATGTGTCATCACTTGGTTTGGTCTTGAGTTCTTTTTAAGGTGTGTGTGTGTGTGTGTGTGTGTGTGTGTGTGTGTGTGTTGTACCTGAAGAGGCCATCGGGTTCTCTGAAGCTGGAGATACAGCAGTTGTGAGCTGTCTGATGTGGGTGCTGAGAACTAAAATCCAGTCTCTAGAAGAACAGCAAGTGCTCTTAACTGCTGAGCCTTCTCTCTAGTACCCCTAATTTAGTTTCGATTTTTGAATAGTGTTTTCTTCCTAGTGTCTGAGTTCATGCCTTCTATTTCTTTTTCTTTTCTTTTTTTTTTTTTTTGAGTCAGGGTTTCCCTGTAGTTTCTAGAGCCTGTCCTGGAACTAGCTCTTGTAGACCAGGCTGGCCTTGAACTCAGAGATCTGCCTGCCTCTGCCTCTGGAGTGCTGGGATTAAAGGCATGTGCCACCACCACCCGGCTTGCCTTCTATTTCTTTAACAGAAATCTACAGTTAAAGTAAATTCTAATAAGTGGATATATCCAGTTTCATTTATTTATGTGTAGTCAATTTTGTTTTAGCACACAAAGATTTGACTACAGTTCCTTAAATATTTCAGATAACAATTTTAAATCTGAACAAAAAAGACAGGAAATCCTTTAGCAATGTTGTAAAAAGCATATTCTCATTCTTCCAAACTACAGTTAGCTGGGAAGAGGAAAAAGAGTCTCTCAAATTTTGGAGAGAGTCGGGAAATGGCCGTCATCAGGCGTTCATCTACATCATTGATTCTGAAATCTTGGGAAACCTCAGAATCATCTGGAAGGCTTGTTAAAACAGATGGCCCTAACTTCAGACTTCGGGTTCGATAGATCTTGAAGAAAAGGTATGAGACTCTTTCCTGTCTAACAAGTTTCCAGGCGAAAGACCAGGGTCCATGGAGGACACTTTTGGAGCCATGGGTCTGCAGGGGCTGCAGATGGAACTTCCTAGTTTGAACTGAAGACTCCTTAGAAATCCGTTAATCCCAACAAGTCTCCTCTCTGTGCTCCAGCACTTGCCATCCAGCCCCTCCTTGTTCCTCAAACTGGTCATCTTGCCTCGAAGGCCCCAATTTCCTCCTCCTTCCCCTTTTTATACCCAAGTGTCTCTCTCTCTCTCTTTCTCTCTCTCTCTCTCTCTCTCTCTCTCTCTCTCTCTCTCTCTCTCTCTCTCTCTCTCTCTCTGTGTGTGTGTGTGTGTGTGTGTGTGTGTGTGTGTGTGTATGTGTGGTGTGTGTAGCCTGGAACTCAGTGAGTATATTATTCTGGTCAGTCAACGAGGTCTACCTGCCTGTCTTCATCTCCTTCAAACTGAGATTACAAGCAAGCACGACCATGCCTGGCTTTCTCGTTTAATGAGGGTTCTAAGAATTAAACTAAAGTTCTCATGCTTGCAAGGTAAACACTTTGCCAACTGAGCCATCTCTCCAGCTCTCAATCTAAGTCTTCCTCCCTGCCCATCCCAGTCTTCTCTCAGTACTTACTCCTTCTGTCTATCATGGCAATTGAGTTCCTAATATATAATGTTCTCTCTATTATACCTTGACTGTTGGAGCAATGGGGTATGTCTTATAATTATCCCCAACTTTCAAGTCCTCAAATAATACCAGCCACTCTCTGAGCCTAAATGTGTTGGTACATAGATTCACCCCAAATCACAGCTTCCCTTTGAAGGAGGTGGGGTGGAGTTGAAAACATCACCAGCATCAACCAACACCCAGCAAGACCACACAGCTAGCCTCTACTTGTGGTGCTTGTGGTGAAGAAAAACGATCCAAGATGGCAGGCAAGCCAGAGGCAAAGCCACAGATTCAAATGGCCATTGGTGTTTTCGTGGCTGGCACTTCTTCATTTTGCCACAAAGAGCTCTGAGCCAGTTCATTAAATAAGTAGACCTGAGCTCACATTTGGATTATGGTCAGATGAACTGGAAATTAGCCACCACACTCTGATCTTTAAACATGTTAAGATAACAATAAAAAAACCGCATTCATCATGGCGCAGAGGGCTTCATAGAAAAGTCTGAAGGTACTTCATAGCCGGGAGAACTTCCACGATGCTCCAAGACAAACAATGTCGAGAGGTAGCTAAGTGCTCAGGCTCTAAGACAAGCTGAAATCTTGAACTCTAGCCAAATTTTAATTTTTACTTTGCCACCTAATGCCTGTGCAATCTTGGGAAGATTTCCTAGTCTCCCTGAGCCTTTCCTTGATTTCCTTTCTTTTTCAGATTAAGACATAGAAAATATCACCCACTGAGAAGAATGAAGGACAAAATAAAGGGTGGGTGGTATAATAACGCACAGTAAGTTCCTAGAGCCAAGCCTAGCACAAAGCGGGTGCTCAATAAACGGTGGTTATTACGTAGTCCAAAACTGTCATTTTTCAGATGCGTAGACGGAGGCTTATAGAAGTTGCACCCATTTAAGGACAGGTAAGAACTTAGAACTTTAAAATGCTGGCTGCTTTTTCCAGGTTACCACATTGTTTTCAGCTCAGCATACAACATGAATTTTCCTAGTATATAATTTATGAAAATATGAGTAGTGAATCTGCTGTAAAAAATTGGGTTTTGGGGCTGTATGTTTAGCTCACATATAAGCATCTTACGAAAAGTACTATCTTCTAGCCTTTAAATAACTAGCATTTGATAAACCACCTATAAAGATCATTTGTGAAGTAGTTACAGGTCATTCCTAACTGCATACATGGAAGATTCTATTTTCAACTATCTGAGTATTGATAAATCCGGGTTAAGCTGTGCTGCACAATTTTGTGTTGCAAAAATGCAACCGAGAGCCGGGCGGTGGTGGCGCATGCCTTTAATCCCAGCACTTGGGAGGCAGAGGCAGGCGGATCTCTGTGAGTTCGAGGCCAGCTTGGTCTACAAGAGCTAGTTCCAGGACAGGCTCTAAAACTACAGTGAAACCCTGTCTCGAAAAACCAAAAAAAAAAAAAAAAATGCAACCGAGAGGGTCCAGTCTTAGACCTTGGCTTTGTATATTTTGCACACAAGTGGTCTAGATGGGAGTCAGAAGCCTTGAACCTGGTAGATGCAGAGTTGATTCTGCATAGAATCTTCATAAGAGGAAGCCGTGGCTTTTCAAAAGAGAAGAGAGAGTTGGAAGGATAGAAGATCTATTAGTCAGGTCAATTTGGGTTGCAGGAGACATTCTCAAGAAAAGAGGGGGAAATGTAGCCACTCAAAACGCAGGACATCGTGGGCCATGGGCTCTGAAGTCACTGACTGAAGGGTAATTGGCCTCCCATCTCCACTGGCTTCCTATTCTAGTGATAAAGTGCTATTATCAAAGCAGCTTAGGGAGGAAAGGATTTGCTTCAGCTCATAGCTTAGTCCATCATGAAGGGAAGCTAGAACGGGAACTCAACCTCAGGAACCTAGTGACAGAGACTCATATAGAAGCCATCCACACATGCCACTTACTGGCTTGTTCCTTGTGACTTGCTTGATCCACTTTCTTGTACAACTCAAGACCACCTGCCTAGGGGGTGGTACCACCCCAGTGGGCACAGGACCAATCTGATAGAGGTATTTTCTCTACCAAGATTCCTTCTTCCCAGATGACTCTAGCTTCTGTCAAGTTGACAAAAATTAACCAACCTCTCCTCAATCAGTTTTTTTTTAAACTAAGAGACCTATCTGCAACCAACTGATGGCTTATGTCTTTTTTTATTTCCTAGCTTTGCAAACACAGAGAAAGGATGCTGTTCTCCTTGTTGCTCCAGTTGCAATAACTCAGGGAAGGACTGACAGAACCACTCACCCCCCACAGACATTGTCATGGACAGGGATGGGAGATCTCTAGCTACTATGTTCAGAAGAAAGGGCACCGTCCTGAACACACAAGGTCTACCCTCCATAGCCGGCATCTGCTGAACGCTCTTTGTACCAAGCATGCGTTCTCTCTCATCAACTCCAGAAACAAGAGTCTGTGTACAGGAAGAAGTCACAGGGGCATAGTCACATAGGTGAAAAGCACAAAGCAGCCGGGAGTAAGGGAGAGCACTAAGTCACCAATGAGAATGAAAAGCTGGACCTCTCAGTGGGCTGTGTTCTTCTTGTTCCTCACGTGTTCTTCAAGGACACACGTAGACACTGAGTAACCCTCTCCACCTGCCTGCTCGGCCCCAAGCAGTTTTCCCAGCTCAACGTGGATTTGTACCTTAGATGAACTGTGGAAAAGAATACCAAATCATCTTATTTTGCAAGTTTTCACAACTTTTGACTATGTAAATGCATGGTTAGCTGACCACAGCCGCTGTGTTCCTTTAAGAAAGAGGCTGTCAAGATTCAGATGTTATCTCAGCAGCTTCATGACAAGTTCTCCTTCGGAAATATCTGTGACAGCAAACTGCACTTGGAACCAGGGTTTCAATTAGCATCCATAGTCCCAACAACCATTCTTATCTGAAGACACCACTCATTAAGATTCTCATCCTTCCTGCTAATTATTTTTTCTGGGGGGGGTGATATAATTCAGCCTCAATTAACTAAAATCCTAGAAATGTATTATTTTCATAAATATTTGACACTGACTCCTACTCCCCCCACAGGTGATGATGATGATGATGATGATGATGATGATGATGATGATGATGATGTGTGTGTGTGTGTGTGTGTGTGTGTGTGTGTATGCTTATAAGTATGGTTAACACAGAGAAATGGGCTTGAGAACAATGCCTAATACATGGTAAAATCTTTAGCAGCCCCATGTCATGAGTTTGAACCTGGCGTTCCCAAGCAAGCTCCTGCTGAAAACGATAGTCTAGTCAAGTAGGGGATTTTCCTGACTCCGTGTCTGTCTCCCCATGGCTGTTTATTTGTCCTGCTGTCTGCTCCGGCCTGGAACACTGACCTTATGTGCAGCCTTCCCAGCCCAAGCTGGTAGCCAGGGAACTAGGAGTCTCCCTTTGGCGGCACTGAGGGCCAGTTGGAAGGAATTGGTGTACCGATTCTCTGTGGAGCTGGACCGGAGAAGAGAGACAGGGAGTGAAACTTGCGGGTAGGGAGAGGGAAAAAGATGGGAGGGGGACAAGAGGGAGAGAGAGGGAGAAGGAGAGAGAATGAGCATTCAAATTGTTGCCAAGCCAGCTGTGGCTCTCTGGCCGGCTGAGTCATAAATGAAGGATCCAACAGCTCAGAGGCAAGGCAGACTGTGCCTGCTAACTCCCGGGTTCCGGCTGGCGAGGGAATAGTAAAATTAAGACATTCAAGGAAGTTACAATTTAATCTCAGATACCACTTCACTCTGAAAGTCCCTGTGGTCAGAGGTGAAGGACGGGAAGCTGGTTTCCCTACAAATGAGATGATCCCCCTGTGGTTAGCTAAGAATCTTTTAAAGACATCAGAGCAGGGCTGTTTTTTTTCTTTCTCCCTCTCTCTCTCTCTTTAATCCATAAATTACAGTAATTGCTAGAAGATGCTGGCTGCAGGCTCCTTTTTGGAACTGGTTGAAGGTTGTCTTAAAATGCCGGCAACTGAGTCACAGGTCATGATCAGCTGTTGTCCTGGATGGGCTTGGCAGTCTAGCCTTGCACAAGAATCCCGTCATTACAGACATCATTGGAGTGAGGGCTAACTAAATACCTTAAATGTGCCTCCAACACAGGGCAAGAATAGTTTTAATGGAACCAAGAGACACTAAGTCAGGAGAATGACTATCGTGGCTCAGAACTCATTCTAGGCAGAGGGAGATATGGCCACCGTGGGTGGGTCTGCCCCTCATAATCATGGAAACTTTACTGGTTGGTAAGATGAAGTCCCATTGTGTGGAAGGACCCTTCCATATGCTGTCACACCAAAGTGCCACTTTACTGAAAGGTCCACATGTTCATGACCCTGAAGGTCACAGAGTCACAGTGTCAGCCTTCCTACAAATCTGTACCTTGGAGATAACTCAGCCAAAGGCTGCATAATGGTCTTTCGTATGTTGTTTTCGGAAATACAGAGTTTTGCCGTGTATCCAAGGCTGGCACTGAAGTTGTGATATTAATCTAGGATAGACCACCACCATGCACATTTGCGTAGACTGTGACCTTTGTAATCCATCTCGTCCTCCTACTGGGTTTGTTCACATGAAGTGATTTATTCCTTTTTATACAAACTACACAGAAGCATGGAGAATGTGTGTGGGTTTTTGTGTGTGTGTGTGTATGCCCATCACCCAGAGATCTTTAGACCGCACAAACAAGGGTCAATGCACTGGTACATACTTGTAATCTCAGCTTTTGGGGGATGGAGGGAGAGGATTGGGAATTTAAATCCATCCTCAGCTGTATAGCGAGTGCCAAGCCAGCCTGGGATACATGAGACCCCCATCTCAAACAAAACAAAATGACAAACACGAGGACCCCATCTGACCCTCAAATTCTCAATGGCTTGAATTCCTTTGGAGATCAGACACAGGCCAGGGTCATCAAATGGCATTGCTGTAGCTTCCAGATGGTTTGAATTTGGAATCACTGGCTGCATCTCAACTATCCCTTCCTGAGGTCACATCAGCATCTTGGTGTCTATCTTGTCAAGATCCCATGACATTCTGCAGAAATTCTTAACCGCTGAATGGAAAATATTGGTTGGAAATCACTCTGGCTAGCAAGATGACTTTCATTTTACTATTCCTTCCCAAGGAGAAGGGACTGTGGTCCAGAGCTTGTTTCCCGCTTCAGGAGCTACCTTTCCTCTTCTAGCCAAACGTATTTAAAATAGATATTTCTTAAGCCTTCAGTCAGCTTGAAGATATCAGGCAAGCAAATTCACTGGTCTGTCCTTCAATCAGTCTGATCTTTACCAGCCATGTAGCCTAGGGGGACCCATGGTATTCTCTAAGCTCCCAAGACTCCTCACAGATGATACAAATAACTGGGATGCTAATGCCAGATTTCCTAAATCTCATCTGCAGAATATTTCAGGAGCAAGAGATACTCAAAGAAGGCACTGCCCGGTCAAGGAGACAATGTGCCTTCAAGGTAGCAAGGTAAGGTTAACCCAAACCCAGAAACCCCAGTTACTGGACCACCATTAACACAGGCTGACTGGACTCGCTACTCACATCTCTTGCACGTCACATGTCCGCAGTTCCATGACCGAGGCACAAGCGTGCTTGCTCCTTTGACATCTAAAATAGATGCTCATTGTTTTACCCCATCCTTCGTTTGTCCATAGTGACCAGTACAATCTGCTATTCGCTTCTTCTGCGGGCATACCTACTTTAAAAAGACATTTGTCAAAGTGAGATAAGGACTGGTCAGATGGCTTAGCAGGCATAGCGCTTGCTGCGCAAGCATGAAGAGCTGGGTTCAAGTTCCCACTACCCACATAAATACCCATATTTGTACAAGTGGTGCATGTCAATAATCTCAGAGCTGGTCATGGGAGAAACAGGTGGGCTGCCACAGCTCACTGGCCATCCAGCCTAGCAGAGATGATGAGATCCTGATTCTGTGGGAGACCCCGTCTTAACATGTAGGCTGGCACTGACCTCCATACACCCGTGCGCACACACAAGCACATCCACATCCACACAAAGGTAGGATGACATGTTAGAAGTCACCATGATGCAAATCTAAATGATCTGACTCTCTTCACAGTAACTGCTACGAGGTAGATGATTAAAAAGGAAATCGGAATATAACATTTTTCCAAGACTCACTTTCCTTAGATTGAGTAAATCAGACCGATTCCATATAACCAAAAGAGGTCAGAACTGGAGAAGGCATGAATGCAGAGGCTTCTTAGGTTTCAAATGAGGGCTAGAGTCGTATTTCCCGCTGCCAAGGTGTCAGGCATCACACATAACTATTCTGTGCTGTGACTTTCCCTTCTGTAAGATGGAGACAGTCCATAACAATGGTGCCACAAATATAGTAACGAGTGTCAGATACGCTCAAGGCATACAGAGCATGGTAAGCACTCATCAGTCTTTAGTCCTATGTAGACCACTTTGTGATCAATGTCAAATACAGCTTGCAGGCCTATTTTTTTGGGGGGGTCCACAGAATGGATAGAATTTTATGAGCTAATACTTGTATTAGTTATACATTCTGTAGTTTGCTGTGGATGCCATCTTTCCTTGTGTTAAAGATACCCAGCCACCATATGTGTGCCTGTTCCCCGAGGCTAGAGCACACACTCACTAAATAATCAAGTGTACATGCCTTGCTTTAATGCTAACTTCCCCTTATCTAGCAGGTAGAAAGGGCTTTCTGACTGTTGCTTATCTGAGTATTTTGAACACAAACACAGACATACACACATGTACATGCATAAACAGACAGACATGCACATGCGTGTGCGCATGCACACACACACCCTTAGTATAGCAGCCATTTGAATCAAGCATCTTCATAAGAAGCTGTTCACAAGTGCCCATTGAGACATCTCTGTTAGATGGCGTTTTACTTGTGCATTGAATTCAAATCTATTCCTCAGCAGATTTTAAAACCCCCACTCAACATTTTAATGCTTCAAGGCTAGAGAAAATGCCAGTCTAATTTTCAGACTTGACAAAGAAACCCTAGCAAGATTCTCAGTCCTGTTTCATTGTTGTGGTGCCTGCTATATATACACACATATGCGGGCACTTTTGTGGTGTGATTGGAGTCTCCGGTGATGTGGAATGTTAGCTCCTCAGACAATCACTCAACCATCAAGGCTTCTTCTCTTTGGATAGCCAAGAGCTTTCCTAACCTACCACACATTGCCGTCCTGACTGCACCCAGGGCCCCTTAAGGCGGCGGCCCCATCTCTGTTTTTAATTGGCCCTTTGGTGAGGATGAAGATAGGCAAGACTAACAGTCACAAGCTGGACCCTGAAGGAGGAGATGCATTTGGAGGATGGGGTCACAGGAACCAAGCCTCACCTACTTTACCAGAAGGCCAGACATAACCCAGATCCACACCCTGCCTCCTCAGGATATTGCTCAACATCCCTTGGGGGAAGGGATGGGGGTGGAGGACAGGCAGTGGCTAATTTAATATAATCAACATGTAATAGACTCCTTTTCACTGTTAAAGTAACAAAGAGAGAAGAAAAAAAAATTCCCTTAGTATACTTTCTAGAATCTTAGTCCTAGCAGGAAATGGTCCCAGGGAAAAGTGAATCTTGCAAGGCCTGATTCAGTTGGAATTGCTCTCATTCCCTGGGTCATCTCCAGAGAGCAGAGATCTTCAATTCCAATGGCAATCTCTTTTCTTTCTCTCTCTCTCTCCCCCTTTCCCCCTCCCTCCTCCTTCCCGTCTTCTTGTCCCTCTCTATTCCTCCCTCCTCTCTCTTTTTTATTATGATCTTCTCAGACTTCTGGTAAAAGTAGTAAATCCTCTCCCAAACTGGGGGTGGGGTGGAGTATGCATAAGGACAATTTTGCTTGTGACCCCCGATAATGTCATCACCTCTCAAAACAAATTCAGGGACCCAAGGTAGCAAAGCTGTTCTCTAGGCTGGGGGGATGTATGTGTCAACGCCTCGTACGTCACCAAAGGCCCTCTGTGGTCTCAGGAAAGAGAAGATGTGTTCTGAGACCCTTGAGGAATGAACCCAGCGAAGCTCTCTGCTTGGCACAATGCAAAATGAGCTGGAATCCACATCCACACAGAGAGTCGGGTTGGTAATGAGAAAACGCAGGTCCCATCGTGCTTTTTCCTTCAGAGTTCTAGAACACAGCCTCTTAGACTGCAGCTCAAATAACTAAACCCTGGAGGTCATGAAAAGCAAACAGTACAAAGTTTCTGAACTCACAATAGCTGAGAACTAATTCAATATCAGACCCACAACCAAACCAAGTTGCATCATTGTGATTTCACCACAGCCCCGGCTCAGAGCACACAGCATGCCCGAGACAGCTCAGCTCAGATTCAAGTCCACTCGGGTGTTTTTACTGTACGAATTATCTTCTGCTCTTACAACAATGTGATGGTTTGCTACATGCCCCTCCCCCCACCACAAAGCCTTAATATTCTCCCATCACCATTCCTTAGCATGTATCAAATCAGTTTGTCTTCGAAGTGTATTGTGTGAGACTGCTTAATTCAAAAAAGACTGTCTTTAGTGTCATTTGAATGGCCAGGATCAAACACACTGATGACAACTTATGCTGGAGAGGATGTGGGGTAAAGGGAACACTTCTGCATGCTGGTGGGAGTGCAGACTGGTTCAGCCCCTTTGGACATCAGAAAATCTGAAAACAACCTTCCTCAAGACCCAGCAATACTACTTTTGGGTATATATCCAAAGGATGCTCAATCATGCCACAAGGACATGTGCTCAACTATGTTCATAGCAGCATTGTTTGTCGTAGCCAGAACCTGGAAACAACCTAAATGCCCCTCAACTGAAGAATGGATAAGGAAAATGTGGTACATTTACACAATGGAGTACTACACAGCAGCAAAAAATTAATGACTTCTTGAAATTTTCAGGCAAATGGATGGATCTAGAAAACATCATATTGAGTGAGATAACCCAGACCCAGAAAGACAAATATCATATGTACTCACTCATAAGTGGCTTTTAGACATGAAGCAAAGAAAACCCAGCCTGAAATTTACAATCTCAGAGAACCTAGACAACAAAGAGGACCCTAAGAGAGACACACATGGATCTAATCTACATGGGAAACAGAAAAAGATAAGATCTCCTGAGTAAATTGGGAGCATGGGGATCATGGGAGAGGGTAGAAGGGGAGGGGAGAGGGAGGGAGGGGAGCAGAAAAAAAAATGTAGTTCAAAAAAAATTTTAAAAAATCATTCAATAAATTTTGGCTTGCAATTAGGACAGCATTTACAACATCTAAAAAGGTATTATGTCCAAACATATGTCTGCCACTTTGTCCTACAAATTTATAAGGCATGGTATTCTCAGCATTAAAATTATAACACCTAATAACTTACAAACTCTGAAAAACACTAAAGATGCTCTTTTAAAATATCCTGCAGTATTAAAAATTCAGCCAAGATTTGTCTTTATGTAAAACTAAACAAGCATATACATTTATAAGTATGAAAATTTTGTTTTCCTGTCTAATAAGTGGCAAAATTTTCCGTATATCAAATAACTATTTCAAATAAAATTCTTTTTTTTTTTTTTTTTTTTTGGTTTTTTGAGACAGGGTTTCTCTGTAGCTTTGGAGCCTGTCCTGGAACTAGCTCTTGTAGACCAGGCTGGTCTCGAACTCACAGAGATCCGCCTGCCTCTGCCTCCCGAGTGCTGGGATTAAAGGCGTGTGCCACCGCCGCCCGGCTAAAATTCTTAATTCTAAAATACGTAAAGGTCTGCTTAGTGTATCCATTCTGTGTTCCAATGTACTTGAGGTCGTGTAAACAGCTGGTGAGAGTTCCCATTGGCTCTGTCTTCTGCACACATATGTTGGTTTTCTCTCCCAGAATCCCTCCACACATAAGCTAAGATGGTCATCCATTCCATTGACAGGATGACTATAGTATTACTTCTAAGTCCACATGGCCATGACCGCGTGATCCCATTCTCTCTTTAGAGGCAATATGCCAACTACACCTGCTAATCAGGACTGTGGCTTCTCCTTATCATAATTGACTCTTAGGAGCCACTTAACCTATGCTCCAATGAAAGTCAACTCTGAGGGCTTTGTAGGGTCTACCGCAAAGAGTGACGGTCTTTCTACTTGGCTGTCAGCTAGAAGGACCCAAGTTTGCCTGTTCCACGGCCTTGGAATGAAGTAGATCTTCAAGAAGAGCCATGGCAGATGGAAGCAGAGATGAAGAGCAATCTGATCCGAGGCCATTTGAGGCCGTGTTGGCCTCTCCTGAAGGCTTCCAGTCCTGTGTTTGTTCAGCGAATGCGTTTAAATTGAGTTTCTGTTCTTAAGAGTATAGTAGCTCAACGATAAAGTATTTGCCTAGTATACCTGAAGCCCTGTGTTCAATTCCCAGCACCCCACACACTGGGCATGGTGGTACGAGGCTGTAATCTTGAAATTCAGAAGTAGAGGCAGGAGGATCAGAAGTCCAAGGTCATCCTTGGCTATATGTCAAGTATGAGACCAGTTCTGCCTGTGTGAGACCCTGTCTCTAAAAGAAAAGGAGCCCCGTTTGCTCTTTCATCCTTCTCGATTCTCGGTCTTTCCTAAGCACCATCGTTGGAGCTCTGGGTTCTCTCTAGTTCTCCCCTCTCCCCTTGCCTTCGCATGTTAACTGCATTCATTGGACCTGCCCTAAAGCTGATTTCCACTAAGGAGTATGGACAAGAAGAAGGCATTCTGGGTGGCTGTGCCCAGAGTGAGGTCACTTGGTGGACCATTGGCCAGAACACTGCCCTTGAGGTCTTGGATTTTTAGGAGTGTGGAGGACCCCACAGAAGGCAGGAGACACTGGTGCACGTGCCTCTAATAGAAGGACTAACCACAGTGTTAACTCACCTGGGAAGCCTGTACATCTGGTGCTTAGCATAAAATATGTCCAAATCACATAGTGGAGGCATATAAAAGAGTAGAGAATGTTCGAGAAGAAACACAAGGTAGTGTAAGCTTTGGGTCATCAGTCAAGGCAAGAATATCAATTACCAAAGCTGTAATCTGGTATTACTACAACAGCAAAATATTAAATCAGATAAATTAAACTCACTGCACTGTGTTTAACAAAGGGAAGCATTGCAATGCATTTTAATGCGTTTAATTTTAATTTTCTTATACCCTACATAAAATAATAATAGTAATAATAATAATAATAATAATTGGTAGAGAATGGAGGAGGACTTGGTTTTATAAATATTACAGCTTACATGCATTACTTCATTCTCTGATGAGTAGAACCCTGTTGTTTTCTACTCTGGAAATCATCCCACCCATGTGTATAATTTTAGCAGGTCCCCTTACCTGGTAAAATCATGCAGAAATGTCCTAAGGAGAGGATGCCAGAATCATAATGACGGGAAGGGCACTGCTGGTCCCTTAAGGCTGTGTCTAATCTCTTCCCATCAACAGTCCTTTTCCCATCTGGATCTTGCAAAGCCCTCTTTCCCAGCTTCAAACCAAAAGAACGCAGACCTGAGTGAAGAGCTGAGGGGGCAGGACACCTCATGACCTACGGCAAGGAGCACTAACTCTATTGACGAACAAGGACACTAAATCCAGGCTTGCTCATACCCGCATGTTCCATCAAAAGAAGAGGCCTAAGACTCCGAAATCCCTGACTTGAACACCCAAAGCCCCGTGCCTGTGGCCAAGTGCTACTGCCAACCAAGGAGCTGTAGACAGAGGCCTTTAAAATGCACCAGGGCCCACAGCGTGCTAACCAGCGCCATCTAGTGGAAGAGGAGGTGTAGTCAGCTGCCACCTCTTGGAGAATTGTTTGTTCCCTCAAAAAGCTTGAGGGTGACCTCCACCACACACTGTATGAGACATGGTGGATGTGCTAAGTAAGAGCTGAAAATATCTGGGTGCATGGAATGATCCAGAAAGGTGGGGAAAGGGAACTGTAATGGTTCAAACGCATCAGTCATCTCTTGTATTCAAATTTTATACAGTTAAAAAGGCATATGATACAAAAGACAAATGGAGTCTATGTTTTTGGTTAGCAACATTTAAAATTCAGTCTTTTGGGGGAAGCAGGAGAGAAGGTAGGGAAGCCTATGGGGAACCCTGGCCCTGGCCATTCTCTACTCAGAGTCCTTTGTACCCAGTCATTAGAGCGGAGTCAGTGAGAGTTTGTTGGTGGCCAAATGGGCGACATTAAAAGTACCATTATGGAAGCTTCCTATTGAAAAACTGGCTGTTTAAGTATAGAACCAGAAAAATCCCTGTAAATCCTGTCTTTATCTCTCTTAAGTCATAGATGAATCGAGACAGGGGAAGAATCCATAGCTAGAGTCGTAGTGGACCATTGTCAAGTGGCTGAATGGGAACACCTCTGAACTTCCTGAACATGGAGAACCGGGGACTTAGATGGTACCTGGATACTTGACTCTGATCTCTCTATGGGTTTCTTTCCCTTTCCCTCACACTGATCCACTTTCCCTCTGCAGGGGGGAACAAGGCCCCTGGCACAGACCAAATATCACCTCTCATAGTTCCTGCCACAAGAAAGCTCTGAGTTCGAACATTCCACAGGGATGCTGACTAGCCTAGCTGAGGTCAGATATCCTGGGCACATGTAGAAGCAATATCACTGGGGTCACCACCATGGCTTCCCACAAGACTTCATGTCAACCAGTCCCTAACCTAGGAATCTCAAGCCCTTCTCAATGCCTTCTACAGCTCCTTTACTACCTAGACTTAAACAAGAATGGGCCACTTGTCAGGGAAAGCCCAAAGTGCCTTCATGAGACATGGGTCAGCTGCTAACAGTGGGGTGTGAACACAATGGAGAACACAATGGCTTAAAACCTAAGAACATAGGTCAAGAACCAAGTGGAATCTTCACATGACTCCCTTGTTGGGTTACAAAGGCAAGAAGGTGTTTCAGCCTTGGCGTTTTCAATCAGAAGATCCTGTAGGGAGGCAGAAGCGCATCTATGGACCTATTGGTAGTGAAGCCGGGTACTTCCGAAGGGATTACAGGTTGGACTTGAGACTAGAAACATGGCGGACAGATGATTGCACGGCCACCATTTGACACATCTTAAGACCTCAACCCCATGCTCTACACACAGCACAGTTCTACCCTGAGTTTTTGTTTCCCTTGTCTGGAATCCTCTTCCCCTCACACTCTAAATCTGGACAATTGATAGCCCAGTTAAGTGTGACTTAGGTCAAACAGTCCTCGACGATAATACCAACTGGAAACAATAGGTCCAATCTTCAAATGTTGGATTAGTGTGTGCTTGTCCTAGTTTTTTTTCATGTAGATAATTGGCCCTGCAAATCAGCCTCATATAAGCTAGAATTCTAAATTGAGCCTATGATTTATCAGGCTACAAAAGACTCTAGGGTGATATCAATTTTCCTCTCTTTGTCCTATGGAGAGGAGGATTTCTCAACCAGTAATTGCAGTGAGCGCAGAAGAAGGGCTGATGGGAAGAGGAGAGATCAATTACGGAGCAATCTGTGAGGACTCAAGTGTGAATAACTTATTTTACAGGCGTCAATCACTATCCAAAAAGTGGCAGGGAATGAGATTTGAATACTAGTTCATGTGAGTATCAAAAAGACATTAATGAGAAGATACCATCTTTGGTGAAAAAGATCATATCATAAAATAAATAGGTGGACATTTTTCTTTAAAAAAAGGGAAACAGAGAAGATTTTTGGGAGAAGGATTCTTCAAGGAAAGCGGGGCAGGTTGAATCACTGTTGTACCAACGAGGTCCACAGCTCATTGAAACAAAGTTCTGTCCTGAGAGAGACTGGACTTAGGGTAGACAAGAGGAGGTAGGACCATAGACTCGATGTCTTCTTCCTAAATTAACTCCTTTTTTTGGCTCTGAAGAGCACAGTCTGAAATGTGTTGGCTTTGCTACAACTATCCTTCTGCTTACAACAAGGAAAACACGAGACTCCACAGCAGCATTTCCAACCAACCAGTTCCTAAAGCCTACTGCAGCTTTAAGATCATGGTTTCAGTGACTTTGGGGTACTAAGCATACACTTTTCAACAGAACATTCTGAATTTTAGCTCCATTTTACTTGATCAAAAGTTGGTGGGAGAACATTTTTTTTAATGGGATCATCTTGTTCTGTGTCCCATAAAAGGGCACTGAGGAAAATATTCTGTAAGAGCCTGAGAATAGGATGAGGATGGGGAGACATAGAAGACAAGATAGAAGAGAAACTCATCCCAAAAAGGCTGTATTAGTGACTTTTCTCAGTGCTATGACCAAATGTCTGGCAGGAAAAAAATAAATAAAAAGGAAGTGTTTCTTTTGGCTCACAGTTTGAGAGGGCACAGTCCATTATGGTGAGAAAGGCGGGGCTGTAGGTGTATAGATGGTTATGTTACAGCCGTAGTGAAGAAGCAGAGAGTTGAACGCTAGTACTCAGCTCACCAACCCTTTCTATTCATGTTATTCAGTGCAGGACCTCAGTTTAAGAGATGGTGCTACCCACGCTCAGAGTGGCTCCTTCTCCTTTGTTAAGCCTTTCTGGAAACTCGCTCACAGACACATCCAGATGTTTGTCTTCTCGGCAATTCTGAACCCCATCAAGCTGACCATCAAGAGCCATGCTCGCAGGAGGTGAACTAGGGACCCTTGCACCTGCATTAACAGAACTGCATTTCAAGGTGGACATTTTTTTTATTGAGCAATTATCCTTCAGGTGTGTACTAGAAATAATCGAGGTAGATTCTGGAGATGGAAACAGAGGAAGACACACCAGCGCTCTTTGCCTTCTGGGCTCCCGAAGCCCTGAAGGGATGAACACTTTACTTCTGCATCATTTAGCTCTGTTCTGTGTTGAGAACCAGAAAGCCATTCCAGCCTCTTAAGCAAAGGAGATCGGCAGGGATATAGGATGAAACTGGGAACGTCCAACATCTCTCTCACACCCTAACCTGACTAAAATGCTCCCAAATCGACTTTGAGTACTGAGTAGAATCAGGCATGGTTTAGTATCCCTGTAATCCTAGAACTTGGGAAATGAAGGCTCGAGAACCAAAAGTTACATAATGAGTTCAAGGCTAGCCTGGACAACATGAGTCATTGCCTCAAAACAAAAGAAAAGCAGCCAAGTGCAGAGAAGTAGTGGAGGTGCTATTTTAAAAGAAAAATTATACAAAGTGTCTCTCAGAAGGGGAGAGTTAAGCAAATGTCTTAATGAAGCTAGAGAATAAGTCATAAGAACGTGAGGAGGAGAAGAATGTTATAGATGAAAGAAAGCCTGGGTACCAGCCCCGAGATTGGCTCAGCCAGAAGTCACTACAAATAATGGTAAATCCCTGGGAATCTCTGAGAGTGATGAGAGCAATAAAATAAAGAAAATGCACCTGCTTTTACTGTGAAATGAGATCTGCTAGAGTCCCCAAGCAGGGATTGGTCTACCCAGGAGTCTGCACCCCAGGCAGTCTGACTGTAGAGTCTTGTAACTACAGACCTTCTCAGGCTCCGGTGGGTCTCATAGCAACGCTTTTCTGAAGATCTGCAGAAACTCCAGCAAGCCATTAACTTCTCCCAATACATTGGGTTCACCTGAAGGCAGGCATGGATTTTGCTCTAGAGTAGCAAGAAAGAGCTTTTAAGATTGAAGGTCTCATGTGGCCTGAGTGTGGTAGGGTAATTGCCTGTGCAGGAGGCCCTGGGTTCAATTCCCAGCTCTCACACACCTTTGCTATGACAGCTTCGTTCCATTGACTCACCATTGGAAGCCCCAGGTTAAGTCACCAAGTTTCTTCGATAAAAGTCTTAGTAAGAGTAGCATAGCAAGGTGGTGATTACAGAAACATTTCAAAAGGACTGCGAGAGCAAACCACAGCTGGGTGGTGTCTGTAAAGCTAGTCCCCTTCAGGAAATGCTTTGCAGAGACAATAAATAAGATTTGGACTGCTTTCTCTAGAGCTGAGTCATTTTCAAAGTTTACGCTCTTCATTCAAGAGCAAGAATGCTCACCCGGTGCCTGCTCAGGTTGAGCGTCCGACACTGTAAAAAGCCGGTTCTTCTCTTCAGTTTACAGGCTAACCTTAAGCTCTGCATTTGCTGGAACCCTGTTCTTTGTTTGTTTAAGGAGCCAGAGAAGGGGACAGTGTCTCGGCAATAAATAACCCCATCCGAATGTCAACTGATAGGCGACAGAATGTTCACACCCATTCCGCCAAATCCCGGTGGCAGTGGGAGTGAGTGGTTAAAACTGGTACTCTCACACACTCAAGAAATGTCACCGAGTGCCCACAGTGGTCAAGCGCTATTCTAAGCGCCATGGAGGAAATCGTGAAGAAAATAAATAAATCAATAAATAAGGAAAACTCGTTCTCTCTCTCTCTCTCTCTCTCTCTCTCTCTCTCACTCCCTCTCTCTCTCTCTCATGGAGTTGCCATTGTAAAAGGATGTAGATAGAAAATACACAAGCAAATTCATGGGATATTAACAAACACTTGGAAGCAAAAAATGGAGAGCCATGGTGAGGTGATGTGCTGATGGGCCTCGGTCAAGGACAGTCTTTGGTTACTCCCTGGGTAGGTACCATTAAAGCAGAGATCATGGAATTTTGGATCTTAGTTGGATCTGGCCATGGATCACAGAAAAGTTGGTCTTGGTTATTGTATTACACTAAGCAAGAGGAGAGGATGGTCTCTTCCTAGGACATGGTTTCAAGAGGTTTCCAAAGAACACAGCAACACTCAGTTAGGTAGATAGAGAATGGCCAGAATCTTCCTCATTCCTGTTTCCTCTGCGCTTGTAGTCAAAGAAATACCATACACGTATGTGACATACATACTTACAAATATACATGTGTGATATAATACTGATACGTGACCCAAATATTTATGATATACGTGCATGTAACATACAGACTTATGATATACACATGTGATGTACACACTTATGATATATATACATGTAACATATATGCTTATATGTTTATGTAGCATACATACTCATATGCACACACGTTACTCACATACTTATCCTATTCATGTCTGCAACATGTTTACTCAGATACCTTTTCAGTGATTGCGTGTTTTACATAGTGAAAAAAAGAACGACCTTCAGACTCCACTCATAAAGGGACTGGGTCACTGGTGAGTTACATAAATACCTAAAACTCTTCTTCTTTGAGAGTTTTGTTTATTCATGGCTTTGGAGACAGGGCCTTGCCCAACTGCTCAGGCTGTTCTGGAGCCTACTAGATAGCCTAGTCATACCAGGATTAAAGGCACATACCACCAAGTGTGACTCCTTCTTGGAGCTTTTTGAGTCAACGGGCTCACTTACCCAGACCTTACTTTATCCATGGGAAAATGACAACTATGCCTAACCCTCTGGATTGGTTGTAAGAATTAAATCAGCTAAAATCTGGGCAGCTAGTAGGGATCTAAAAACACATTAATTTTATTCTCCCAGAATGCCTCAGGAATTAGTAATTCACAAAGACCATCACAGAAAAATCCAAGGGACATAAAATTTTATTTCTTTCCCAGCAGGAAAATAGAAATTTTAGAATGTCCAGGAAGCCAGTGGCTCCCATGCAATTAAGATTTATTGAAATGCTTATTCTACCATGCTGCCAGTATCACTCTCCCAGCTGCTGGATTTGTTTAAAGTCTTTTACCACAGCTCAGTAACAAAGATAAGAGTGAGCACCATGTCTGGAATTCCTTCTTTGGACACAGCCCTGGGACCGTAACAGTTGGTCGGTCACGTGCACGAGGCATATGCTCAGAAATGGTCTCCCATGGCTATCCGAGTTTACTTTCTATTTCTGTGATAAAACACTGACCAAAGCCAGATTGGGAGGAAAGGGTATGTTTGGCTTACAGATTGTAGTCCGACATCTGGGGAAGCCAAAGAAAGAACTCAAGGCAAGAAACAGTCCGGAGGCAGGAACTGAAGCAGAGATCATGAAGGAATGTTGCCTACTGGATGCTTCCAGGCTCCTGGTCAGCTGCCTTTCTTATATATCCCTGGCCCACATGCTTCAGGTTGGTACCACCCACAGTGGGCTGGATCCTCCTACATCAGTTAGTAATCAGGAAAATGTCTCACAGACGTGGGCACAGGCCACTGTCATGGAGGCAGGAAGCTGCCTTGTCCCAGGTGTGTCAAGCTGACAACCAAGATTAGCCATGGCGCATGATCTGTGAGACCAGCATTTCCCCTTGGTCTAGCGGATGGCATGGGCACTTGTGACTTTCCGTGTGCTATGTATTGGAACAGTTTTGGAAACCCAACATCCACTACATTAACATTCCCTAAAATGAAGTGGGGGGGGGGCTTCTTGTTTACATTTAAAACTCTCTTGTATTTTTTCTTCATGTTTACAGCACTAAATTAGAAAAAATGCCTATGCCTCAATTAGGAATCGCGGCTCTGTGTGGTAGTTTCTTCAAAGTACATGACCGGGCTATTTTCTTGTTTCTGTTGACTAATTTAGGAGAGCAGCTTGGAAGAATGGTAGGGTGATCATTGCTGATTGCCACCATGTTATTCTTAGCCCTATACATCTCTTGAGGGAAGTACTCCATGTTTACAGGTAGGATGTATGTCAGACTTCCTATACATATAAGTGAAGATCCTTTCTCCATTAGAAACACACCTTTAATGTGGGCAAGACTCCACCCAAGCCAGTGTTGTCTGTAAACGTGCAGTTAGACTTCCTTATCTTGACCTCTGAGAAGTCTCTCTAATCTGACAGACTCTAGTGGCGGTGATTCAGTCCACCTCTGGGAGAATCAGGCCTTTGCTTGCTATCCCAGGGGCCTTTGGGTGGTTGCTAAAACTGGCCTAAGTGGACACGTTAGGCCTGATCCCGCGCATCAAGAGTAACGTCATGGGGAAGCACTGAACCCGGCTGGCAGATAGACATTTGCCATCAGGTCTCTACCTGCTACTTTTTGCTTTGAACTGCAATGTTGTATTCATTATTAAAGTTCACACAGCACTTTCTAGGATGCTGGCTTATAGGTTCTGCATGAGTCGATATGGAGAATTCATCATCTTCAATTTGCAGATGAACAAACAGAAGGTTAAGAGGGCAAGCAGGTGGCCCAAGGTCATGCATCGGGTGACTGTCGACTGAAACTTGTATGTTCTAAGTTCTCAGAGTCCAGTCCCTTGCTTCTCCTCTTCCCCTGCCTCTGAGGAACCCCAAGTCCTGCTCCTTATAGACACACGTATCGGCGCCCTAGCTTATTTTTGTGTGTTGTTAGACCTGATGACCAGGCTCTTAGTTTTCAAGCGACTCCCTATAGGCCAAGCATTCAAGCACATGAGTCTATAGGAACCATACCTATTCAAATCACCACACTACATACCTCTTGCCAGAGAAGAGAAAGTCCAACTATGAGGTGATTGACTCAGACCCTGATTCTGACTCTCCCTACGAGGAAAAGAGAGCTAATAGCAGTGACAGAAGCAGCAGAGATGAGTCTTCCAGATGGTCCTCTGACACCAAGGGCTCCAGCCATCAGAAGCCTGCACTGATCACTATCAATGACAAAGAAGACAGGCATCCCTACTTGAGGGATTCTGAGCGGGAAAGGTGATCCCAATGAAGAGCGCCCCGTGCCTGTGCTTGAAGAAGAAGTGGCTGAGAGGGTTAATTCTGGACCCACTTTTCCTGATGGTGTCTGTGAAGCATGGGATCTTGGTGAAAGTTCCAACCAATCACCAAGTGAGCCTGAGTCGGAGCCTGAGCCTGTGCGTGGGCTGGATGTCACAGCCCAAAGAGTCTGAGGAGGGAAAGGCTGCAACGACTAGGAAGAGAAAAACCAACTATCTATGCATGTCGGATGGTAAGCCACATAGGAAAGGTTGTCGGGCTATCTCACAGAATGTGCCAGTCAGCCAAATGCATCTGCAAAGCCTAGCCCTCTTGAAGTCCCCACGTCACCGGACCAACCTCTCCATCCTCCCCAAAACATGCCATTAAGGAAATGGAGAGGAAAAGGGCATGTCCAAATCAGAGGAAAGGACCTTTCTGCCAATGGGGATGGGGGCTCACATGTCCATCTTTCTTATGCTCCAATATATTGGCATTTACTCCACAGTCCCCCTGGAGTGTTTGTTTCCCTGAATTCCATGTTCTGAGGATATCCTGGTTCCGGTTCCCCCTACCCCGCACATATACCCAGGACTCTGGCTAATTGTCAGTTCCTCTATGCAGCGATACGTGGCTCTAGCCCCTTAGTTGTAGAGTTTTTTTCTCAAGTGTTGTAACATGCTGCCAAATTTGTTCCCTCAGTTGTCTGTTTGCGGGAGGACTCATCATGGTTTATGCTCCAAGGGCCTAGCCTTGTGAGTGGCGTGGTACAGGTGCTTAATAAATTTGCTAAATAAATGAGTGGCAACAACCAACCAACCAATCAGTCAATCAATTGCCAATCGATAAGCAAGGGCCCTGCTTGTCATAGATGTCATCCCGTTAATAAATGTCTCAGGTGGGACACCAAAGAGAAACACGGAAGCAGGATAGAAATACATCAAACTTCACGTGCGTGTTAAAGTACGTTTCACACAGCTGTTTCTTGTAGGGCCATTGATGCAGACAATAATTACATCCATGGAAATAATAATTATATAAGAGACCGTTGCAGTTGTATGGCCTAGATGGTAGGGTGTTTGGGGAGCGGTTGAAGCCATACAGCAACTAAAAAGTAACAATTTCATTGTTTTTCTCCTCTACAGAATTTCGACGTTGATTCATTTGGGTGGCCATACAGTCAGAAAGAGCCAAACATGGCTTCCCTTTATGTAATTTAAAGTTTTACAATGGGAACAGATAGTTAGGGGAACTTCTCCCAGCTCTTTCTATGGAAGGAAGAGCCCTTGGGGTCTGAACTCTTCACCAGTCTCCTTTGACTCTATTAATTAAACAGTGAAACTGCTTGACTGGTTCCTGATCAGAAAGGAGGTCGTTTAGTGGGGTTTTAGAATATCAGACAAAACCAACTGGCCCATTGCTGAATTAGGGTAAGAGGAAATACTGACTCAACCCATTTGAGCAGGGAGCAGCGTGGGCAGAGAGGGTCAACCTTACACATCTTTTATTGCAAAATAGTTCCAGATCTCTTGAGACCGGCTGAGTGGGAGAGAATAGATTACGCTCCTGATGTAGAAGCTATCTGTGAGGACCGGAAAACGGCACTTGGGTACTGAAAAGGATGGAGAGCCCGCCTTCCACTCAGGACAGCATCTGACCACTTTGATATCTGCACAGCACTTGGGGATTTCTAAGTCTTAAGAATGTGAACTCATTAACACAAAACTGGAACTAATCTTAGCTTTGGCTTTTGGGCTTGGGAACAGAATTGGCTCAGAGGTTCTAAGTGACTCACTGAGGAAATACTTGGACATGCTGTGCAAGACGAGGGCAATATTTTAACAACAGGCCAACATGTAAGGCATGGAGAAGAATCACAAATGAAAGGAAAATAAATTAAAAGGCCCAGAAACCAAGGACGACTTGGAGCAAAAGGCAGATACCATAGCCTGGAAATGAAACGCCAGCACTTTGGAAGCGAAACATCTGTGCTAGAATCATCAATGAACTTGAGACTTAAGAAACAGCTCCACCAGCTTGCCTTCCATCCTCTTGTGCTTGCCCCATGCCAAATGGTTGAATATAAAATACCCTAATGGATATTAAGTGTTTTATAAATTAAGGGCTCTGAAAATATAAGCCATGACCATCCTTATTGGAGAAGAGACCACCATGGTACAGAAATTATAAGGTCTACCAGCCAAAGAGCTTGCCCAGAAGGAAGCTATGAAGCCTTGAACAAAGTTAAAACAAAACAAAACCATTTCTCGGCACTTGGCCTTGAACTGCTACAAGAGGGACCTCTTTTAACATCACGGTGTTAGAACTGTGACATTTCCGGAAGGGGCAGGCCTGTCCTTTCCTGTTCTCTTTCCAGAAAGAAAGAAAACTGGAGTTATAGTCCACAGCTGCCAGAAACATGCTGTGTTACCCCTTTCCCGTCCCCTACTCTGGGCAGACATTACTAATCAATCATAATTCTGTAAGTCTCTTCAATAGCCTCAGGCTTCTTATCTACGCAGTCTTCTGGAAGCCACTGTTAACTACCAGTCTTGAACTCACTGTGTTGCACAGGCAGGCCTTGAACCTGTGATACTCCTACTTTAGTCTCTTGAGAGAGAGAAGTTATACAGGCCTGCTCTAATGCTTTCATTTTATATGTGAAGAAGGTATAGGAAGTGCCTGTGGGGTTCAAGTGCACACATGCCCCCTCCATGCACACACATCCCTGTACTCTCACTATTAACCAGATCACTCAGAAATTACAGAGCAGTCAGGGCTTTGGACCACAGTCAATGATCTCCATTCCCTAGAGACTTCCATGGCCGGAAAAGAGAAGAGCCCTCATCCTTTTCTGGAGGAAGCTGGCGGCTGCGGCTTCTTCCCGAAAACAAGACACTTGCTGGAAGTTTTTTGTGACTCTATACAGTGGCCAGAGACATCTCAGCTTTCTCAACTTCAAAGTATCCACTTAAACTCAGCAGGGTCCAGACCACTAATACAGAAGGTTTTCACAGGACAGGAGGATGGCATTTCTCTATTTCACATGAGGGGGTATTTCACACTTCTTCCCCTAACCCCACCCCCACCCCAGGGCATAGCCCATTAACATGGATGGGGTGGAGTCCTTGCACGGGTGACTCAAGGCAGGGGTGATCAGTGGCAAAGCCAATCCAGCCTGTGGGTGCTTTGGGAGCTGTTTTTGTGAACATTCTCTTCAAAGATGAGCTTCATGCAGATCCTAGATAACAATTCTTGGTCATATCCGGACCAAGCTTGAGGCTAGCCTCTCTGGAAACACTGTTATAGACGTGGGAGCGTAGCTGGGGAAAGTAAACCGAGGGTTCACCACTTTCCAAGTCTTAACTGCGGGTAAACGAAGGCAGAGGAGGAGAAAGAGCTTAGTCGCTTTATCACCGAACCTTCCATCTTTGGCACTTCCTGCTCTGTAATAAGCATCGGAGTGATAACAGAAAGGAAAGGGGTGCTTACAGTGCCCCCCCAGTTACATATTTTCTTATGACTGACATTTATAAGAACTAGGTATTTTTCCTCTTTCATTCATTTAACTCTCTCTCTCTCTCTCTCTCTCTCTCTCTCTCTGTGTGTGTGTGTGTGTGTATGTGTGTGTGTGTGTGTACAGCAGGCCCACAACCTCATGTAGTGATGTCCAACCCTTTCATAGTAATAGTCCCTAAAATCTACGGCTTTAGCAAACTCCAGCACACAGTACTTATTGTTGGTCACCATCCTCGTGGTATCCATTGGATTTGTTACTGGACGCTCTCATCTACGTTGCTGTAATTTGGTTCCCTCTGATACCTTCCATGTCCTTGTCCCTAATAACCACAGGGACACTTTCTTTTTCTATGGACAACATTTGACCCATTTTAAAACTGCACACATAATATGAAGTGTTTTTCTTTCTGTGTCTGGATCATTTGACTGTTCCCTCCTCTAGGTTTCTAGGTATTGGCATGAGTGGAAAGACTTTTTCTTTTCTTCTTAAAGGCTAAACCATATTCCATTGTGGATATAAACGGCATTATTAAAAAGTTGCTTCATCTGTCTTGGGCTCTCTGTTGCTCGTCTATTATGACCAGTGTTGCAGAGAAGCACAGGCATGGTTTATAGGCTGAGTCCATTTCCCCTGGGCTTAGATCTACCGTAGTTCTGCTTTTAATTCCGCTCAAAGTCCCCAAGCTATTCCAGTCCTCTGAATCCTCATTAATAGCACACAGTGAGTGGGTCCCCTTTCTCCTCACTCTGGACAACACCGGCTATCTTCTCTGTTTCATAAAAGCTGTCCTCTTTTTAGATTATTTTTTGTTGTTAGAACACAAAGCAACAGGTTTCCCTCAACATTCCTGGGTGTCATTGTATCACTGCCTTTATTTGCCCCGTCCCTGTCCTCCCATAAGCTCTTCTTACTCATCCCAGCCTGTCTTCTGCTTTCTTAGCCTGTGTATTCCGTTACCCTCTCTGTTCCCTGCTGCTAAGTTCCTTATGGTGGAGTGTTCAAAGCTGCTTAGCTGCTTCTCACGAGCTGAGCACACCCTGAACCACCTTCCCAACTGTCCTACTCATCCGATGGGAGTGATGCAGGCAGTTAACAGTTAAAGGCAAAGGTCCTTACCGAGTACCCAGCAGCTCAAGTGTGGAAAGTCGCAGTCCTGTGGTACAGGGGACACCTGCGTCTGTAGTGGCAGTAAAGCCATTGAGATACACAATCACAGCCCACTGACGTCAGCACTTAAAGAGGTGCTTGGCCTCTTTGAAAGGCTGTCCCTTGTATGAGCTGCAGCTCTTTTAATGAGAGAGATGGCCTGTGTGTGCAATAATAGCCGGGGTGCTTGTCTTTTCTGTTCCAGTTTCATAAATGCATCAATGCATCCAACTGGCCAGGGCACTTTGCTCTGGAGAGGTGTGATATCAGTCAGGCTTTTCTTCTTCTATCCCTCGATCTTCTTGCTTGTTCCTAATCATGACTTCCGCTACTTTCCTTTGAGACTCTAAGTGTGTGTGTATGTGCATGTATATATACATGTGTATGTATATATATGTGTGTGTGTGTGTGTGTCTGTGCTTGTATATGAGCGTGCATGAGTGCCAATGTGTATGTATATATGTGTATATACTACTTTGACAAATTTAATCTTTTATATAATTTTGATAAATAAAACCACACATATAGTGATTTAAAATATTTAAGCACTTATGTGTATGTGTGTGTGTGTGTGTGTGGTACCTGCATAAGTTTATGTGTACTTCTTGTGTGCAGATGCCTAAGGAGGTCAGAAGAGGGTGTTAGACCCTGGGAGCCAAATCCGGTCATCTGTAAGAGCAGTATGTGCTTTTAATTACTTAGTCATCTCTCTAGCCCCTGTATATAGATTGATAAAGATGAGCATATATATATATATATATATAATGTTATAAATATATTCATATATAATTGTAAAGATTATCATATCTATATTAATTTTGGTATTACCTCTTTTGTAATATTTTAAAAACTAGTAAATGAAACCTTTTGGGCCTAAAGCAGTCTTTTTAACTTCACATATCAGGTTGGCAATACAATTCAGGGAATAAAGAATGCCCACTGCCACACCTGGCTGAGCTATTCCCCAGGACTCCCATAACAGAAAGTGAACTGACTCTCACAAATTGTCCTCTGACCTCCACTGCAAGCTCCAGCAGGAGCTTGTGCATGGACACACACACACGCACACACACACACACACACACATTATCATAAATAAATATAAAAAAACAGATTTTTTTTTTTTTTGCTAGGTCTGGGACTACTCATGCTGCTTGTTTATCTTGGCTTTTGCTTTTGTCATTGCTTGGTTCATTGGGTTTTGTTGTTTGTTTGGATTGGTCTTTCTAGTTTTCAGGGATTTAATTCTCTTGAATGTGAGCTGCTGAGTTTATGTGGAGGAGTTATTGGTGTGACGTTTTTCAAGGTTTAAAGCAATGACATGGCTTCCCTTTGTAATACTGGAGCCCTGCCCCCCACACCCTTTCCCCTCTTTTTCAGGCTCACTGAACTGAGTGGTATTTATTGAAGAACCAACATTTTGTCTTTTGAATATTCTCCCGTATTCACTATTCCCTTCCTTCTGCTTGCTCTGGGCTTACTTTGGTCACCTTCTTCTAGTTCAGCGGTTCTCAGCCTGTGAACCATGACCCCTCTGGGAGCTGCATATCAGAATCTCACAGGTCAAATACTTACTTTACAATTCATAACAGAAGCAAAATTACAGTTATGAAGTAACAACAAAATAACTTTATTGTTTGGGGGTCACCACAACCTGAGGAACTGTATTAAGGGTTCACCATTAGGAAGGTTGAGAACCACTGCTCTACTTCCTTAAGATGGAGTTTAAACTGTTTATTATTAAATTTTCCCTTGTCTCTAGTGAGAACATTTTTTTTTGCTATTGATTTCCCTGTGATTACCATTTTAGCTGTATTCAAATTTTTTTCAGGAATTATTTACTTTTATTTTAGGCATATGCCTGTATATTTGTATGTGACCCATGTGTGTGCAGCTCCCGAGGAGGTCAGAAAAAGATATTAGATCCCCTGGGTGTGAGCTGCCCTGTGGTTTTGGGAGCAGAACTCAGATTTGCTGGAAGAGCTGCAGGTGTTCCTGACACCCAAGCCAGCTCTCCAAACCTCAGCTGATGTGTTAAACCATTTTGATTTTCTAACTATCAGCTTTCTTTACTGTGCCGTCCTATGGTGGCTTTCTGTTTGCTCTGCTCTTGTGTTTTGTTTGTTACATCTTACTTTCCTTTATTTCCCCTTTCTTGCCTTCGTTGGAATACTTACCAGAACTTGATTTTAATTTGCCTAAGCCGCATTTGGCCACTGCCTCTTCATAAAAAGCTCTTTATGAGTCCTTCAGAGGTTAAAATACACTTAACTTCTCAGTCTAATTAGAAATAACAATCACCATTCTAAGAAGAACCTAGGAGGCGTGCTGTGTGGCAGACCCTCAGCTTCCGGCTTACCAGGGTAGTTATCCTCTCTGTGGCAAACACTGACCGCCTACAGGAAGTGCCGTAAGGTTTGCACTCAACGGTCATTCATATTTTAAAGAACCAAACCCTGGCCGTTTCTGTTGTTCTTCATTGATCCTGAGTCCCCTCTGATGTCATGCCTCTTCTTTGAAATAATTTCTTCTAGCTTTGGGGTGAGGGGTGCAGTCGTGACCTGCCTTTTATGATCAAAGTCGTAGTTAATGTCAACAAGGTGCCATAGTGTACGTACGTACACACACACACACACCACACACACACACCAAAACAAAACTGAGCATACTGTAATCTTGATGCAAGTAGGTCTTCTGAAAAATAAAATTCCATTTTCCTACACGAAGAAATGTTAGTTCATCCTTGATAGACAGGAATGTATTGGGGATAGACTATATTCAACTAGATATGAGTCCAGATGTAACTGTCCACTCCTTGGGGCTTTTAGACTCTCTTGTCCCTCTCTCCCAGCCCCTATCCAGGCTCTAGTGAGCTATCTGTCGTCTGAGATCTCCTTTCTCTCTCCAACATACATTGCTTTCTTCTGGTGGCTGCCAGGACTATTCCTTGTCTTCCGTTTTCAATTTCACTTAATTATCTTGTATTTTGACCTGGGTTTCTTTCTTTGGTTACTCTGTTTGGGGTTCACTAAGTTTCTTGAATTAATGAAAAGTATGTGTGAAAGCCATCTTTACCTTTGCATGATCTCTGCCTTAATTTTGTCTTCCTGGCGGTCTGAGGACATGAACTGAGGTTGGAAGTTTTTTGTACCTCACGGAATTCTTTGAGGCTTTGGCCATTTATAAAACTACCTTGTCTCTGTGGCAAAAATGACCTAACTGCCAGCGATCTATTCTCAGGGTTACTAACTCCTCAGTCATTGTCTCAGGGTCAGGCTTGAGGGATGACTCAGGGGGGGAAGCATTGGGGGCTCACAAGCCTGAATAGCCTGGGTTCAATCCCCGCTACCCACTGAAAGGCGGACCAACCCCATAAAACTGTCCTCTGACCTCCACATCTGTAATAAATAATAATGGGCCATCCACTAATAACAATAATAATAATAATAATAATTTTAAAAGTAAAATCTGAGGGATGACCCAGAAGCAAAGGTGACAGTGGGACAGAATTTTCTCTACTCTCTCTCTCTGAACCATAGGAACTTCCTTTTCTAGCCTCATGGGACAAAAATCTAGTTTCTCTTGGAGCCCTATCTGATCTAGCTGGTGTGCACGTCCATACTTGGGCCATGGCTCACGGGCACCACCCGTAAGAACCCATCAGCATTGTTCTGGTCACTGTTCTTCCCCATAAGCGACGGCCATCTTCCCATTTAGAACTCAATAAACACAGCCATTTTATTGCAGCTTTATTTACTTATTTAATGTATGTGTGGAGGTGAAGATATGGAACTCAGAGGTTAACTTACATGAATTGGTTTTCTCCTTCCATCTTGTGGGACTTGAGACTTGAACTCGGGTCATTAGTGTTGTCCTCAAGTGCTCTGACGCACGGAGCCATCTCTTCAGCCCCCGTTCGGTACTGTTAATCACTGAAATACTGGCTTCTACTGCAATTAGTGTGGCTGCTAGACAATGTGCCATAGAGTGACTCTCTTAGTCACAGGTTGGGTTTACTTTTACTTAGGAACACCAAGGAATTATACTCACTGGAAGCGCTCCAAGCTCCGAGCTCTAAATTCTGATTCATCTGCATGTGTTACAAAGTCAACTGTCACCAACTGGCCTTGCTTGCATCAGCAGACCTGGGACCTATGACCTGCCTTTCCTGTCCTTTTGAATGAGGTGAAGAGAAAACTGATTGAACCATCAGCTTTTTATCCATCTTGTCTGTGTGGTGTTGCTGGAATAGAACACTAGTTCTGGAGGCTGAGACATCCAAGATGGAACTGCCCCCATTAAGCCAGGCCCTTCTGCTCCTTAGAACACTGCAGAAGGCAATACATCGCAGGAGGGTACACCTAAGAGGGGAGCCAAGCCTATTTCATAAAAACCCCACTGCCAAGCTAATGAAACCGCTCCCAGGATGAAATGTCTACTCATGAGGGAAGAATCCTCATGACAGATCTATTAGCCACTTGGTAAAGATCCTGCCTCTAAAAACTAATGGTGAGAGTAAGCCTCCAATGAGGACCAAGGAAAAGAATGTTTCTGAGCACTGTGGAGTTGTGGGACAGAGATACCAGTCAACAGGAGCCAAGGGAATGGTCGAGGCAAAAAGCTATAAGATAAACACACGCTTACCTTCTCGTACCCGCCAAGCCTTGGGAGAGAGCTGTGTGGTGTCACCCCTGTCCAACATTCTACCCACTGACTAGTTCTGCCCAGAGCGTAGCAGCTGCAAGAGTTGGAACAAAGCTGGGACTCTAGGAAGCTCCAGATGGGAGTGGTTTTATTTGCATTTAGCAAGTGACACCAGATTTAATTTGGACAAATTTAAAGATGACAGTGGGTCACCAAGTGCAGTAGACTTAGTAGGAAAGGCGCCATTGACTCAACATGAAACATCTACAGCTTCCACCATGTTTTGAGTATGAAACGCTAGGCTGACATGCTAGGCACGTAGAGTATTCTTTTTCCTGCTTCTGGGAGTCGAACCAGACATTTACTCTCACAGACTTCTTACTGCTCCTACTTGACCTCCCTGCATTTTTAGCATTAAAATTCAGTTTTGTTAAGAAATGAGGACTTTTCACAACCCGGAACAATTGTTCCCATCCCGAAGGTGAGTGGTTTGGTTTCTGACAGTGGACTGGAGGCTACAGGAAAACAAACAAGCACAGAAGGCACATTGGTTCCAGAAAGAAAAGCTTAAAAAGGTGGGTTCACTTTGAAGTGACTCTGAACATGGCAGGGATTGTCTTTAAGCTTCCTGAACCCCGTTGCTCCCCATTTTCCCTCTGCCTTCAGTTTGCATTGTTGTGCAGTGTTGACAGTGGGCCAGATCTGCCCTGAATATTGTATGTTAGCCCATGACTTAACGATGTCTTAGCCTGAAGCTTTCTTGCTTTCTGAAGGGAAACCCTATGTCATTGCGCTATGAGTACCAGTATTTGATGTAAAAGACACATTTTCAATTCATGGCATCTTTTAATTTAGTAGGTTGATTGAAATAGAGCCATGTTTTAACCTGAGGAATGTGCTTGTGCACACGCATGTACACACACAGGCATGCATGCCTACAAAGATAATCTCATAATATGTGTACTGTCATTTCACATGTTATTAAAATGGTCCTACTAAGGCACAAAGCACCAGACACCATGCTGGTCACAAAGGCAGGTAGGGACAAGTCATCACTGGAACCTGGCAATCTGGTTGTATTACGTCCTTGGTCACCACACTGTAGTACCATGTGGGCTTTATTTGGTGAGGTATGGCTTTTGGAAGGATGGTTCATACATTTCTTTCTGTTCGAGGTTAGATTCGTCTTGTGTGCTAGTGATTTCCAGCTCCTTCAGTGATCTCCCCAGCTCTTCCCTTAGTCTCTCTTATCTGAAGTCTCTACCCTCACAGAATGTGTTTATCTGAGCTCTGCTTTTGGAGGGGGCAGGGGCACAGGACTAGAACACGGGGCCTTGAGCTTGATAAACAAGCACCCCACCACCAAGCTACATCTCAGGCCAGAAGACCCAATTCTTTGTGTTTGTTTGGTTTTGGTTTTTTCCAGACAGGGTATCTCTTTGTAGACCTCGCTGTCCTGGAACTCACTCTATAGACCAGGATGGCCTCAAACTCAGTGATCTGCATGCCTCTGCCTTAAATCCCACAAATGCTAGGATTAAAAGTGTGTGTCAACACTGCCTGGTAAGAAGACCCAATCTTGAAAAGCAAAATTGCACAGTGCACATCAGCTCCCCTGTTCTCAAGCTCCCCGCCCCCCATCTTCCCTCCACCACCAAGCCTCCTGAAAAATCAATCTGAACTCTTTTTTTCTTGGGCACCTGAGTGCTGTGCAATCCAGCCTGCTTCGAAGCTCTTCCTTAGTTATTGCTTGGTAACCACCTCCAACTATGATTGCCTCTGCCTCCGTGGCATTTGACTGGGAGTCAAGCATCCTTTGACAGTCTCCACCCCCTGGACAGCGTGACCTGACACTGTCCTTTCTCATGGCCTGTTCCTCCCTCCACTCCATCCCACCTCCTGGGATAACCTCACGATCTGGGTCTCCTTGCCCACAAGTGGGTGTGCTCCAAGAGCCTGCCATTGGCTTTCTTTCTCTTCATCGCAGCGCCTGCTTCCCCCGATGAGCTTGCCTACACCCACAACTTAAATTATTACCTCTCTTTTTATCTTTGTTTCCAGGGCCAGCCCCCTCTGACATCTTGCTCCGCATTCCACCCTCCGGCTGAACATCTTGGCTGGAGGCTCTTCATTTGGCAAGGCAAGCAAGCGTCGTCTTCTCCCAACTCTCGCATGGAAAGGAGGGTTTTCTTCAGTCAACGCTAGCTGAGGACCCGAGAGGCAGACTTCCAGAATCAATACAGTGTTAACGCAGCCTGCAAGAACTATCAGTTCCGATAGCACAGGAAGTTGGGGTGGGGGTGTGAAGTGTAAACGCAAATCAGATGGAACAGGAAAACACAGCTCATATTTTACATGGGCTGTCCAGTGACTAACCAGGGCACGTTTTCACGTAGTGCTGAGCTGTTCATTTTTTTCCCTTGCTGATGGTTTCAAAAGAGACACCATAATTTATCCCTTTTTTTTTAATTCCATGGTCTCTTCAATTGTCCCTTGAGGGTCCCTTGGGACCTCTGCAGATGAAAATGTAGCCGGCTCCTCCCTTCCAAACAACACACTTGCATCTGTTTTCTCTCGTTTGATTAAGGGCCTGGGCAGTGGGTCAGAGCCTTTACTCTGGCAACAAAATTTGGATTTAGTTGGAAGCCAGAAGAAAAAAAACCGTACATACACACACAAAAACTGGAAACCATTAGAAACTGTCCCTTTTCACACAACCAAAAGCCATTGACTAGGACTGGCAAGAGATCTTTGGGCAAGAGGCTCATCAACAGACGGTAGATGATGCTCTTTGTAAAGATGTCCAAAAAGGACCAGCTACATGTCCATCCTCACAATAAGGCTGCAGTTCCCAACCTTCCCAACCCAAGGAACAGGTTTGCACTGCATGCAGAGATAGTTCTGTGTGCTTTGGTGTGGTCTAAAGCCTCTGCCCCAGAAGTATGGAGTAGCACCGGTTTTGCGAGCTTCCTGATGAGGTGGAGGATGCTGGAGTTCTTGCAGATAGAAGGCAAGGACAGCTTGATCTCCTGCCAGAGAGCATATCCTGGGGGCAGCGGGAGTCTGAAGTCCTGGCACACAGTGAGTTTGTAATGCTAATGCCTGCATGAGAAAGCAAACACACAGAGCAGGAGGAGGGGCAGAGCAGAGAGAATGGAAGGACAGAGGCTAGAGGATTCATACAGCAATGAGGACAAGGAAGGACACTTAAATGGACAAGGAAGGACAATGGGGCTGTGAAAGGCACTGCTATGGAACTGCTTGGGTCTCAGTAAACAGTCTCTCTAGAGTGGGCTGATTCTTATGGACCTTCCATCCTTCTTCTTCATGGCGTCAATCATTATGGTTCAAGCGTTTAGAAACTCTTCCTTGGCCTCCCACCTTCAGGAAAGAGAACTAGTCTGCCCTTGCCAGGCTTCATTTGCCTGTAGCTTTTCTGGTCACACTACTCTCATGGCAAGGAAAGCCAGAAAACAATGGGTATGGTGGTTTGACCAGGACCTTTACCTCCAGCTTCTTGGGGCACAACTTATTGCTCGGATAGCCTCATTTCTGTGGTGCAAGAATGATTTCTCTACTTTTGCCTGATGGAATTGTGCATCCTCTTCCTTTGCAAGCATTCATGCACTTTATGCCTCCCAGTGTCTCTTTTGTACAATGCTATTAGTAAGAATACTTACTAAACAGATTACTAAATGTTTGAATGGAGGAAAATTCCCATCCTCAGTACCCCATCTTCTTTCTTAGCAAGAGAAAATTTAATTCCTATTATTGGCCAATTTCTCACAGCTAGATCTTGGATTTTAAGTCAATGTAAGCATATTAGATATTTTTTTCCTCCTTCCTTCTTTCCTTCCTTTTTCCTTGCTCCTTCTCTTCATCAATTCTTCCCTCCTTCCCTTCTTTTCCTACCTTCATTCTTTGTTCCTGATTTACCCAGCAGAAATCTCACTGTGGAAGGGGTCATGTGCTTTCTCTGATTTTATTTGCCTTCCCTTCCAGAATAGCTCTTGGACAAGCCTCAGCTGCCCATGATGTATCTTGTCTATCTCTGCAAGAAGAGGCAAGAGGGTTCATTTACCTGGGCTTTCCATCCTTCACTGTCTTGGGTACACCTCCTGCGCCCCAGACACATGCTCCATCCACCTCAACACTTCGTGGCCAGACTTTGGGGAAAGGTCACCCAGAAAGGTCACACTGAATAGTCAAGGAGTCTAACTGCAGTTTTATGTGATCTATAGATGTGAAATTCAAATGCGAAGAATGGAGGTCAGCTCGGGAGACCAGCAGGTCCTATGAGCAAAGGACCCAGCCTCTGAGTCTAGTTTACATCGGCAGCGGTGTGACCTGGGATAGAAAGAACCTCTTGAGGCTTGTACCTTCTTTGGTAAAATGGGCATAGGTGGGATTTTCCCACTAACAACATAGGGCTTCCAGAAACTAACTATAAAAGACATAAAAGCAGGGCCACAGGAAGGCAAGGCGCAGGTGTCTACAGAAGGGGGGGGGGGCGATCTGTTCATGTTCCAGAGCTTTCTCTTTGCAGCGCTTCTCCCAAACTCAACTCTGGGCTTTAGGGTTCCATCCCTCAGGCCCTAGACTCTTGCTGCCTCCACCATTCAGGTTGCGTAGGAGAAAACACTGGCACAGTTTGACATGCTACATTTAATATATGACTGCTATTTTAAAATACAAATAAAAGGAGCTGGAGAAATGACTCAGCAGTTAAGAGCACTTGCTGCTTTTGCAGAGGACCCAGCCTTGGTTCCCAGCATCCATTGTCTGATGTTCCCAGCATCATAACTGCCTTTAACTCCAATTAGGAAATGGGAAGCCCTCTTCTGGCCTCTGTAATACCTGCATTCAGTTGGTATATATACATACATACACACACACACACACACACACACACACACACATATTCAGGCGTATACATAAAGCAAATAATTAAATCTTTAAATAACTAAATTTTCAAAGGTTATGAGCCCATCGTTATGGCTCGCTTACATGAACTTATCTTTCCTTTTTAAAAATAAGAGCGCTAAGAATTACTTATTTTTAAAACCAAAGTGTTATGTTTCTTGGCTTTTCTTTTTTAAATGACAAACAAACAAACAAAAAAAAAACAACAAAACCAGTTCCATTCAGGTCTTGAAATGTATTTGCCCTCCACAGTCCAGCCTGTGCCTAGGTCTTGCAGCTTCAGAACACCCTTATTTGCTTTAAAATAGAGCCAAAAAGCCCATCCTTTCTGTTCTGGCCCCCCAATTCTTCCCGCACTTCCACCAGAGTCCATTCAAAGAGGACAGGGTCGAGGGAGGCTTCTGGGTGGGAGATGAACAGGATGACCCTGGGAAGGAAACTTGCCGGTATTTCTTATGGGGCTGGTATAATTGTTAACCCCGAGGTAAAAGGCAGGGGGGCAAACACAGGGATGATAAGAAGGAAGTGAGCACATTCTGAATTTAAAATCATGCTGTTGTTCGAGAGAATCACAGCACCTTGATGGTAACACAGTGTGATCCAAACAGCTACTTGGGCTGGAGCTGGTTCAGAGCGCAGCCAATGAGAAAATACAAGGAGAAGGAAGACTGAAAGCCCAGGGAGGAACCCGCGGAAGAGTCAGGGCCCTCAGAGCTGAAGTCAGTGCTCACTTGGAACATGATCAGGTCTTTCGTCTCTAAGTGCACTGTCTAGTCCACACTGCATCTCAAAGTACACAGGGATACACTTGGTAACTAACTCCTGAAACGGCGATTCATGAAAGTACGCTGAAGGTAACGGGAAGGTAACCTTGTGTGTGCACATCTCCCTGGATGGGAAGATGAATCAGGGTAGGGAGACCCAGGCTGCACCAATGGAGCCCCTGCAACAGCTTCACCATACAACTAAGGATCTGTATGAGACTTCCTAGCGGGAAATTTGATTATGTTTTTCCTCACTCACTTTGATTACCTTCCCTGGGTGCTGAACATGTATGTGTCAGACAAACTATGAGAGTCGATTCTTACCTCCCCTGATAGGGATTGCATGAACTCAGGTCACGGGGCAGCGAAGACCTTTATCCTTGAGCCATCTTGCCGGCCTGGGCTGGAGGGTTTTATTCGTCCTCCTGAATTAATAGAGATGGAGAACCAGGAAAAAATTAGAAAGTAAAGGCTCAGTTTAAGTAACACAGAAACTAATGCCAGAAATTATTTTTGAGGCCAAATATACACCAACATATTATACATGTTACACACACATACACATTGTCTTAGTTAGGGTTTCTGTTGCGATGATGAAACACCATGACCCCAAAGCAAGTTGGGAAGGAAAGGGTTTATTTGGCTTACACATCCAGATCATAGTCCATCACTGGAGGAAGTCAGAACAGGAACTCAAGCAGGACAGGAACCTGGAGGCAAAAGCTGATGAAGAGGCCATGGAAGGGAGCTGCTTACTGGCTTGCTTCCCATGGCTTGCTTACTCATCCTGCCTTCTTATAGAACCCAGAACCACCAGCCTAAGAGATGGCACCACCCACTGTGGGCTGGGCGCTCCCTCATTGATCACTAATTGAGAAAATGCCTTCCAGCTGGATCTCATGGAGGCATTTCCTCAGCTGAGGATCCATATCCATTGATGGCTCTAGCTTGTGTCAAGTTGACACATAAAACCAGCCAGGGCACGCATGCACACTTAATGATTATACCTAATTTAACTTTGATTATACAGTATATAAACTGAATGTAACATTAACTAACTCTCATTCAAAATCACTTAATATTTTTGTTATTGCGTTATATGCTGTAGCGTTTAGTTTGCTTTGTAGAGACTACTTAATTTTAACATTAAAAATGCCCCCAAGTTGAAAAACCAAGTTCATTTAGTTCTAGAGACAGCTAACCTAAGTTAACTGTGGGCCTAGAGACTGAAAGAAGGAGCTTTTGGCTTCTGACAGAATAGCTCACATTTTTGAAGGAGAGCCAACACCCTTAAAGACCATGTATTTGCGTTCCGCATCCGATGTGACGACAGGCAATAGAAAACATAATTTATACCCACTTCCGTTTATTAACTTGCTTTTCTGAATCAGTCGTAAGTATGTTGACTCCCTCCCACCCCCTGTTTTGTTACCCCTGGGATGGTGCCTGACCACAGTGAGGGCACAATTGGAGGACGTAAGGGGATTGAGTTGAAAATGTCACAAATGTTGTTAATAAACTCCCTTGACATAAAAGATTTATTAATTCATTTCTGCAAGACAATCAAGTTCACCATGTTTAGGGCTTTATTTGGTAGGGAATAAATCTAAATGGCTAAGAAGGCAGATAAAAGACATTTTTGAATATTTTAATTTTAAAACGAAGTAGGAAAGAATGTAAATCTCGGGCAGAGAGTTGCCAAAATATGTAGGCCTGTAAGTCTCCATTTTCCGCCCAGCTCCACAGCTCTGGAAAGAAAGCCTTCCCTCACAGAAAGGTTTTCTTTTCCTTCACCAGTGATTCCAATCTCAGGCTAAATCTCTAGCTATAATTTAATCTGCATAAATCATAGCGAATTTATTTTAAAGATTAAAAAAGGAAACAAATTTTCGTGTTCCTGAAGCTGCTTTGCTCTATTTTTAAAGATTATTTTTTTTTTTATAACTGATGGTAAATTGACTTGATTTTCACAGTTGCTTTCAATTAGATCAAAATGCCTTCTTTCGGAAGGCACACACACTCACAAAACACCAAGATGGAATAAGGAACGTTCTGTCCGGTGGGTAAAGTGCCACCAGGAACGGCAGTGGATGGATTTTTTCCATTGCACAATATTAATCTGCATTCTTGTATCATTATCCTTAATCATGTCTGGTCTATAAATCAAAGTTGTGTTTAGAAATGTGTTTTGTCATAGAATGGTCTCATTTGTGTTCCATTCGTCAACGGTAACAACAAAACAGTTGAGGGGCTCCCTGGGGTACCACACAGTCAATGTTTTTTGTTTCTGTTACTGGGATGAAACACACGGAACAAAAGCAGCAAGGAAGGGAAGGGTTTATCTGACTTGTATTTCCAGGCTACTGTCCCAGGCTGAAGGGAAGTGGAGGCAGGAACTTGAGGATCACCTCACACCCAACATGAACCGTGAGAAGTGATGAACCCGCGTGTTCCTGTTCCGTCTTGTTTTCTGTCGTGTTCAGGACCCACTGCCCGGAGAATGATGCCACCCACTATGGGCTGAGTCTTCCCACACCAATCAACAATCAAGATAACCTCCCCCCACCCCAGACAGTCTTACTGCCAAGTGATCCAAATAATTCTTCAAGTAAAACATCCTGTCCCAGGTAGATTGTGGGACTTTGCTGTTTAAAACAAAGCATCCCCATTAACCTGTGCATAATACTTAAAGAAATTCCTATTTAGTAAGTGTTCTTAACATATAAAGTTCCATTAAAAGGCAAATGAAACGGAAGATTAAAAACTGTTTCCATGCTCTGGAACTGGCTGGAATATCACTGTATCCGAGTATCTTGAAAATTTTAATTTTTCTAATGACTACAATCAAAAATTAATGAACTTAGGTGACTTTTTTTGAATACTCAAAGCTGAGAGAAAATGAATACCGTCAAAGGTAAAGCTTGAATGGAATTCAGAGATCCATTGAAAGAGACTCTTAGAACCAGAAGTGGGGAAGAGCAGAAATTCTCTGGTCAGGTAAATGGGCTCAAGCTGAGTTTTGGAGTATAAAGACGCTGCCCCCTTCCCCCCCCCCCCAAAAAAAAAAACCTCAAACATTTTTAAAATAACCGATTCTCAAGTAGCTGTGTAGAGGTGGCTGAAAACATGGAAAGAAAGCCTCTCCATTTCAGCTGTAAGAAAGTCTCTCTTGGAGCCAGCGACGTAGTTTGAATGGTAAAGACACTTGCCACCCAGCCTGATGACCAGAGTTCAGTCCCTGGGACTCACAGGGTAGAGGGAGAGAAACAATCCCCATAGCTGTCCTCTGACCACCACAGGTGCAGGCCCCCTCCAAATAAATCAATGCAAGTGAAAACAATAGACGGACTCTGGATTTTATAATCCTGAAACAGTGTGGCTGCTCGTCCCCCCCCCCCCGCCCCCTCCCAAGCAAGGAGGGCTCATCTCTAACAGCAGCCTAGAGGCTTATTTCAGTGGAGCTGAAAAGAACTCGATGAGGAGGACGAAGGGAGACTATAATACTTGTAGAGACAGCTCGGTGTTCATTTTCAGACCCGGAGAAGAACTGCTACAACTAACCAAGCAAGAACAGGCCAGGCGACATCCGTAAAACAGCAATCCTCACCCACCAGGGCCAAATCTGCACCCGGATTTGCCTTCTAGTCTTCAACAATTTCTTTGGGGAGGTAACAGTTTGTTGTTGTTGTTGTTGCTGTTGTTGTTGTTTTCCTTTTGGTCAATCCAGTCAGCACATATTCCCTTGATTTCTAAAACATCCTACATTCAGAAGAAAATAAAATCTGACTTGAATGAAGAAACACCCTGATTGCTAAAGAAATGAGATTATTTCCTCAAGACCCCGAAGAACAGTTGCCAAACAGAATGACCACAGTGCCTGTGCCCAGGTGGCAGAGTGCTTTCCCAGCATGCACCAAACCCTAGATTTCACTCCCCACCTAAGCCTGGCATGGTGGCACTTGCCTTTACGTAATCCCATCACTGGGGAGGTGGAGGCAGAAGGATCTGAAGTTCAATGTTATCCTCAGTTTACACAGTGGGTTTAGGTTAGCCTGTCTCAAACCAAAAATCAAAAGCAAACCAAAATAAAATAATTAATAAAAAAAATTTTTAAAACCCACCTCTTACTGCTTTGGTGAGAATATGTTAGGAAAATGGAGTTTTTGCTGGATTATATGTCACCAGTGAACAGCTAAGGCAGGCAAGCCTCAAACATCCTTGATTCATGCTATGTTCTTGAATGAACAGTGAAGTTCCTATAGCCAGAATTTAGTTTATTTCACATGCTTGCAACTTTTTAAACAAATAATCTGCCATTGAGAACATAAATAAAAGCTCAGTTTTCTCTGGTCCTATTTCAAGAGAGCATTGTTGAAAGCAGCCAGTTATTTGTTTCCTCGTGATAAAACACACCCAACACGTACCATTTATCGCAACTCCCGCTTCCGAGCCGGGAGGTACGGCCATGAATCTAAGGGAGATGGGTGTCAGAGAAAATGGGCAAGGTTTTCATCTCCAACATCCTCTGCCGAAAATGAAATAATCAGAGGGGAGGAAGGATTCTTTGAGGTAGCAAAGAACAGCTCGGTTATTAAGTTCTCCGAAGCACATAAATCAGAGAGGGTTTTTCTACGGTTCTTCGAATTAGCTAATCTATTTAAGATCTTTATTTCATCATCTGCCAGGCTATAAAACCCAGGAGGCTCTTTTTTTGGAATTAAAAAAAGAAAATATCACATAGGAAAAAACAAAGCTGGCCTGGGCCTTACAAATCAAGGACACAATCAATATTTAGCAGGAAAATGGCTAATGTGAGATAGGAGCGTGAAGGTACTTATCCTCACTCTTAAACGGTGTTGATACTGAAAAACCATAGGGCCTTTCGAAGTTGGACTAAATGCATTTTTACATTATAATATGGTCACAGACTGATGGGAGCCAGGAAATGGTGTTTTGAATGAAAATTCCCCCCTCTCAATGTCTCTCTCTCTCTCTCTCTCTCCTCTCTCTCTCTCTCTCCTCTCTCTCTCTCTCTCTCTCTCTCTGTCTGTGTGTGTGTGTGTGTGTGTCTTTCTCTCCCCCCCATACACATACACACCAAGTTGGTATAGACCATCCTTCCTCTTTGAGCCTTTTTTTTTTCCAGGTAATTCTAGGTTGCATCAAGTTGAGGATTATAACTGCCACAAACCCACATCTGAAATTTCCTAGTAATAGATACCTGGTCAAGTTATTTAAATTCATTCCATCAGAACCTAGGCTTCCCAGAAAGTGCTGCAGATGGTTTGAGCTGGCATAAGGCAAAAGAGAGATGTGCTAATGACCTGTTTACAGTCCTGATACAAGGCATCTCTGTATCTTGGGAATCTCTTTCAGAACACTATTGAGTAGCTTGGCTTTAGGAAGAAGACGGCAAAATTGAGGTGAATATATTCAGGGTTATATTGTTCTTATCTGACCTTAGTGAATCAATATGCTTTTGTATCCGTTAATAACATAAGAGATGGTCATAAAAATGGTTCCAAAAAATGGGTTTTAAGTGTAAGTGGCTACCTTACATTGGATCACGTCTCCTTAAGCTATGCACAAGGGAAATACGGAAGCCACTTTGTTCCACAAGCCAGTCTCAAGGTTTATTTGCTTTCTAAAGTTAAAGAAGTTTCTAAAGGTCTTTAGAAAACTTCTTCCTGCTCTTAAGACTTGCCAATCATTTCTTCCTGTCACTCACAATTTTACAAATTGTTATCGAGAGAACCCAATGGGGAAACTTGAAGTCAAGATTAATGCCCCACTTATTTGTATAAGTAAGCTCAGTGGTTCATTTATCAGCTCCCACTAAGTTGCATTAAGTGTTTCTCTGGGTTGTAAATCATTCTTATGAAGCCACAGGGATTTCGGTAGGAAGGCTGGGCATGCCGGCCAGGGAGAGGATAACTCACCCCAAATGTCTTAAACCAGGAGATTCTGGATCCGTTTCATTTTTAAATTAGAGGTTAAAGTGCCTCATGTTTAGAATGTCCATTGTCTTTGATTCCATCAAAAATATTCTGTTTCACATCAGCAAAATAGGAAATTTACTAATCTCTTTACATTTTCATAAAAGAATGATGGATTTCTTCCCTTTAAATTCCTTTAAAACACACATCCATTCCTACTGGTTGCTACCCACCAGAAAGCAAGGTTCAACCAAAGACAAGAGTGCTCGCTGCCAAACCTCTTCTAGATGATTCTCTTTCCAGAGACCTAGAGCTTTTCACTGGGGCTATCATGGTTCACGGTACAAGACAAAAAAGGTGCTGTGCTTTCTATCAAGATCTTAACTGCCAGTTGGACTGAGTCCTGCGAGCACATTCTAAAACATTCATTGTCCTTTGTACACATGTATACATCCGCTGTGCCCCCGTCATGTCAGATAACCACAGCTAACATTCTGTGGGCAAGCATGACCCCATTCATTCCACGGAGCGGTGAATAATTCATATAGTAAGTCTTACCCTGGGCAAGATACATTAACATCAGGAGGCATTAAAGGAGAGTCATTCAAGCAACAAAATGGTCATTCATGCTTTTCAATGTGAGCCATTGAATCTTGCCAGTTGAGTTAAAGAATGAATGAAGTCAATTCATCAGACATCTCGCAAGCCTCTGTAACGTGACTGCATGGGAACGTTCCATTCTTGGAGTATTCTTACCTGGGTTGCGGAATGCCAGTCATTGCAATGTAGAGCAAGTCTAAACTGGCTGGTGAAGGGACGTGGTTCAAAGAATGCCGGCTCTCTTCGAGCGCTTTGCTCCGTCTCCTCTTGTCTCCAGCCCCTCTTCCCTTTCTTCTTCAGCCACCCACCCGCAATGATCAGAGTGACTCAAGGGTAGCTGGCTTCACTTGACAGCAACTAACCTTTGCTCAGGGATGAGGGGCTTCATTATACTTGGCGAGTACTGGCTATTGCTGTCTACATGGCCACTGTTTGCTTTCTAAAACATGGATAAGAATGGCGGGTGAGCGTGCTTTTGAGAGTTTGTTTGCCAGAACAAACGACAGCATGTAACAGATGGTTCCAAGTGATGTTCTGCCTTGACTTCCGCTGTCTGCAGAGACTCCATTGAGCAGGGTCTCGCACAGACACCTGAGCAGCCAAAACTCCCTCCCAACTGGGTCTCTAAGGAGAATAAAAATTTCCCCAGAAGATATAGCAAAAAGGAGAGCTATCCCAACAGGATAAACATCCATATTTTCCAACTAACTTCCTTCAAACATCTGTCAGGAAACTTTCTGCTCCAAGAGACCCGGCTTATGTTATCACAGTGTCTGTATACTGACAGCTGTCTGTGAGTCTCAGATGGAAGGTTTCTCGGGGTGGGAGGGAGGGCACCTGGATTCAACCAAATAGTCATAAAACGGGAGAAACCCAAAACTCCAGTCTGAAATGACTAATTGCCATCACTGAGATGCTTGGTAGTCTTCGGTTGCATTTCTGTGCTGCCTCCTTAAAATTTCACATTCCAGGTAAACATCAACCCCTCCTAGATTGCCATTATGCCTCCAGTATTCAAAACTGGAGATTATCTGTGGTATGAATTCCACGGAGGTGGGAGAAAGAGGAGAAGTACTTTGTCTACTGTATTAACACTCTCATTGCAAATTTCTTTTGAGATTTTATTGTATGGATGTCTTGCCTGCCTATTTGTCTCAAGTGGAGATTACTACCTTCATAGACAGGAAGAGGGCGTTGGATCCCCTGGGACTGGAGTTACAGATGAATGTGTTGGCAATCAAACCAGGGTCCTATTGAAGAGCAGCCAGTGTTCTTAACTGATCCATCGTAGCAGTTCGGACATTCTCATTTTATAAAGAAAGCCCAGCTAGGGATGTGTGCCTTTAATTAAGCAGCTCAGCTGAAACTTGGTCCCCAAGATTTCAAAGTGTTCTTTGGACAACCTACAATGCCGAAGGCTAATGATGGAATCTTTGGGGTGGGGCTGGCCATCTCTTAATTATTTAAGTATTCCCGGTTCTCACTAACGGCTTTTCCAGACACACCCTCTGCCTATTCTTTTCCTTGTATGCATCTCCAGCCAACAAGGTCTCTCCCTGTGCCTTGAAAAAGCCAGTTATCATCAAAGGCACAACAGTTTAGTTAGGAGACACACGGGAGCAGAAGAAAGAAATGAAGTGAAGGAATAGATGAAATTTTCCTTACAGAAAATGCTGGTTTTCCCCATGAACCAAACATCTTTTTTTCACTGTAAGCCCTAACAGCCTCATTATGACAACCCATGCGGAGGACTTTTGCTCTTATGCCAGCCAACATTCCCTAGAACAGGCTTATTTCTTGACACTCCTCAGACTGCTCCTCTTCCTGTAGCATTTGCCACCCCTTCAATTAGAGCTCCATCAAAAGGAAGGATGCGATGCTACCTTTACTTCAACTTAGGTGGATGGGCGAGGTCAACACGGGCCTAAGCCTTCCCTCTATACACCTGATGTCTGGGGAAGGGTGGGGAACAAAGTTGATGATTTTATTTGTCATCCGTTTTTTTTTTTTTTTTTTTTTTTTTTTAATCTTGCCGTGCCAGAGACTGAACCCAGGGTGTTCTGTGTATTACGTAAGCACTGGGTCACATTCCCTCACTCTCACGTCTGATTATTGACTGTGAGAGTTACATAATAGCGATATGTCATTCATTATTATGACTTTGATAATGATGCCGTGGCTATGCTAGAGAATGTCCTAATTCTTAGGTAATTTACCATGAAGTAGTTAAGCCTAAAGAAGGATGTCTTCAGTGTATTCCTAAATGATAGGGAATGAGATAAAGGGAATGAGAGGGAGAAAAATAGAAAGAAATGGACGAGAAAGCACTGAGGGGAGTCTTGTGAAGCATCTGTGGTAAAAGCACAGAGAAGGTAATTTCTGGAACATTCCATGTTTACTAGGTTTATGCTCTCTCTGTGAATTTCAATAATCTATGAACACACAAAACTGTCAATAAAAGTGTTCAAGGATGGGTTGAAGAGATGACTTAGTGGTTAAAGAGATGACTCAGAGGATCTGAGTCCAGTTTCTAGCACCCAAATTGGGCAACTAACAACTGCCTGGAATTTCAGATCCCAGGGATCTGGTACCCTCTTCTGGCCTCCGTGAGTCTATGTGTGCTTGTGTTTGTGTTCACATACATGGGTCCATGTCCCTGGAACTGGACTTCAGCCAAAGCCTCCTGCCCAAACACTCCAGGGCCATGGGCCCTTGTTCCTCATGCCGCTCTCCTTGGCACCTTCTGCCTGTCTGATGACTTTATCTGTCTCAATGTCTTCTCAGCATTTTTGTGCACTTCTTCAAAAGCGTATTCCCTACACATCACACCCATTTGACAAGATTGTCATCAATATTGCATAACATCTGTGCCAGAGAAGCCTGGGGAATAGGTGGTCAAACAATGTGAAACAGACGTCTACGTGAGAATGTCTAGGGGCTCGCTGTGGGAAGCGGAGGGATAGAGGGTGTAGGGTTATCAGAGGAACTTGGAAGTTGGACAAGGAAATCATTTATTAATTCATTTTCTCTTTCTTCCTTCTGTACTCTTTTCCCCCCAATTTTAATCTCAGAGGTTACACATTCCCAAACATTTTTGGAAAAGCTAGTACAGAATGGCTGATGCTATGTGACATGCCGTTCCAACACGCCTGGGCTGTTGGAAACCTTTACATGGTACAGCCATAATAGAGACGGCAAGGAAGGCTGAGTCCTAATTCCGGCTGCCATTTTGCAAAAACACATCTGTGGACAAGTCTGCAAATTATGAGTCTGTTTTTTTTTTCTTGTTTTAAAGAGAAGTGGTCGCTATATTGCAGAGGACGCTGCAAGTTCTTCTTCATGGAAGACATCGTGCATGCTGCAGGCTGATCAGTGCTTAGATGCAACACTAAAGGAGCAGAACCCCACCCCCACCCTCCATCCCCCCCCCCCCCCCAAAAAACCACAATCAAATAAAATACAGCAACAATCCGGGGAGAAGAAAAGGGAGGCAGTTTGCACCAAAGGCTCTCTATCGAGTAGTTTAGACAGAACTGGCTTCCAGCTCCGGGTTCTGTAACGCCTAAGTATTTCAGTCCCATTCAAAGGGCAGACGGGTCTGGGAGATGACCCAGCTGCTGCACAAGCATGAGGACCTGGACCTGTGTTTGGTTCCAAGAACCCATGGGAGGAAACAAACAAACAAACAAACAAACAAAGCTGGGGCTAAGAGATTACCCAGTTGTCATGAGGACCCGAGTTCAAATCCCCAGCACCCATGTAAAAAAAAACTGGGCATAGCTGTGTGTGCCTGTAACCCTGGTACTGTAGGGGATGGAAACGGGAGGATTGCAGGCTTAGCTGCCAACTCAGTCCCAGGGTTCAGTGAGAAACCCTGTCGCAAAGGAATAAGGAGAGAGCAAGAAAGCAGGATGCCCAAAGGTCCTCCACCGGCCTCTGTGTAAGCACGGCCCTGAGCATCCTCTCTTCCACACGTATGTACCTCCACACAAACAAAATAAATAAAATATAAATCGAGGTATAAACGCTTTAAAAAGCAAAGCATCAGGGAATGGGATTGGCAGCTGCTGAAATTGTCTTCAGATGCAAATAGGGACATGGAAGGGTTGGCTTGGATGTGTGCTTTCTGGCAAGGCAGACTCGCAGGGCCTCTGTCCGCAGAGTGCGAGGAGTTCTCCCTGCAAGGTCTTGGCAGCCTGGTGGAGAGCCAGCTCTTCAGTTGGAGCAGCAGCTTTTCTTCCACTTGACCTGAGTCAAGAGATTAGTACCGGCTTCGGACTGCCAGTAGGTGGCCGCAATGGTTCAAGATAACCTGACTTTCATGGCATGTGCAGTCAGAGTAGCCATCAAAGGGCTTTCTAGTTTTACCATAGGCTTCACTCACAGCTGGCACAGATCCCAGGGTACCAGCTGGTTCTGCCAGGCCTTTCTGTCTTCCGGTACTCCAGGGATGTGAAATATCTTTGCCTACCACAAAATTCTTTTAAATCAAAGATTCTGTTATATCCCTTTTCATAACACTTGGAAAGAAACTTAACAGATACACCAATGTCAGGATGAGAGGCACACCCTAACCTCAGGCCATAGTTCTGGGGTGAGACCCCATCTTACTTCTGGTCTGCCATACCTGGGAGCTGCTAATCTTTTCCATGCTGGCCCCTTGCACACAGGCCAGTACTACTGACACTCTCCAGTGTGGCAACCCTAAGTGTCCATCAAACATCTCGTGAGCTACGCTCTCAGGCTTTGGTGTTTTGCAACAAGTTCTCTATATAGCATAGGCTGGTCATGGATTCAAACTCCTCCTGCCCCTGCCTCCTGAGTGCTGGGATTACAGGCTATATGCTGCCACACAATCTACTTCCTTTTTGTGAAGTCTTTCCTGTCTTAACTGGTTAAAACCTTCTGGGAGTCCCCACCAGGCCCAAAACAGCAAGGAGAGGAAAGAGAAATAAGGAGTAAGATGGGGTCTCACCCCCAAGTCACACTCTGTAAAGACTCATAGCGAACCAGGTCTGTACTCTGAATATGGATGGACGTCGGGAAAGCCACGCTGAAGGAGTTGGTGAGGGGCTGGCCTTCTTCCTGGTGGCCAAAAGAGGGTCAAGAAATGTGTCTGTGCCCTGGGTAACTTTGGTTTGGGGCATTTCCTCTTCCAGAGTCCAGGAAGAACAAGGAGAAGATGGAGGCTTCTGCTGTACAGGGTCTTGCAGAACTCAGCAGGCCACAAGCCTGGCAAAGGAAGTCGTGGAAACAATTAAGAAATCTAAGCAGAAACGGTTGCAGGAGAGAGGGCTGCCACTGCTCTCTCAACCACATCCGATACTTGCTTCAAATTGTTATGCAGGACAGTAATTGTCTCCTGGGAGGCAGCAGGCAACTGGGCGGAGCCGGCCTCTAATAGGCGTCAATGAGCAAAGCCCCCTCATAAATACTACATGTTGTGAAACCAGAGGTTCCTCTTCTTGCAGTGGACGATCCCTCCAACGCTCCTCCTTTAATTAAAGAAACGTGGCTTGCTAACAAACAAGTACCTCTTTTCATAAAGCTTAGGTGGAATATTTAAAAAAGAAAACAAAAAAGATACACTGGTTCTAGAATGAAGACGTGAGCCTTCAATAAGCCATCTGTGCAGAAACGGTGACAGACAGATGAGTTTGTGAGTGTCAGCAAGGCTTGATTCTCCGGCCTCGGTCAGCTGCCACGGGACAGAGGTGTCCGTGAAGGACCACGGCTGGGCTGGCGTTTAAATGCCCCACCAGGACTCAGTTTGGAGAGAATGTTGCTTTCCTGAGCTCTCTTTCCTTGCCAACCCTGGTTTGGTACCGAGACCTCCCAGATTCCTTCCACAAGCATTTTCTTGTGCCATCTGCTGGATTTTCAAGGCAGTTCTCAGCAGGCTCTGAAACATCCTACTTCTGAGCACTCAGATCTCATGTCTCTGCTGGCCAGATCCGCTGAGATCTTTCTAGTTCATCTGCTTGCACCTTCTGTATGCGTGTGTGTGTGTGTGTGTGTGTGTGCACGTGCGTGAATATCTGGTGTCCTTTCTCTATCTCTACCTCATGTTCTTCGACAAGGTCTCTTACTGAGCCTGCAAGTCACCCACTGGGAAACACAGACATTTACATTACAGTTCATAATGGTTGCAAAATTACAGTTTATCGTTCTGAAGTAGCCATGAAAATAATTGTGTGGTTGGGGGGTCACCACCTTTTTAGGAACTGTGTTAAAGGGTCACAGCATTAAGAAGATTGAGAACCACTGCTCAGGCCCCGTATGGTAGGAGAGAACCTACTCCTGCAAGTTGACCTCTGAACTCCACATGTGTGCTCTTGCATGCCTGTGTCCGCCTGTCCACCCCCGCACAAATGAATTAATTAAAATATGTATGTTATTAATTCATTGATTTTTGTCTATTCTCCCAAGTTGTTCATTTGGCTACTCCTCTGTGGCTCCTTGATAGTAACAAAATTATTCTCATTTGTATCAGCTGAAAAAGTTTTCCAATTTGCCTGTATCAATTCTCATTTTTTAAAGATTTTTTTTGCCCCATGACATACCTTCTTATTTTATTTTAAAATTATCAATTTTTCCACTGACATTCAAATTACATTGCGTGAGTCCATGTGCTTTTAACCGACAAAACAGCATTTTTTTCCATTGGCTTGCCTTATGTCTAGAGTAATTAGTGAGAGTGATTACATCTGTATATAATTGGGCCTTCCTGTCCCGGGATAGCTATGCTTCCCCCTCATCAGGCCTCTCTACATCCTTTCATAGTGTTTAGCAGTTTCCTTATTTAGTTTCTCATGTTTTGTATTGATCCCCCTCCCCACAGGTTTTCTGGGGTTCTGTTGTTCCTGTACATGAGATTTTTCTGCTGTTCTGATCCAATAGACTTCAGGTACATGAGCACCCCTGGCTTGTATCCATCGGTCTCATGCCTAACAGCCTGACCGCGACTCTGATTCTTTAATTTTTTCCCCCCAATTGCTTGTCTTGATTTTTTTCATGTAAACAATTTTATCATCTGCAGATATTACAGCTAAGTGTCAGATCTTGATCCATTGGCATGTAGGAGAATTTCACTATGTTAAGGGCATTTTCACTTGATTCTGTGGATGAATTTTGTTGGTTTGAAGCGGGAATTGATGTCTGCACGAATGGTCCACTATGGGCCTCGTCTCACCGACCTGTGGACAGCATCTGTCCCTCTTGGCCATGTCCTCCTCCAGGGTACCCTGCATCTTCGTGACCTCCAAACAGCCTCCTTTGGTTTTCCCTCACCTCATTCATGTTCTTCACGATCTCATTTCTAATTCTTCCTCATTTTCACATCTTCTTGTTTGAGACTCCGGAGTTTATTCTTTGAAACCCTGACTTCTCTGGTAATCTCATTTTACTCTCATGGCCTTACAACAGCATTGCCAGAGACACTTACATCTAAATCTCACGTCCAGAGCTCTCTCCACATTAATACAGCCAAGTCTCACTCAACACCTCAGCATCCCCAAAGGACCATTTGATATCTCAAAGTGCATGCTCCTAAACTGGACCTTGCCTGGAAGCCCCTGCATTCTCATTCTCTCTCTCTCTCTCTCTCTCTCTCTCTCTCTCTCTCTCTCTCTCTCTCTCCCCCTCTCCCCTCCCTCTCCCTCTCCCCCTCCCTCCCTCCCTCCCTCCCTCCCTCCCTCCCTCCCCCCCTTCTCTCTGTGTATGTGTGTGCGCGCGCACGTGCACGTTCCAAACCTGATATTTTGATTCTCTTCATTGTTCCACTTTGGTGGGAAAAAAAATTCCTGTTTCATCCTCATACCATTCTTTATTTCATTCTGAGTATAGTTATTAATATCTTAATATTCAATCATCTTAACATTGAAATCATACATGGTACTTCCAATAGTCATGTGGGATTCCAGAAAGTTATAGATGGTCTATAAAGAATTCTAAGTTAAATACGAAGAGCCCGTGCAGGAAGACAAGGCAATGCAAAGAGGCAGCGCACATGGTCAGGCATTAGGTGAGGTGTAAACCTAAGTTAACGTTCTTCCAATGTAAACTTTCTCGTCTCTCTTGACGTCTTCCTCTTCTTTGAAAGACTACAGTTGTGGTGAATTTAGATTCATAAACTGGGCTTCAGAGAACTTTGTGAGTTTGCCTGGTCATCTAGCTCCTGCTTTTAAAACATGGGGTCAGTTCTGCCTTCTAATTTGAGTTCTGTGCTGCTTAGTCTTTTGTTTTTTGTTGGTTTTTTTTTGTTGTTTTTTTTTTTTGTTTGTTTTTGCCAGCTTGGCACAAGCTAGAGTCCTTTGGGAAGAGGGACTCTCAACTGAGAAAATGCTCCCATAAGATGGGCCTGTAGGCAAGTCTGTGGTCCATTTTCTTGATGGTTGATTGATGTGGGTGGGCCCGGTCCAAGGGAAACAGTGCTGCCCCTGGAGATGCCACCCAGGATGGCACGAAAAAGCAGCCTGAGCTAGCCATGGGGAGCAAGCCATTAAGCAGAGTTTGCTATGGCAGTGGTTCTCAACCTTCCTAATGCTGTGACCCACAAGGAATACAGTTCCTCATGTTGTGGTGAACCCCCAAGCATAATTATTTTCATTTGCTACTTGATAAGTATAATTTTGCTATTGTTACAAATCATAGCATGAATATTTTTGGAGGCTGAGATTTTCCAAAAAGGTTGTGACCCACGGGTTGAGAACCTCTGCCCTATGACCTCTGCTTCAGTTCCTGTTTCCAGGTTCTTGCCCTGACTTCCCTTCATGAGGGACTATGATCAGGACATGTAAGCTGAAATAAAATAAACCCTTTGCTCCCCAAGTTGCTTTTGGTCACGGTGTTTCATCAAAACATCAGAGAAACCCTAAGACAAGTTCTAACAGAAAAATCTCATTTTGATATTCTTTCTATGACTTCATTTGCAACATAAAATATTATTTTGTGTAGTTTTAGCACACAGTGAATGGCTTCAGGTGTATGCAGCCCATTGTAGTTTGGTTTCTTTTCTCAATGAATGCTGTTGTGTGTAGTGTTACCCATGTTGATGCATGAAGGCCAAGGCCAGTCATCATAATGGCTGCTTAGTAAGCCAGTGCACTCTCTCATCTACTTAGCTGTTCCTCCACTTATAGATGTTTGACTTGCCTTCAACTTTTTATTAATACCAACTACAATGACATCCGCATTCATCCCATGGGAGCACATAAATTCTTGTGTCCAGGATAAACACTTCGAAGCGAATCTGTTGAGTAGGCACACTTTGACTTTTAGGGGCTAGTGTGAAAATTCTCTCCAATTCACACTCCCACAGACAAAATGCTAAAAAAGGCATACCCTTTTATGGTTATGGTTACAATTCTTGTTCTTATATTTTTTTCCACCAATTTGTCAAGTATGAATGAATATCTCATTGTTTAAGACTGGACCTCTTTGGTTACCAGGAAGGATGAGCATGGTTTCATGCTCTCAGCTACAGTTTTGATGAAGATTACTGTAAGATTCCATACAGTTGTGATAAATAACACAGAGGAAGCCCTAATGCACCCGGCCCTGTGCTTCTTCCGTGGGAACATTTTATAAAATGTTAGTGTAAAAATCACAAACAGAATGCTGATATTACATCCTAACTCAAGTCTCTGAACTTTCACTTGGACTCCTATGTAAAGATTTATTATTTTAAGTAAGTGTGTGCATGCACGTGAATGCTTGGGTATATGTGTGTGCAACCATGTGTGCTCCATACAGAGGACAGAGGGAGGTGTCAGATCCTTTAGATACAGGTTGGAGATACAGGTGATCGTGAGCTGCCATGTGAATGCTGGGCACCAAACCCAAGTCCCCTGCAAGAGCAGCAAGTGCTGGTAACTGCTGAGCCATCTCTCCAGTCCCTCACTTGTCTCCATTTATGTGTGTGCTTTAAATGAAAATTGTGACGGCTCAGCTTATCTCTTCCTGGATTTGACTGTCTATATCCTTCTGTGAGTTCCTTCTTATGTGCTATAGCTATGCACACACATATCTCTAAGGAAGTTTTTTTGCCTGGCTTATGGTTATAAAGAGATCACCTTTATTCTTCCCATGTTGTCATATATTTTAACTTTGTTTACTGTGATTTTTTTAATGTGAGTAGTCAAATTTCATAATTTTTTATGTTTTAAATTAATGTTTTGCTATCTCGTTTCAGAAATCAATCCCTACCCTGAAGTCACAAATTACCAATATGTTCTTCAATATTTCTTCTCTCTAGCAACTTCCCTGAATATTTTAAAGGGCTTTTCATTTCATTATTTCTAATCTACTAGAAGGTTGTTTTATGAAAGATGCAAAACATTGATCTAATTTATTTTTATATGAAAATCAATTCTCCCTATCACTGATTAGCCCAGCTTGTCTCTTTCATTTGTTTTTTTCACCAAGTATTCTTGAATCACTCGGAGATTCTCCATTCCCCTCTAGTGATCTATTTTTCTGTCCTAGGCTAACATCATCTTAGTTTTATTGCCATAGTTTTATAATTAATTTGATCACAGGGATACAAGTCTATTCCTTGCTTGTCTTCTAAAAAGAGCTTTAGCATTTAGCTCTTCCCAACTATCTTCTGACCCCTTATAAAAAATATTTTGACCTTACATAAAAAATGCAATTTGCTTCTTGTGAAAAGACCTTTGTAGATTACAAATCATTGAACCCTGCTCTCTGCTCCTATGTTAGAACATGATGCGCTCTCTCTCTCTCTCTCTCTCTCTCTCTCTCTCTCTCTCTCTCTCTCTCTCTCTCTCTCTCTCTCTCTCTCTCTCACTCTCTCTCTTGCTCTCTCGCTCTCTTGTTCTCTCTCTCACCACTCCCCCAAAGTGTCATTATGGCTAAATAGCATAGCTCACACAAATGGATTATCCGGGATTTACTGTGATTCTTCTAATGGGGTGTGATCATTTCCTATTACATTTTTTTATTTATGTGCACATACATGAGTTTGTGTGTGTGTGGGGGGGGGGTGCTCATGTGCTGCCTGTGGAGGTCAGGGACAACTTGCCAGAGTCAATTCTCTCCTTCCACCACATGGTTCCTGAGATCCAGCTCTGATCATCAGGATAATTGGCTGTCACCTTTACCCATTGAACCGTCTCGCCCTCCCAATCAATGTTTTAGACATGTTCAGTTGATGCTTAGATATAACGAGGTCTTGTTCATTGGTTACAAGACTCTGGCTCTACTGTTAGGGTCTGTACAAATAGATTTTCCTAGTGTGCTGGCTTGTATGATGTCAACTTCACACCAGCCAGAGTCATTTTGGAAGAGGAAACCACAGTTGAGGAAAGGGCCCCACTAGACTGGCATGTAGGCAAATCTGTGGTGCATTTTCTTGCTTGATGATTGATGTGGGAGGGCCAAGATCACTGTGGGTGGTGCCAGCCCTGAGTAGATGTTCCTGGTTATATAACAGCACACTGCTGAGAGAAAGCCCATTAGCATCATTCCTCCAGGGCCTTTGCATCACCTCCTGCCTCCAGGTTCCTATTTTGAGTTCCTGCCCCAACTTCCCTGGATGATGGACAAGCTGTATACTGAAATAAACCCTTTCCTCTCCAAGCTGCTTTTGGTCATGGTACATTATCACAATAGGAGCCCGAAGACACCTAGTTTCTCTTTGTATTAACATACAAAATCTAACATCAGTTTCTGAAGGAAACATATTAAACCCCCAACTCTGATGACAATATAATCTCTTTGTAATTCTCTCACATCTTCTTTCCCCCTGAATTTTGAAGTGAGAGGTATATTCAGTCTCATGACATCGTCATGGTGAATGGCTTCCTCTTCTCAACACACTTCTTGATTTCCATTCCCAGATATCATCTATGTTATCAATTATGTAAGATACAAAATATTCCAATTGCTCATGCTGGTAGAAAATTGAGCCGCTTCTAATTTGGGCCACTCTGCCCAGTCTGCTCCATGTTGCATAACCATACAGAAGTATCTCCAGATTCAGTATACAGAAAAAAGTATAAAGCAAAGTGTATTTAATTCATAATTATGAGCTTCAAATAACTTCCACCTCATTTTTATTGCTCAACTTAATTTTTAAATTAAAAATAGATGATTCATCTGGAGAAATTATTTTAAAAGCTACTAATTAAACTAAAATGTTTTAATGTCAGCTGTCCACTGTTTTCTCTATTTCTTCCTTCCTGATCTCCAGGGACCCTTTCAATGTTACCCTTTCTGTACATGCGTAGGGAGACACTACCTTTCTGGAAAGATGTGATCGAGCTCCACAGTGTCCCTGCACGTCCTTTGGGAAAGAGCTGAGAGACCAACTTGGACTGGGATTAAATCCAGGCTCTGGTGCTTGTCACTGAGGAAAAGCTACCGCTTTGCCTTGGCTTAATCTAGGCTAAAACCAGAGGGGGTGGGGGGTGACGCTTGTTTCAGAGTTTTGCTTGAATGATCCATTTTACAGAAAATAGTCCAGTGCTCTGAAAACCTAGTTATTTCCTTTCTTTCCTTCCCTTCAATATGTTTCCTGGGGAAACATGAGCAAATGCTTATTCACCCCAGCTAGGGAGCAGCCAAAGGCCAAATCAATGCTTCTGCTGTGTCTTGCTTAGTAAGGCAGTGAGCATATCACAGCTACTTACAGAGTATGAGTGAGGGGTTACTAACAGGAGCACGGGTGACTCAAAGACAGTTGCATCACTGAAAGGCTTCCCCATGGGTGATGAGCCATGAAAGCTACATCTTTGGAGTTGGGAGGCAGCTCCACCAGCCAGAACAGCTTCTGTCCAGGAATTGGTGCTGCTTATATAACCTTGTGGGAGGGGGCTCGTGAGTCTTGTAACTTTCAGGAGCTTCCTGAGCCTCATAAGTTGTGCTGACTTCCCAGGCCTTTGTTGTGATTTGAATGAGAATGTCCTCCATAGGTTCATGTATTTGATTATTCGGTTCCCAGTTGGCAAGGCTGTTTGGAGAGGCTGAGGGGCCTTGCTGGAGGACGTATGCCGTTAGAGGCAGACTTTGAGAGTTTAAAAAGTCATGTCATTTCCACTTCTCTCTTCTTCCTGCTTGTGGTTCAAGATAGGAAGGAGCTCTGCACACCCAGTTCCTGCCTCTGTGCTGCTGCTTGCTGCCATGCCTCCCCACCACAATAGATTATTATCCCACTGTATCCGGAAGCCCAAATAAACTTTTCTATGCATTGCCTTGGTCATTTTCTATTACAACCATAGAAAAAAGTAGCCAGGCCTCAAATATTCAGGCGTCTGATAGCAAAGTTTCTTCTCGCTATTATACCAGTGCAGAGGATGGCTAGTTTTCCCACCTGTACGAGAAACTGTCTAACCTGTTTGAAGACCTGGTAAGATAGGTAAGTTGTCATTTTCAGACTGAACTATCTTAATCAGTCCCTTGGAGGCTTCCAAAAGCACAGTTTCATTCCGTGAAAATAGGCATGAATTGGGTTATACATTACACTTACTCAAGGATTTAAAAAATATTTTCATACCCACACATATATGTGTATTATATGTCTTTGTGTTGGTACAATGTGTGTGCATGCATGCGAGTGTGTGTGTGTGTGTGTGTGTGTGTGATTATGAGTGTGTGTCCCAGTGTTAGTGTAGAGTTTAGAGAATCAGTTTCCAAAGTTGATTTTCACCTTTCACCTGCGTGCCAGGTATCAAACACAAACCCTTAGGACTGGGAAGCACTCTACCCACTGAGCCATCTTGCCAGCCCCCCCCACCCCACGCATGTGGTTGTACCAGGTATTTTTTTCTTTTAAGACACCAACCAGCTCCCAAATCATGGCACAGACACGTCTTATTAGTTATAAATGCTTGGTCTAGCTTAAGCTAGCTCTTTTAACTTAAATTAACTGGTTTCTCTTTGTCTACCCTTTGCCTCAGAGCTTCTAATCGTTCTTCCTTCTGTATAATTTACTGCGTCTTGTGTCTGACTGACTGGTGGCTGCCTGGCTTCTTACCTTGGGCATCTCCCTTTTTTTCTCCCTCATTCTCTCTGTTCTTCTTGTCTCTTGAGCCTAGATTCTCCTCCTACTTATTCTCTTTGCCCACCAGCCCCACCCATCCCTCTCCTGCCTAGCTATCAGCTATTCAGCTTTTTATTAGACCAATCAGGTGCCTTAGGCAGGCAAGATGAAACAGATGCACACATCTTTACATAATTAAACATACATCCTTATATCATTAAACAAATGTGGCAGAAACAAATGTAACACACACTTACCCAGTTAAACAATATTCTGCAGCATAAACAAATGTAACATGTATTTGCCCAGTTATAATAATATTCCAAAACAGTTGGGTTTTCACCTTCCATGTGAGTTCTGGGGGTCAAATACAAATCCTCGGGTTTGGGAATCTCTCTATCGGCTGAGCCATGTTACCAGCACCCATGCATGTGGGTTTCTGGGATTAGGGCATCAATAATATTCTTCTCTTGTGTATGGAACAATTATCTACGTGATGTTAGCATGGCAAACATATCATAGGACACTACTGAGTGTGTCTTGCAATTGTATACCAATTATATAGCCATCTTTTAAGTTATTTGTTTCCAGAGTTCATGGTTAGCCTGTATAAACCAGGAGTCAAGATGCAACAAAAAAAATCTCTTGAGACCAGATGAACAATTAAATAAGTTTTAGGCAGAGAGTAGTAGCAAGATTTGCGGAAGAGGGAGGACTCTTAAAATCGTACCATGCCAGAGGTTCTGTTCTTTTTGTGTGTGAAACAGGATAGGTTCTGGGCCCCTTTTCATTCCATGTCTCTCAAATGGTCTGACTCTATTGTTGAATCTGCAGATGTCTCCAAGGGAAAGGGTTCTTAGTGGGCTCCTTATTTCAAGTCCCCATAGCCAAATCCATCAGACAATTGCTACTGACCGGTCTGGGATTACCTTCAATACTGTCCTCACATTGCCCGCTCCCTGCTTGGCCTCTATCCCACTAATGTAACCACCCATGAAACAAACAAAAAAAGGGCAAAGACGGATGAAAGCAGGAATAAAAGGGTTAATTACAGTGTGGTCCTTAGTGCAAGCCTGTAACATCCGTCTTATTGAATCCCAATAAATGCTTACAACTCATCGCCAGTAAGAACCTAATTAGACATTTATTGCTTATGTAATTCTGAATTAATGGCACAGCAACAAGATTAATATCTCACACATTTGTTACACCTCAGCACTCCCCATTTTGATAATCAATTGATATTTCGTTAGCATGCATTAACTATCCTATTAAAACTAAATTAAATGCTATTCTGATTTGGTTTTATTAAGTAAATGCTGGTACCACTAATGAGATACAAACCACTTAAATCATGACAGGACAGCCAAATTCAGGTCCTTCTGGTAAGCTAAGTAATTTTGGAGTGGGAAAAGAATGAGCAGATGTGTGCCTTGAGTTGACAGTTTCATAAATACTGCACAACTCGGCTCTGATGGATTCTCAACCAAAATCCTGAAAGACTTAAAGGAACTTCCAGAATATTCTTTTCTCTGATCAGACTGGTAGATATGCCTCCCTATGTTGTGAGGCTACTGATTTGGGGAAAGCAAGACAGTATGGCTTCAGGAGAGGAACTCACTTCGGCCCTGTCATAGCTCCCTTCCGTTGCCAGCCTGACACACTGGGAAAGAGAGACCCACACCTGAGGAGCTGCCCCCATCAGATTAACCTGTGGGCATGTCCGTGGGGGCACTGTCTTGATTTTTTTTAGCTGATGGGAGAGGGCTCAGTCCACTGCAAGGGATGGAATCACTGGGCAGGTGTTTCTGCACCACTTAGAATAGGGTAGCCAAGCAAGTGAGAAAAACCAGCCTGCAAGGAAGTTTTCATCTATGCTTTCTGCTCTGGTTCCTGCCTCCAGGTTTTTGTCTTGAGCTCTTCTTGCCCTGGCTTAGCCTCCGTGTGATGGTCTCTAATCTGTAAACTTAAATAAACCCTTTCTTCCTTCCCCACAAACCAAAATGTTGATTTTGGTCCATGTTCTAGCACAGCAACAGAAGAAGAAAAAAAATCAGTAACAATCAAAATTTGACTTCTTCAAGCCGTACAGGATTCCTGTTTGGGTGAGGAAGCGAGTTTGGTTTCAGCAAGGGAATGGAATTTAAGAATTAACTCACATGATAAATATATATTCAATTAATAATCATTGAAGACTTGCTATGTCCCAAAGTAGATTTTGATCCTATCTTCCGGGGGCGAAATATTGCTGAAACTTCTTCCATCTACCATGACAGGTTCTATGAAGAATAGAATGCAAGAGGAAGCAGACTGTGAATTCAAGAGTCTACAGTCTCATTAAGGAAAAAGGGGGGAAATGGCATGAGAACTTCCTGCATCTAGGGTCTGAACGAGGCCAGGGTGGAAAGGTCAAAAAATGGAGTCCTAGTCTCCTGCCAGGTGCCTGCCTAGGAATCCCTGCTTAGTACATTTGCTGAGTGGGTGAAAGAGACTCAAAACAATGGACCCATGAGGATACACTTGATGCAAGGCTGCGGCCCAAAGCATGGCATCTAGAGTTTATTTTCCTACAGGAATCTAGTTATGAAATCCCAAAGGGAAATCAGAAGGTTGGCAGCCACACTGAAACTGTTTCTCTGTTTGAATCAATTTCAACCAAGGGTCTTGTCAAACATTTGACTGGTATCTCTTCGCGTATGTAGTCAAATGATGACAGACATGGTGTGGGTAGCTGGGTTTTCTGCAACAGATCCACATTTCAACAAAGTCAGTGATTGGGACTTCCGGTAAAGCAGACAACAGGGGTAGGAAACCAGACGCTTTGGTTGCTTAGGCGACTTTGCATTTCTGTCTTCCCAAACCTAACTATGAACAACTCCACCTTCCACTCTCAGGAGAGTCCTGAAGAAGAACACGTAGTACAGAAACCATGAACTTAGGAAGCAAGTCAGCCAGAGGCCCAGGAGGCGGGACTTCCGGGGCAGCAGACTAGCGTTGCAGCCTCTCAGCTGTCTTTGCCAGCTGTTCCTCTGCTCCTGTGATTGAGCTTTCAATAGATCCGTTGTGCGCTGTAAATGTTTCCTGTGCGTATTTTAGCATTTCAATCCGAAATTAAGAAATTCGTGATCGATTATATGGCTGGTTTCCCAATTTTCTGTTTTTTTCCCTTCTGTGGGAGGAGGTACGTTCCTTTGAACAAGAAAGTCCAGACTGCTGAATAGTGATGATTAAAAGTTCTCAATCTATCGGGATAGTATCTAGGAAATCCTGTTAATTGAACAGAATAGCTCAAGGAGGAGAGGTGATGGGTGTTGGTTCTCCTATGAAAGTCTGGTAGATGAAAAGCTAAGAGGTAAATAAATCTTCGTAGAGGGGCATCCATCAAAACAGGTTGGAAATTCTTTGATAGTGATTAGACAGGGCATGACATTTTCTGAAGTGCTGAACTGCCAGTAGAGGAGGGAATAAAGACTGGACATTTACAACAGCCCATTCTTCTTCCCATCCTTCCTTCTTGAGCAGAATCAGGGAGACAAAGATCTTGAGACCCCAGGGGGAACATGCTGGAGGTTTCTTCCTCCAGCTGTAGACGGGGACTATATTAGATGTAGACAGAGACTACGTTAGACGGGAACGGGAACTATTTTAGAAAGACTTCCCTGAGGAAAAGGGTGAAGGCCAAGGACAAAGTCTAAGGAGTTATTCCCAGGAGGGTTGAAACAGGGCCCACAAAGGAATCCTTCCCTCTCCTGGACAGCATCTGCCTAGGCAAAGGGTGACAGCATGTGCTACCCATGTTTCACCTTTCCCAGAGCATCTCCCACACCCCCGACAATGTTGCACACCGCGTATTCAATATGGAGAGTGTAGTCAGATTAGTCTGTGCTCCTGACCATGGCCTCTAGAGTTTGTTCTCCTACATGAATCTAGTAACGATATCCCAAGGGGAAATCAGAAGGTTGGTAGCCACACTGAAAATGTTTCTCTGTTTGAATCTGTTTCAACCAAGGGTCTTGGCAAACATTTGACCAGCATCTCTTCACTTACGTCGTCAAATCATGACAGACATAGCGTGGGTAGCTAAGTTTTCTGCAACAGATTCACACCATTTCAAAAATGGCTCAAGAACAGCCTGCTATAGGGAACTGTCTCCTGTCACTCTGAGGTCTTGTCTTTGCCCTTAGAGATGAAGGCTGTGTCACTGTTTGGGATTTCAACTTGTCTTAGAGAAGGGATGTATGTGTTCAGAGTATGGGGAAGTTCAGGACTGAATATTTAAATACCGAAAAAGGAGACCCAGGGAGTAGTTCTGCTCACCAAGTCGCTATGCCACCATTCCTGTGGGAAGAACACACACACACACACACACACACACACACACACACACACACACCCCTTGAGGTGCTTAGGAGTAACTGGGAGAAGTATAAACCACTATTCTTAGATTCTAGCCATGCGCCTGACAGTGCTCTGAGATACCAGGTTGTGAAATGAAGAGAAATTGTAACGGGTGCTTAGTGTAAGTCAGAAGTCAACTTCACTTATAAAAACTCACTGAGAGTAGGGCTAGTGTGTGGCAGAGACTGTTTCACTCCGAACGTCACAGCAGTCATGTTCACAGTAGTATGACACATGCAATGTTATCCACCATGATGTCAAGTACTGTGGTTGGAGCTGTAAAGCGGGAGGCATAATTCCACATATCTGAAGGAAAAAACATTTGAGATTTAATGGCACAAAACCTGGCTGCCTTTGTTTGCCTTATATTTGAATTATAGCCTGCATATGCAGCCATTTGTTTTCCTGGACTGTTTAATTGCCTTCCGTCCCCCTCCCCTAGAAAACTATAAGACCTTCATTTTCTTCTTGCTTTTCTGGATGTTACCAGAATGGGCCTAAGGTGTGAATTTATTTTAATTTATTTAGTTTAATTTATTTAATTTCTTAAACACACCCCCCTTCATTCCACCAAGCCTCTTATAAGCCCATCCTAGAGTTTGGTTATGTAATTCTTCATCAGTTCTTTACACAAATCTCCACTATGCTTTTTAAAAATTATTTATTTTTATTTTATGTGCCTTGGTGTTTGGACTGCATGTCTGTCTGTGTGAGACTATCAGATCTTGGAGTTTCAGACACTTAGCAACCACTTGGTTGCAGAGAATTGAACCTGGGTCCTCTGGAAGTGCTCTTAACTGCTGAGGTATCTCTCCAGCCCTCTTTACTACACTTAAAAAAAAAAAAACATCTTGCCATGCCTAAGAAGTAGAAGTTTCTGACTTTATATATGCTTCTCAATGACAAAACGAATGAGTCATGAAACGGTGAATTAAATTTTTTTAAATGTTCATTTTACTATTTTATCTGTGTGTGTGTGTGTGTGTGTGTGTGTGTGTGTGTATGTGTGTGTGTGTGTGTGTGAGTGTTGATGCCCTCAGATCTGACCAGAATTTCCATATTTCCTGCAGGTAGACTTACAGGAAGTTGTTAGCCACCAAATGCAGGTCCTGGGAAGCAAATTCAGGTCCTCTGTAAAATCAGGACATGCTCTTAACCCCTGAGCTCTACCCCAGCCCTAGTAAACTGGATTTAAGAGACAACTGTTCATCTTTCAGGAATGTCTGATAAACCTGTCCCACAAAGTACCTGTAAGACAGGATAAGGGGCACCAAATTTCGCTTCTTTGCCTATTTTATTTATGCATTCAAGCATCTCTCCAGGACTTCCATGAAGGAGCAGCTAGGGACTCCTGAGCAGGAGATCTCAGCGGCCTTGACAGTCCACATAGCATCAGGTGCCAGAACATCTCATTTTCCAGAGATGATCATCCTGATGTCCTCAGGTCATGGCTTCGTGGAGCTCATTAAAGAAAAAAAAAGGCAAACTTTCAGAACCACAAGGAAAAGTTTGCATCCCTCCAAGTTATCTATCCAATTGTTGGAGTCAAAGTAAACCACCATTTCTTTAGCTCTTTTACTTATTCTCCATTGTCGGGGGCAGGGGGGATGATTATATAAAATCCCACTTTTGGCATATCTTACCTCTGATATCAGTTGTTGGGGGAAAGGCCACGGAATAGACGTGGCTCTGAGGAATGCAGGCTGAAAACTCATTGCCATGGTCAAGGACAGACATCTCATCTTCCTGAAGGTATTTGCATAGCCTGTGGCCTACTGCTCTGAACGTGTTTCCTACTCTGTGAAGAGAAATGTTTACATAAAAATTCCTAATATATGTCAGCAGCTAGTGACAGCTCAAGGGTAGAAGAATTTGGAAGTCTCCATAAGAGAAGGTGTTCTTGTATGGGGAAAATGCATGGCAGACACTGGTCCCTAGTCCCTTACTATGAATAGGCATGGACATGAAACCTCAGCATCGTCAAGATGCCTCTGACAACTTCTCAGAGGATACACCTCCTCATGGTATCTTTATATGCCCAGATAATGGGCCTCCAGTCAGATTCATCTGAGTTTTGCAGGGTGCTCTACATGTATGAATTGAATTAATGTTTGAGGCAACCAAGAGTCAACTAACTTTCTCTTCCTACTCAGCCCTCAGTACCCAGCTGCCAGTACCTGATTGACCCTGTAGATAATTGGCCACAGACTGTGGCTTAATTGAGCCTGTCATGGGAAGACTATTTCCTTCCAGACTCAAGGGTATACCCCGCTGTGACACTCTTGGGGCCAGTGAACACACTGGGAGGAAATGCAACTCCCACTTCAGTTGAAAAAATCTTGAGGCATTTATTGAGGGGTCTTGGTGCCAAGGCTTTGTTTTCAGTCTTGTGGGCCTCAAAAGCAACTGCAGTCCCTTCTCTTACACCCTTGGACACTTTTCTGTGCTTCAAAGATGTCTACTCTGAAGTTGGAGGTTGCATGAAGCCCAGGAGTTTCCTTCACTTCACAGCAAGGCAGTCTGAATAGTCACAATCATTGAGCGGCTTGTCTGCTAAGTGAACTTAAGTAATTTCATTAGCAAGGCCTCTAGCTTCTAGACCCATCTCACTGACTACTTGCCCATGTGAAGAGTTAAAACAATGTTTTTTTATAGACTTGTAGCTCTTCATGGCTGAGATAGGGGAGAGGGCATGGATACATCCCAGAGCAAGGCCATAGCTTACCAGAGCAGCCACAAGGGCTATAAGGACAGAAGGGATGTGGTAAGCTCCAACCTTGCTAATTATATTCACATCAGGACACAGTCTAAGAGCTATTATGCAAGCCGGGCGGTGGTGGCGCACGCCTTTAATCCCAGCACTCGGGAGGCAGAGGCAGGCGGATCTCTGAGTTCGAGGCCAGCCTGGTCTACAAGAGCTAGTTCCAGGACAGGCTCTAAAAAAGCTGCAGAGAAACCCTGTCTCGAAAAACCAAAAAAAAAAAAAAAAAAAAAAAAAAAGATAAAGAGCTATTATGCAAGCCAGGTATGGTGGGGCACACCTATAATCCTAGCACTTGAGAGGCAGAAACAGATGGATCTCTGAGTTCAAGGCTAGACTGGTCTACTGAGCAAGTTCCAGGACAGCCAGGGCTACACAGGGAAATCCTGTCTTGAAAAAACAAACAACCATAGAATAGCTATTGTGGAAGGGAAGCTAATACTTAAGAATCAGACAGCAGAGAAGAAGTATTAGAAATGATTGATGGGAAAGTTGGTTAATTTCATAAGGCAGTGAACAGAGAAATGAAGTGTGTCAGAAACATACAGTCAGAGACAAGACAACTGATTAGAGTTACTGTTTCTAGAACCTATGCAAGGCAAAGCTATATCCTTTTCTTCCTTGATGTTTATGTCAACTTATAAAGAAGTATGATCAGTTTTTGTTTTGTTTTTGTTGTTTTTGTTTGTTTGTTTGAGATAGGCTTTCTCTGTGGCTTTGGAGCTTGTCCTGGAACTAGCTCTTGTAGACAGGCTGGCCTCAAACTCACAGAGATCCGCCTGCTTCTGCCTCCCCAGTCCTGGGATTAAAGGCCTGCACCACCGCCGCCTGACTGTATGCTCAGTTTTGAACTTAAGATCTGTATAGGACAGACAAATACAGACTGTATCAAGGAGAGGAATATGTATGTTCCTTGGCTTATAGGAAAAGAGACACGGCATTCCAGGGTTCCAGGGTCTCTGCATCATTTCCTCTCCGTGTCTGACTCTGTGTTCTCACTTCTTTATCAGGACACCTGCCACACTGGATCACACTCTAATGACTTCATTGTACCTGTATTATTTCCAAATCCTGTCTAATTCTGAGTTAACACAGCTAAGAAAGACTTCAGCGTATGAACCTGAGGAAACACAATTCCACCCACGAAAGAGAGGCACGGCAATGCTCCTGGGAGAATGTTTACTTCATAGACTTGGCATTGACAGAAACCATGTTGAGGCTTCTCTCAGAACAACAGCTTTTTCTCAAGCTCTTGCTACTCGGCCTAGGGGACTTGATGAGCTCTAGGTCAGGGAGAGACCCTGTCTCAGACGCTGGACGATGTTCCGCGGGATGACAGCCAAGGTCGCCCTGTCCCCACAGAGAATGCATTCATACACACGTACTCTCACACACAGAGAAGTGCACACACAGACACACACACACACAGAGACACACACAGACACACACACACACAGACACACACACACAGAGAGAGAGAGAGAGAGAGAGAGAGAGAGAGAGAGAGAGAGAGAGAAAAGGAGGGAGGGAGGGAGGGAGGGAGGGGGGGAGAGAGAATATAAAACTTTCACAGGAAATAATAAAACATAGCAAAACCTTCACAGCCAAATCCATGAGTGTGCTACACTGTCTCCTAGGTGTTTCTAAATCAGTCGATCAGTCGAGGTGGGGATTGGCCATTATGAAACCCAAACACCCCTATTATTTTAGCTATTTATACATACCTCAGGGGCCAGATAGGATGTGAGAGGTAGTTTTCTCTGGGAGCTGAACAAAGGAGCAGAGAGGATCATGGGAAGTTCTGGGAAGGTTGGATGTAGTTAAGTAGCAGGCAGTGGTGACAGGGCACACCATAGTGCCAGCACCCTTCTCCCTCTTTCTACGACATCAGAAAAGGCACGTTGTTGAAGCTAGGGCACTTACAAGTCATTTTCCTTCTTGTGCTACTGATCCTGCATTTGTGGAAATGGAAGGATTCAGAGGGTGCCTGTTTGCAAAATTTTACTTTCTAACCCAAATTCTGTATCCTGCTGACGAGAGTGCTGTTGCTTGCAGACTGGAGGTAATTTGGAAATCATGTCTTACTTGTGTTTACATAAAAATCCAAGATAAAATAGTGCTTTCTCTCTGGATGAGACAGAGAGAGCTTCTTGACCATCATGCTAAAGCATTCGAATGTGTGAATGTGTATGCAGAAACAACCCATGAAGTGTTCTATAGCTCCATACCATGGATGCTGCAATGCATGCTTACACACATGCAAACATGCATACGCATGCCGCCACACACTGTATAGCACACACTTATAAACCTTTTCAGGCAAGCAGAGGTTATGGATGAAAAGGAGCTGGGAAGCCCTGGTCTACAGAGTATGTCAGGATCTGAACTCTCTTGGACACAGTGTACCCTCCCCTGTCTCCTCCCAGGCTCTCCCCACCCACCCAACTCCATACCTTCTTTCTCTCTTTCTCTTTAGGAAACAAACAGGCAACCCCCCCTTTAAAAAAAACATATTATTTAAAAGAAAAAAAAAGCACAAGAAGCACTCACACATACACCATAAAAACACAAAATTAAGAAGACAATATGAGATAACCACAAAATTCTAGAGAAGTACCATTGAGTTCATCTTGCATGGGCCATCAACTGTTGGGCATGGGGCCTGCCCTTCAACGTGGTTTATATCTAGTGAGGCTCCATTGAAGAAAACTATTTTTTCCCTTTGTAAGAGATTGCTGATTGAGGCAAGTTCCTGCTTAAGGGATGGGAGCCCATGTGCTTCTCAGTGGTAGGAACCACGTGGCTTGAACTATGTGGGTTTTGTTCATGCTGCCCAGGTCTCTGTGAGTCACTAGGGACATCAGTCCTTGTGTCAAGGGTCATTCTCATTTAGCGGGCAGATGAACATATGGAATTTGCACAGTATAATCATGTCATCTCTGATAATCTATGAACTGATCCTCTCAGAACATTCCTCAATTCGCAGAAATGGTGGATTGGAGTTTATTAATACGTTCAATGGTTCACTGCAACTCAGCAAGCTCACAGGATGCAACACTGGCCCAACATCCACAGTCAGTTTCTTCGTCTCCCACATAGACCATAAACTGACAAAGATCAAGCACAGATGAATTTCTTTTTTAGATCCACAATTTTGATCATTTTTAGCAGAGAGTCATGCAGTGAGCTAATGTGAACATTTTGCAGTATGAATTTTGATGAATCACACAACCGAAGGAGACAATACCAAACTCGATTTGGGATTCAGAAAAAAGTAATATAAAAACATTTTTCTTCAGTGAAAGCTCTCTTATTTGTGGTCAACGAATATCACATTTAGGAATTCTTTAGGTTCAGAGAAACCACTTCACTTCTAAATGGGTATTATAAGTTCAATTAAGTAGATTTCTTTTTAATTATTATTATTTTAAATTTTTGCCTTTCAAAGTCTCATCAAGATGAGGGCTCTATAAAGTTAGTCAGCTAATGCATTGGTTGAGTCTGGATGAGCAAGCTTGAAAAAAAAAGTTAGGAAAATTAGAGGTTAAGTAAAATATTGCAGGCTGAGTGTGGGGAGCAGGAAGAGGAGAGAATTCCAGACAAGAACAGAAATAGAGACCTTGGTATTCTGGGTGCAGCCCAATACATCACATAGCCCCGACAATTAACAGCGTCTCCTTTGACTTCCTTGACAGTCCTTGCTGGGAGAGTCCATAGGTGACACAGTCTGTTCACAGCTCCGGCTATAAAAGTCTGACTCGGGCAGGACAGGAACAATCTGGAGGCTGCAGGAGACAGCAGGAGAATGAATGCCTTACCGTGGAAAGCGGGAGGCAGAATGGAGTGAGAATTGATGAGGGGCTGGGAGATCAATGGCTCAGTCAGTAAGGGGCCTTGCCTTTCAAGCCTGGGGACCTGCATTTGATACCTAGGACCCAGGTGACACAAGTGTCAGGCATGGAGGCACGCGGTATAATCACAGTACTGGGGTGTGTAGACACAGGTAGGTCCCTAAAGCTGGCAGTACACACTGGCAAGGGTTAACAGGGTGCTTTAAGAGGGGGAGGGTTCATGGAATGGGTAGACAAGAAACTTGGGGGACAAATGGTTAAATGAGGTGCCTATTAGCATACCAAAGTGCGCACTCAGTACCCCTGGCTTCTCTCAGCTCTTCTCAGTCACCCCTGCCCTAAACTTTTCCAGTTCATAGGTTTCCCTTCTCCCAGCTTCCCATTTCTATATAACCCTGCCCTTTGTTTAGCCTGTGTGCTCTCTTGGCTCTTGGCTATCTCTTGGTCCACTTGTCATGCCCCTCCCTTGCTCCTCTCTTGCTCCCTCACCCCCACCCCAACCCCCACCCATCCCTCATGGCCCAGTTCAGTCTACTGGCCAAGTTTATTACTTTCTCTCCCTGCTCTGAACTCTTGTAGATCTCTCTCTCTCTCTCTCTCTCTCTCTCTCTCTCTCTCTCTCTCTCTCTCTCTCTCTCTCTCTCTCTCTGCTACTATAGAAATTCAGCCCCACCTTGAAGCAGCCACAACCTCATATTTTACATCTGGTGCTGAATCCCCACTCTACACAGATGTTACACAACATAACCGGTCATATCAGAAGAGTTTATCAATTAATTTAAAAAATAAATTTAAAAGAAGAGCTTATGAGTAAAAATCATGTGGACAACGAGATATTCCACACGAATAACAACAGAGCAGGCAGGCAGATAAAATACTGTGGGGACCCTGAGCACAAAAACCACTATGATCTTTACCCCTATAGAGAATGTTATAGCTTCTTACTTCTCCAAAATCTCATTACTAGCTACTAGGTAATGAGGCTTAGAGGCTAGCATTTTTTTGCTGATAAAATTTGCCTGGCTACCTGTGATTCCTATGCCTTCCAGGCCTTTAGGGATCATGGTTTTGGAGCTGCTGGTTTGAGATGCCTCCCTGCCAGAAAGAGAGGTCCATGGGTAGGGAGGGGATGTGACCCTGAAAGGTTTATCTGGAACTGAGCCAGTTCTGCTGAGGCTTCCAGGACTGGCAGGACTAAGGAAGAAGGAGAGCAAGGTCTTCCTTCACTCCTGAGAGACGACTGACCATGTGTGCGAATCTTGAGAAACCGAGGGAATAGACGTGAGGTTTATGGGGCAGGGAAGATCGCCATCATGGCTTATTTACCTACTTTAATGCTCTAGCTGCTGCTTAAGAAGCCCGTCTTACCAACTCTCGGTGCACCGAGTTGATTATAGTGATTATTAAGCTGAAAGTTAAGAAATTGCTCGCACGAAATCCGCATCCTGTCAGGTGTCAAAGCCGCACAGATTTGTCCCAGTTCTTTCTCTTGGAGTGCAGATAAACATTTCCCTAAGTCAGGGGGCTTTTTAACATTTCAATGGCCTCGTGGGAAGCCCTTTTGAGCCCAGAGGGCAATTACTAAAACTTTAGCTAAGTGGGGAGGGGAACGGAGAAATGTGATTGCCGACCCAAACAAGTGAGGTCCAGGGGGACGGCTTAAGTTGTGCATTAAGTCTAATCTTTTGGCTTTGACAAGGAGGTGAGGTGACCAATAATTAGCCATTCAAGTCAAGCCCTAAGCAGCTTGACGGGGATGGGAAGTGGGCGGTAGTTCCTGGCACCTGAGAGTTTTCCAGGCAGGGACTCATCTTGAGGCTAACAAAATGACCTGCTGGAGTGAAGTTGTTTGTTAGTTGGGTTTTTTCTTTTTTTAATATGCACATTTGGGGACTCCCTCCCCTCCCAAAAAAAGTATATAAAACCAAAACATCGACAAAGATGCATGGCAAAAAAAAAAAAAAAAAAAAAAAAAACCAAAGAGATCCACAAAATGGCCTCAGAACTTCCTCCTTCCTGGCTCCCTGCTGTAGCCAGGAGCTCACCCACCGTTCCTTGCTTCTCCAGTCATCCTCAAGGTCTGTATCCATCCCAAGGTGGCAGAGGGGCAGTGATGAATCCGCAGGAGCTGTCAGCAAATGCTTCCCATAGCCGGGTGTGCGTCAGACACTTGAAACAGGTGTGAATCTCATTTAGTGAGTTTGTGAAAAACAGAAAGAGGTTTAATACTCTTACAGCTGATTCCATCGGGATTCTGAGAAACCAGTCCACTAAACTGCCAGGAAATTTGAACTGTTTATTTTTAAACCACACTCACACCCCATGCCCCAGAATTCTGCAAGCCAGCATCTTAGCGTGCCCAGGGTCTTATGCAGTGAGAAGCCCTAAGAAAACTAGACAAGCCCAGCGTTTTGTTGTTCGTCTCCAATGGCCCGTAGTGAGCTGGCAGTTGCATCCCTGATAAGATTCATGTAGGTCCCACCTGTGTCAGGGATAGAGCTGGTGGGGGAGTCTTTGCCAGGTGAGAAGACTCACTCCCAGGTGTAGCCAATGTGGGACTACACTCGGCTCTTCCTTCTAAGAGGTATCTGTATAGAATGTTACCCAGAACTCTGTTGTTCCCAAGAGCTGCAAACAACCACCACTCCTCCCCAGCCTAGGGAAGAAGTTTGCCCCTCCATCCTTTAAAAAAAATGCCTTTGTTTTCTCCAGCCTTAACCAAAGCATAAGAAGCCCGTCCACTTGAAATGGGAATGTGGAAAGCACGTAGACGTGAAGACGGGGGCTGGAGGGACATTCTTGCAAACGACCCGGGGTTCAGTTGCCAGAACCCATACAGGTGGTACCGGCACTTGTAACTCCAGTTGCAAAGGATTTGATGCCCTCTTCTGGCCTCTGCGAGCACTGCACAAACGAGCGAGTACTCCCGTGTGCAGAGAGTGAGGGGAGAGGAGGAAAGGACAGGGGGGGTGAGGAGGGATAACGAGAGAGAGAGAGAGAGAGAGAGAGAGAGAGAGAGAGAGAGAGAGAGAGAGAGAGAGAGAGAGAGAGAGAGAGAGAGAGAGAGAGAGAGGGAGAGAGAGCGAGAGAGAGAGAGAGAGAGAGAGAGAGAGAGAGGCCATCTACCTGAAACCAGGCGGAAGAGTCCCATGCATTCATCGTGCGCCCCCCACTCCCCCTTGATATTGGCGGCGATGGGAATCCAGCCCTGCACAAACTATCACACGGGCAGCGGAATCTGAGCACCACTGAGTAAAGCCAAAGGAGAAAATAAGAATAATTCTCTTTGCAAATATCTGCAACCCTTAAGGAAGCAGCCGCTGTGTGCAGTGGTACAGGCTTGTCCCTGCCCTTGGGAGCTTAGGGCGGAGGACTGCAGGAGTCTTCAGTGTGCCTGTTTGAGGGCAGAACATCGCCGGTATCAGTTCATAACATTTCAACTTCCACGTTTCTGCGACTTCTATAGCGTTGATGGTTTTTCTTAGTGTTAAAGGCATTAAATAGATACTTCATGCAGGAATTAACTTCGAATATCATTTTTGTAAGATTTTTTTTTCCCCTTGTGTTCTTCAAGTTCATTATGCATGAATGTTTGTTTTGCTTTCATCCTATCTGGTGCTTGCGAAGCACGCTTGAGCCCAGAACTACACTGGAAAATTCCACTGTGAGATGTTGATTCCATTGGGGTTGACAGGGCTTGAGTTTTGAGTAGTTCCCTCCAAGGCCTTGGAGTAAGTGGCACAGGCTGGGAATGGGAGCGCGTGTGTTGCTGGGTGCTCCAGGAGGGAGGCTGGCATGGGACCCTGGGAGGAAACAAGTCAGGACCGGCCATTAGACTTAGGTCCTGCTCTGAGGAGATGGCTGGAGCGTCCTCAGTGACGTCATCACAGTGTGGCGTGAGAGCTCTTTCCTCACACGTGACCTTTCTCGGGAGCCCAACCCTGAAGTATGTGCTCTCTCTGAACCTGACTTCCTCTGCCTCCTCTGTCTGGCCACAGCTCCTTCAGTTCTTCCGGGTCTCCTGCAGGAGGCCAGGGGGCAACCTCAGCAGCAGTTCATTAGATATCATCAACCTCCGCTGCTGTCTACTTAAAGATTTAAAATTTTTATTTTGCTATTTTACATGTATGAGTGTTTGGTCTGCAGATATGTACAGACACCTCTCGCAGCCTGGTGTCAGCGGAGGCCAGCAGAGGCCAACAGATCCCCTGCAACTGGAGTTACAGGTGGTTGTCAGCTGATCATGTCCATGCTGGGGACTGATCCCAGTCTTCTAGTGTAGGAGGAGAGAGGGCCACCTGTTTGTCCCGGCTGCCCAGCTAGCTTATACCCAAAATAATCACACAGAAACTGTATTAATTAAAACACTCCTTGGCCATTAATAACTCTAACTTCTTATTGACTGGCTCTTACATATTAGTTTAACCCATCTCCATTAATCTGTGCATCGCCACGTGGCAGTGGCTTACCGGAGATTCTAACTGGCGTCCATCCCAGGCAGAGGATCCATGGCTTCTTTCACTCTGCCCTTCTTCCTCCCAGGATTCAGTTCTGTTTTCTCTGCCTACCTAAGTTCCACCCTATCCACTAGGCCAAGGCAGTTTCTTTATTCATTAACCAATGAAAGCAACACACAAACAGAAGGAACTCCTATACCACTCTAGAAATGCTTTTACAAGTCCTCTTAACTACTGAACCATCTCTCCAGCTTCCCTCTTGGTCACCACCTGATGTGGGAGGGTCTTCTGTTTTAATAAAGAAACTGTCTTGGCCAGCCCTTAGGTGGGTGGAATAGACAGAACAGGAAGAAGGAAGTGAGGTAGATGGCTCAGTCAGATGCCACGCCTCTCCTAAGTTAGTCAGACTGCCATGCCTCTCCTCAGAGAGAGAGTTACGATGAAGCCAGCCACCAGGTCAGGAGCCATGAAATGGGACAGAAACTCTGAGATATCTCTTATAAACAGGCTTGGAATTGAAGAAGGACTGAGCCATAGTCCAACTCCAAAACCAGCTCTATATACATATAAATAAAAGCACTGTATATATGTAAAAAATGTTTTATACTTACTAAACATATTCGGGTTCTGTGTTGATCCATATTAGGTTGTGACGTCATGTTTTTAATAGCGCTAAAATTAGACCTTTTTTGGGGGGTTTTTTTTTTTGGTACCAACTACACAAGACAGTTTCAAATGGTGTACAATTTTGACAACACTCTGGCCGGACCTCCTCAAAACACTCAGAGGCTAGTTACAATTTCCTCGACCAAATGTTATTCTGGGAATTTTACCATCATTTGCTTTCATGGAACCCCCTGAGAAGAATGGCGCCCCCATGTCAGCTAGAAGCAATCTTAGAGGACGACGCCCCCTCTCCCAACAGAGTTTGCCCTCTGGTTTAGGGACATCATTTAGTAGTTGGTATAGGGTTGAGGGGATGGGGGAGGTATTATATGGACTCAGGGGTGTTTATAAAAAAAAAGGGGGGGGGAATTACCTGGCAAGATGGGACATATTAAAAGGAATTGCAGACAACGGATTTTCAGAAATAATAATAATAATAATAATAATAATAATAATAACAATAATAACAATAATAATAATAATGCCTCTTCTAGAAATAACAGACGTAGGAGGACTCAGCCTTCAGGTATAACCACCGCCTTGGGTCTTTCGTTGCCATGGTTGGTTTGAGGCACGATCTCTTGCCAGCCTGGAATTTGCCACGTAGGCTGGTCTGGCTGGCTAGAAAGCTCCAGGCATCTGCTTGTGTTTGCCTCCCTAGAGCCAGGATGATAAGTGCGGGTCACCATGACCAGCTTTTTGCTTGTTTGTCTGACCTGTGGATTCTGAGAATCGAACTCAGGTCCCAATGCCCGCCATCCTGACTTAAATCGTTCAACTCTGCAATTTTAACATCAAGTTGAAGGTTCTTCCAACGGGGCTGGAGCTTTCCGTTCACTGCGGGTCTATCATTTCTGATTGCTTGACTCTGGCTAGACTCACATATTTACAGTGCCCACCTGGCCCCAGTGGCACCTACGTTCATGGATTCCTGGCCTATGTGTTAAGCCAAGCTGCCTCTGGGTTATCCGAGTAACGAGAACTCACACACACGGAGCTACGTTGTCCTTTCAAGTTTCTGGTGCCTCATACAGAGGTGACACTGGTTGCTTTTGGCTTTGTTTGCAACTCTCTTGAGGGTGTACAACAGTCCGTGCTATGGCATCATTTTGCCATGTTCACTGAGACACAGCTTTTGTAGGGAGCCAAACGAGTGCTCGGTGCGTAGCCTTTAACTTGTTCCTGGCCAGGATCAGCTCTGTTTGCCACAATGGCCCGAAGAACAAATAATCAGCCGTCTCTTTCATCACGGCTGCAATGCCTTTCTCTGTTGATATGGCCTCTCGAGATACACTTGCCGGTAAAGAGGAGGAAATCAGACAAGTTTAGTGATACTTGATTTTTAAAAATCACATTTGGGTAAAAGAGAAGAGTTCTAGAATATGAATCTCTCTCTCTTTCTCTCTCTCTCTCTCTCTCTCTATTTCTCTCTCTCTGCTTCCTCCTTTTGCTGAAGCCGTGGGGAGAACAAACTATGAGAAGGAATATTTGGACACAGCTTCTTACTCGGGCCCCATCCAGCCTCCGTCCAAGAAGCTATCTGATGAGCTGCTTAGTCCAGTAACAAAGCCCAGCCCACCTGTCTAGGTGATGGCTCCACCCCATCCCAGGTCCTTTGGGAACCCCAAGAGATGTTCATCAGGCCCTTTCCATCACGGAGCCAGACAGCAGGCACCGCCAAGGGGAATGCAGCTGGTCTGCAGAACGGATAAATCGCGGGGTAACAACAAGCAGAGCTATGCTGTGCTCATTTAAATAAGGAGCGGCGGCCTCGTCTTCCGGGCTGGAGCCGGAAACCGCATCCGAGTGCTGATAGCCCTCAGTCCTTGCATCCCGTTGCCTGTCATCCAGCTCACACCTTTGCAGTCGGCGTTAAAGATCACACACATCACCGCATGTCTCTAAATATCTCCGTTGGCACATGTCTATCCCGGTGTGTGTCCATCCCCGGCTGCTCCCACCTGGGTGTAATTTTCCATCGTCTCCTCTGCGCGCTGCATTTTCCTCTTTAATTCCCTCCTCTAAACCCACTTCTGTGGATCTTGCCTTCACATTATACCATTGAAAGTCCCAGCTGGAAGGAAGTGCCTCTGAATGGAGTCCAAGAATGAAACGAAGACGATGGGAACCAGATGCCATTTTGGTCATCTTCGTGTGAGTCACCGTTTCTCCTGGAAAGTGTCGATCTCCACTCAAGCCTCGTTTCGACTTGAAGCTCAGCAGACAGAAGCGCCCCCCCCCCCTCTCTCTCTCTCTCTCTCACACACACACACACACACACACACACACACACACGGATGCTCCTACCAGCCTCACAGGCCTGTGCGCTTGAATATTGCATCCTGTGAGTCTATGCTCAGCGCTAGCAAAAAACAGATAAATATTTATTAAGGAGGTTTTAGATCCAACATAAGATAGTCATTTCCTTCCTGGGTCATTTGCCCGCTCTAATTCCAGCTCTCGGCTACTGTCCTCCACCAGCCAGCCACCCTTAGGGTCAGAAACGGAGCACAATGGTTTGATAAGGGCACATGGATTCAAATTGTTCAGAGTTAAAAACAATAAACAACAACAACAACAAAAAGACATTGCCCTCCAGAGATCAGAGTCAGTTGAGCCTCATGCATTTCCTGTTTTAAAAATGTCATTTCTAAACGGTGATGGTGTACACCTTTAATCCCAGCACTTGGGAGGCAGAGGCAGGCGGGTCTCTGTGAGTTCGAGGCCAGCCTGGTCTACAATAGCTAGTTCCAGGACAGGCCCCAGAGCTACAGAGAAACTCTGTCTCGAAAAAAACAAAAACAAACAAACAAACAAACAAAAAAGTCATTTCAACTGACTTCCTTGTGGTCAATTATATTAGCCCCAGAATTTAAGAATTTAATCACTTATTGTTTCGGGCAGAGAGAAAAAGACAGTAGCAAACACCCAGCTAATGTTATTTACAAACCAGTAAAAAGTTAGAAGGATGCCTGATGCACTCCCCCAACACACACACACGCATTCACACAAATATGTTTTTACAACGGCTTTGAGAAATATCTCTCAAAGTTCTTCGGGGGGGGGGGGGGTTCAGTTAACATGGTGGCAAAGAAAGGTGATTGACAGTGGGGTGATGGAGGCACAGTGAGACCACTCAGCAGATAACATGTTTTCAGCACAAGCCTGATAACCCAAATTTGATCCCCACGATTCATATTAAGGTGGAAGCTGCCTCCAGAGTTGTCTTCTGACCTTCTGTGTGCAGTGTGATACCGGCACCCACTTGACAATAATACTTTTTAGAAATTAAGTGTAATCAAGCATATATAATGAGATTCAATGTCATATAAAGTCAAATTCATGTGGATATGCACACATAACGACCAGGCATATACCAATTATGTATGTGTTCAAAATAGTGGGCTACACACACACACACACACACACACACACACAATTGTCTACACTTCCTTTCAAAATTCTGATGGAGCTTCTGTAAAAACAATAAACAAAAAAACGATAATGAAGAAGACAGAACCAGAGCCGTCGGCAGAGGTTTCTTGTGATCTTCCGGAAGATGGAAAGGAAGTAAATAAAACGGATGTGTGGAGAAGAGAGCCTTCAGCATCCCAGAGCTTCTCTGGAGGCTACAGGGAAGGCGGAGGTGTTCTAGAGAGCATCAACAAACAGACTTAGCCCTCAAGACTGCACTGGGGAGCCAGACTTCAGGGAGAGTAACTGAAGGTCAGCTAGGCAGCGCCCTCCTGCCTTCCTCACCCGAAGCATGCTATGAAGTAGGCTGAAGATTCAGTCTTCCCTTTCTCCCTGTCTCTCCCTATGGTCTGCCCAATGTAGGCCAGAGAGGTTTAGGGGTTCAGGGCACTTTCTGGTCTCTAGAGGACCCGAGTTTAGTTCCCAGAACCCAGGTGAGGTAGCTCACAACTGCCTTTAACTCTAGACCCAGGGGATCTGACCCCCTCTGACTGCCACAGGCAGCCATGCACACCTGTGGTGTACAGAAGCCCACAGACACATGCTTTAAAAAATGATTTTCAAAGGTCTGCTCCATGAAAAAAAACTTTTTTGGGGGGAGAAGAACAGGAGCTGGGGGGGGGGGGACAGGTTTCACACACTATAGCAAAGTTTTCTGGTTTTTTTCATTTTTATTTTTATATTAGTGCTTTGTTGGGGAAGAGTCCCTTGCATGTTTCCTAACATTCTTCTCTGACCTCTTCCCGAGTCTTGCGGCCTGTGCGACCCCACCACAAACATAAAATAAACAAATAAAATGTAATAAAAAAAACTGTCACTATAAAAACAAGTCCTCGCCTGGCAGTGGTGGCGCACGCCTTTTACCCCAGCACTCAGAAGGCTGAGGCAGGTGAATGTCTGTGAGTTTGAGGCCAGCTTGGTCTACAGAGCAAGTTCTAGGACAGCCAGAGTCTTGAAAAACAGAATAAGAGAAAAGCTAGCTCACTGTCATACCGACAGATTGGTATGCCTCGTGCTTACTGTGTCTCCTGTTGAGGGACTGGCCAGTACCAGTGGGTGTGTGAGTGTAATCTGCCGTGTTCTTACCACAGCGTTGTTAGACTTGCACAGCCACACCCCATCCCTCCTTTGCGCTCCCATGGGGGTGCAGTGCTTTGTAACACTGTCACGTGACTTTCCTTGGCCCATGAGGTGGCAGCAGGCAACAGGGAACACGGGTTGATACATGATTGCCTAAGTAACTCTTAGGCTTCCTCTTGAACATCCGTCAGGGGGTCCCTGGCCCCTGGAGGAATCGAAGGGGAGAAGGGAAGAGCACAGCTGTGTGAGCTGGGAGTTCTCAGGACAAGTCCGATTTAATTGGCAGACCCTTAGTCTACTTCCTCAGGAGTGAGAACAGTCCCAGTTAAGTTCAGCAGAGCCACTCAACCAAGCTCAGCCTAAATCAGTTAACCTGACCAACCTATAGATAAATAAGTTAAATAAATAATGGTTAACCACTAACTAAAGCACAAATCAAAGTGTGTCTGCACCTCGAGCATCACTGTGGCGACCAGAGCATGGCGAGAAACGTACAGGCTGTCTTCGTAGCTTTGAGTTCTTGTGACCAAATTACTTGAGGCTAGATAGCTTATAAAGACAGAAGGTTCATTTAATCTGTGGTTCTGAAGACTTGAGAGGATTGCCTCAGCATCGGCTTGCCTCATCATAGATCACACGATGGTTGGAGCACACGCAGAAGAGAAATTCAGAGACGGTCCAAGGTTACTTACCACAACCATTTCTTCAGAAACTGGTAGAGTCCCATGCTGCCCTTGAGGCAACATTAATCCACTCCTGAGGATGGAGCCCTTGTGACCTAATTAGTGTCCACTAGGCCCCGCCTCTAAAACCTCCTCCCACCTCACTCTCACCACAGTGGGGAGAAATTCTCCCGAACCTTTATAGAGGAAAGCATCTAAAGTCCCAGCCATGCTTTCTATACTTGAGAGTCTGACAGGAACACATAAAGCTATGGCTGCCACCAGTGAGGTCGCCATCGAGAACTTACAGACGAGGCTCTCAGACTGAGGTCAGCTTGGCTCATATAGAGTCCTGCCCTTTCTGATATCTGCCTTCAGTTGTATGCTGGCACTTTTCACTCCCATGTTGCTTCTATCCATTCTGACTACTCCAACAGAGCTGGCTTGGTATTTTTTCCCTCATACTTGGAATCCAAAGCATCCTAACTGTTGATGTAGGTATCCAGCAGCAGAGCCAATCCAAAGCATCCTAACTGCTGACATAGGTATCCAGCAGGAGAGCCAATCCAAAGCATCCTAACTGCTGGTGTAGGTATCAGCAGAGCCAATCCAAAGCATTCAAACTGCTGATGTAGGTATCCAGCAGCAGAGCCAATCCAAAGCATCCTAACTGTTGACGTAGGTATCCAGCAGGAGAGCTACTTAGCAAACGTTGGCAGATGTACACAACCTAACTTAATTTTGCATGGTGTTGACGATGTAATGTTGAAAGTACATAAACTGAGAAATATAAACGTGGGCACAGTTTTACGGACCTCCTCAGGGTGAGCATGAAAACAGAATGATGCTCAGCGGTAGCATTCTTGCCTTGCGTGCTCAAGGACCTGACAAGACTTCAATAACTACAGAGAAATGAAATATCAAGGAAATGGAGTGATTGAAGTGAAATTGATGATCAAGAGGTAGTACTGATGTCATAAGAAAAGGTGGCATAGTGCTAGTGTCTATACATATACAGGCCACTTATTTCTGTGCTTCTGAAGAGAACCTAGGGGGCAGGGATTACTCAGTAATGCATATTTTATTGTCTATCTTATAAGCTATATTTGATTTTACCATATACACATAGTTTAAGTAAACTATGTGTATATGTGACTTTTACATATATATATATATGTTTATATATTAACAGATGATATTTAATATCTTCAATATCAGGTACATTTTCATAGAAACATCTCACTCTTTTCCATGAAGGAAAAAAAAGAAAACATGCTCTCATTTTTCTTTGTGGCACATTCCTGAAGTTTCTATACTTCCACCCTGAACACATGTTGTTTTTATCACCGGGGGGTAAAATGAAAGTATGTTTGAAGACACTCACTTACTTTGCATGCTACATCTGTCTGTGCACTGCGGGCTGGCCAGTCGCCCCACCAGAGCTGCTACGTGCCACATCTGAATCATTGGCTTGGCTGATTCTGTCCACAGGGGCCCATTAGATAATCTATGTGATTAGCTAATCAGGGCTTTGTGACCTCTTTCCGGGACTGTTACAAAACCCTCCTGGCAGATCCCCATCCCAAGTCCAGCCTCCTGATGCTGTGTCCACAGCGCTGCCAGGGACCTGGTCTGTCACATCCGCATCGCTTTCCTGCTTTAGTGGCTCACAGCATTGAGCCACTAAATCAGGTATTCTCAACCTGTGGGGCGCAACCGCTTTGGGATGGAACGAACCTTTCACAGGGGGCACGTATCAGATATTTACCTTACGATTCTTAACAGTAGAAAAATGACTGTTATAAAATAGCGATGAAAATAATTTTAAGGTTGGGGGTCCCCACAGCGTGAGAAGCTGTGTTGCGCGGTCGCGGCATCAGGAAGGCTGAGAACCACGGCTCTAAATCACTATCAGTCTTTCCAGAAATCAAGTTCTCCCCACCGCGAGTGTCTGTGATACTTCATACTGATGGTCGGCTTAACCGGATCAGCTAGGGTCACGGGAGGATCCACTCGCTGCGCAGGTCTATGAGGGAATTTCTAGATTGAGTTTATGGAGGCGAGAAGACCCACCCTAAAGTGGTAGCACCATCCATGGGCTGACGTCCGGGGCTGGATAGAAAGGAAAATCAAGTTTAGTTCCCTCATTCTCTTCTCCCTGTTTCCTGACTACAGATGCGGTGTGACCAGCCACCTCCTGCTCTCGCGACCACGGCTTCTCCCAGGAGTCAAAAGAAATCTGTTCCTTTCACAGCAAGATGAAGGTCAACTAAGACGCTCTCCGGGTCTTTAGCCTGGATGGCGAGGAAGAATCACCCTCTGTACCATCTGTCTCCAATAACAAGTCTCACCTAGTCTGCGGCCCTGCCTAACTCTGCCCTAGAGTCCAAAGCTCCCACAGCGGAACCTCCATCCCAGATTCAGCCGCACAGAACAGCAGTCACATGTTTACCTCCCTCACGGGCCCTCAATTGCATGGTTCCAGAGGGTGTGGTACCCCAGCCCTTCCTGGGCCTAGCCCAGACACCGTTCCCCAAATAATGCTCCTCGTAAGTGGTTGTTACAGAAGGTGGACTCGGGGAGAGTTCATTTTAAATAATTTTACTAAAAGTAATATTCACTGTGGGACTGTGGGGAAATTAGCAAGTCCATAAGAAATGGAAAGGCTTCATAAACTAGTCTCTCCCAGCCTCCTGGCATTGGGCATGGAGTCTGGAGTCTTACCCGTGGTGAGAAGTACTCTGTGACTGGTCCAAAGCCCTGGCCCTCTGTTGATGTTGTTACTAGTTTCATGGGGTATCCTGTGGCCCTGATCCTCCTGCCTCTGCTTCCCTAGAATTAGGGTTACAGTTGTACCACCATTCTAAACTGTGTTGGGAATTGAACTCAGGGCAGTGTGCATGCCAAGCAATCACCCTACCAACTGAACTACCTCCCAGCCCTAGAAGAATCTTCAAAAGGAAATTGTTATACCGTGTACAGACTCCCTTTAGGAAAAAAAAAATTGCACTTGTTTTATGTGTGTTTCTGCGTGCACCAGGAGTTCAGAGGACAAGTTTCGGGAACTGGTTCTGTTTTTCCATTATGTGGAACTCAGGGATTGAAACCCAGGTATCAGGCCTGGGAGCAAGCTCCCTCAGCCACTAAATTATCAATCCAATTTCCTTTTTTTGAGTACTGGGGACATCCCTCTCGGTAGCTACCTACCTGACAACAGGCAATATTCACAAACAACTAAGATGTTCTTCAAAGTCAGACGAGACAGCCCATCATCTCCTCAAAGCACTGAGAATTCAAGGCTTGACCAGTATTCTGTAGGTGAGAAGCGGCCCCGGGGAGGGGGGGGGGCTGCGAACTCATGAAGGCAGGGTCTGGAATTCCTCCTCTCAACCACACTCTCCCTACAGCACTGCGATATCACTGCAGTAGGGCATCGGGATACAGCGACATCAACGCATCAGAGGTTATTAGACATATACATTGTCCTGATGTTCCCAGTGTTCTTGACATCAGGATAAGCACCTTTATAGGTCCATGTGTCTGGATTTACTTCCTTGGGGAGAATTTTCTAGACACAAACTTACTCTGTGATAGGGTAAGATGCAAACACCAAGGTTTTAGGTTTGTATCATCCAATTATTCTACCAGATAGACTTAGTAACTTTATATTGCATTCTTTTCTTCTCTTACTCTCAGCAATATTCACATAACACAATAACACATGCATCATATATACATGTATATATGTAAGTATATATATGTAAATATATATATATACACATTGTGTGTGTGTGTGTGTGTGTGTGTGTGTTGACATGGCTCAGCAGGTAAAGGTGCCTGTCACCAAAACTGACTGCCTGAACTTGTCAAGCCCTGGTGCCTACGTGGTGGGAAGAGAGACTGACGTCTTCAAATTGTCCTCTGACCTTGACACGTGTCCCCAAATGTATGCACAGAATAAATGAATGCAAAAAAGATAACGACCGTGAGGACGTTATCTGAAGGAGGTTCGTTTTCTTCGAAGGATCCTAGTTTTCCCGCGCATCAGTTCCCTGAATTCCTGATACAGAGCTGGCCCTTTCAGAGGGTCCCAACCAAACCTGCCTGTAGGCTGGGGAGCTGAGGCCTGGATGGCTTAGAAGGATCTCTTACAGAATATGCTTCCTCCTTTAACCCTGATCTTTCTTTACATATATTAATATATATTAATTCTTTTGAGAATTTTATGCACACTTACAATGTATTTTTATTGGATTCACCCCCCACCCTTCCTCCTAACTCCTACCAGACCCCCTCTTCACCTCCACCCCTTCCCAACTTTACACCCTCTTCTCTTCTTTTTCTCTCCCAACCCAGAGTCGGATCTACACTGTCCCTATGCCACCTAAGCTTTCTTAAAAGCTTTGGGGGAGCTGACACAGTAAGCAGAGGCACCGTTCTTGGCATACGGGGATCTAGGCTAACCTCTGAGATAAACAGCGGGTCAATCCCCACTTCTGTGAAACGGAGTTTCTGTACCAGCAGAGCAGAAACAGCAATGGCTTCATCCCGCCTGCTGAGAGTGTGCCGAGGCACTCGTATAAACAACCCTTGGGGCTAAGTGCCAGTATTACTTTTATTGTTTAGTGCTCATCCTTAATCCGGAGTGAGGAAAGAAAGTGACTCATTCTGTCACCTAGATAGTCCTGCAGCGTGGAATGTGGGCTGTTGGGATCTGTTGAGCGTGCCTTTGAGAGGCTGAACCTGCCGGCTGGGTGCAGTGAGCTAGCTGTCTATGCCAGCCTCCCCGGGCACAGGAGAAGTCCTCTGGGAGACAATGGTGGCCATTGTGTCGCTGGGTGTGGTGAGGGGGGCGGGGAATATGGGTGACTCCCACTGAACCCTCGCCAAGGACCTGCATGGCAAGCAAGAGCTGTTTTTCCTGGGATCCTTTTCTGATTAGGAAGTAAAAACTAAGCTAAAAGACGTAACACTCCCGAGGCATGGAAGCCTCAAAGTGCTCCAGACAGGTGGCCGAGCCTCAGCGGGTCGCAGCACATGGAAGATGGGGACTCTAGCCCAGTTTCCACCCCCCCTTTTTTTTTGGTAAGCTGCCATCCACCCTACCTCTGGCCCTCCACTGAACAAGTCCACCCATGAAGGAACGAGAGCCAAACTGCACCTCTCTGCCAAGCCAGGAGGACCCTTGAGGCCAAATTAAACACGCTAATAATGAGTTGCTCAAATCGGGCAACTTATGCAAGGAAGCAAGAACAGACGGAGGCCTCTGCAGAACAATGGTTCAAAGTGGTAACGAGAAGAGGCAGTGGCCCAAAACCAGACAAAGGGGGACCAGGTCAGGAAAGGTGTGGAATGGAGGGGCAGGAGAAAAAGAGGTGACACAGCGCCGCACATATTTGGGGTGTTCATCATTTGCCATGTCTTCATCTGAGGTAGTCAGGGTTTGCTGGGTACTCTGAAACATAGCTCGTCTGAGCCAAGGGCAGAGAAGCCTCTAAGCCAGCAGGGATTCTCAACCTGTGGGCTTGACTCTTTAGGGGTCCCATACCAGAGGACCTGTATACCAGATATTTACATTACCATTCATAACAGTAGCAAAATGGCAGTTACAAAGTAGCAATGAAAATCACTTTATGGTTGGGTGTCACCGCTACTTGAAGAACTGTATTAGAGGGTCGCTATATTGGGAAGGTTGAGAATCACTACTCCAAGGATACAGGCTGGGCCATGTGCTGCTGTCACCAGCTGGGGGACACCAGCAAATCTGCACATTGTGTTGCCTCTTCCCTTCTGCCGAAAAGGTACCCTTCTCCCTGTGACACATGCAGGAAAATGAACTCTATGCCAGAGGACTGTGTGTCTCCTAAGAAAGAACTGTAAGAACAATATCCAAGAACTGCTCAGTTAGGCAGAAGTTCTGTTTCAACACATTCTTACCTAGATTGGTCTCCTGGTATCTTTACTCACCTATGGGGCATTGCCTGGCCACCTGTCACTGGGGAATCTCTGCGCATCTGTTTCTTTGGATTGCTCTGTTGCTGGGTCCTTCCTTTCTCCTGGTTTCATTTAGAGTCACGCAAGTCAACAGAAAGGCGTAGCAGTTAACGGCACACCCGGTGAATCTGCGGCTCAATTCTACCCCATGGAGCTGCCTGGGTCAGGGTAAAATTAAAACGAAGGAGTTTACATTCCACAATTGCTAAGAATGCCTTAGAGCCGTAGAGCAGGTACAGAGCCCACCTGAATGGAAAGAACTGCTTTACGACTTACGATGCTTTACGACACAGGTTACAGGCCTACGAAACAGCTCCGCTGCTCCAGGCTGGCCAAGCGGCTTGTGAATAACATACTTGCGGATCCCTGCCCTCTGATCTTTAAAAAGGTGGACAATCATAGTACCTGCCTCACAGGACTGCTGAGTGACTAAAATCGATGATAATAGAGTGTGTTTTACGTAGGACAAGATGCCTGTTGAGTGCTTAAACAGGATCGCCTGTTCTTATTACCCAGTTTCTATTTGTATATGAAGAACCTAAACATCCCAACAAAATGAGCAAGTAGGAGTAATATGTAGATGATGCAGGCAGAGCAATTGCATTGGCATTCTTTCCTTTGCTAGAATCTGAACCATCAGAGCTAGAAACATTTAGTATAAATTGTCCAAGTAGGTCCTTGATCCCCATTCACTTTGGCAATGAGCCCATCTCGTCAGATAAAATTGAATTAGCAATTGTAGAAATGTATAGTAAAGGCCAAATATTCTATGAAAAGTGAACCAGGCAAACCAAAGAGGTGTTTTGTATAGCATTGCAAATTTCAGGTCAGCCTGGGCTACATAGTGAGACCTTGTCTCAGGACAAGAGAGAGAGAGAGGGAGGGAGGGAGGGAGGGAGGGAGGGAGGGAGGGAGGGAGGGGAGAAAATAAAAAGTATCCATGATAGCTTTGAAGTGACCATCGCATACTGTCAGTTCTAAGAGATCTCAAATGTGAAAGCCATATGAAAACTCAGTTCTAACTAGGGAGGATTCATGAGCCCCTCCATCCTGAACTGAGGGACTATGGATGACTGGTAGTGGGGAGAGAGTTGGGGTTATTTAAGAATGTGTTTCCTGGTAGTTTGAGCATGCTCTAGTGGACGGCTCCACAGTCAGGAGTGTATGGGCATTGCAGGTTAGAGTGGTTGGGTTGCTTACAAAAAAAAAAAAAAAAAAAAGGCGTGTTGGAGGGGAGAACACAAAGTTGGAGTTTATCTGGGAGGAATTAGGGTTGGGGTGAATATGATAAAGAAAATAACAAATGATAGAAAAGGAGAAGGAACAAGAAACTTGATGTGACTTACTGAATATTTCTGCTCCGAACACCTCTGGCAAAACACTGTACTACGGAGCCACGTGTTTCCACATGATCACGTGGCTGTGAGGAGCTGTGGCTGGCTGCTGCCATTGAGCCAGCACAAAGGAAGCATCACACTGTAGAAGACCAGTGTGAGGAAAGACCAAAGTTCAAAAGTCCAGAGTTAAAATGTCTGGTGACTAGACATCAGTTTCACATCATAAAGTATTAAAGAAAATAAAACAAAACCCACCTTGGCCCTAGGTAGGGCATTGTGGTTTCCTCCTACAAATCCAGGATTCACAGGTGAGGCGGGAGGTTTAGGAGTTAGAGGCCAACTAGGAATACACGATGGGTTCTAGTTAGTCAGGGCTATACAGCAAGATGTGTTTGTTCATTTGTTTTTTTTTTTTTAAAGATAGATAAATTAAAAACAAAAGTTTTGTCCTTTTATAGAGAATTTGGAAAATAAGATGGAGAAAAGAGTTAAAATTGTATTATGAAATATGCAAAAAATACAAAGTAAGTTTTTTCAATGAAATGAAAGGAACAATAACCACATAGCTTTGTCAACTCTTAACATCTTTATGTGTTTACTTTTAGACTTTAATTGTTAATATAAAACACAAAAAATAGCAACTCAACAAAATAAGTGCATAGTTTAATAAGGTAAACACGGCTCTCCCTACAGTTGGAACTAGAAACAGAACTGGGGCACCCACACTGGAGCTCCCTGGGGCCCCTTCTGTCTACAGGCCCTCCCTCCTCCCCTCCGAGGCAGCCGCTCTTCTGACTTTTATAGAACTCACCAAAGAGGGATGTTTATTTTGACTCAGACAAGGAGAGAATCGGAAATCAATCTGGAGCATATAACGGGAAAGCAGCAGAACCGATAAATGGCGCCCGTCTGCAAAAATCCAAAACATGAGAGTAGCTGTTTCCCTTGGGTGCTGGAAGGCTTCCTACACTCCCCTCACATCACCGAGAGCTCTCTCCTCTCCATGCAGACATGGGCCCAGCATTTTCCAAATTGTGATGTACTTTGGGACTCGAGAATCTATTCCACCTCCGACAGTGAAGGGCACACACTGTAGTTGTCTTACTAAAGCAACAAGAACTGGCCAGCGTTCGAAGTTGTAAAGACAATTAGCTGGCTAAAAGTTCTGCTTCTAACATCAATGACTTGACTTTCCTTTTTAAAAGGAGTTTTATTTTAGTGTGTGTGTGTGTGTGTCTGTACATATGTGAGTATAGGTGTGTTTGTACATACCTGTGAGTGGTAGAGGGTCCCAGGTGCCTTACTCTAGAACTCTTGCCCATTGCTGGGCAGCATGCTCTCTCCCTGAGCCTAGGGTTTATAGTTTCTTCCTGCTAGGCCAGAAGCCAGCGAGCCCCAGTAACCATCGCTTCTCTTAGAGCTTGGGAAGGAATCTGTTTATACTATTTAGCATCTGGCTCCCAGGAAGCCTAAATTGTGCATCTAAAACATTTAAAGGGCCTGAGATGACTCTGGCCGTGAGGTACCTGCCTTGCAAGTGTGAAAACCTGAGTTCAATTCCCAGCACCTACTTAAAGAGCCAGGCATGATGGCATTTGCTTGTATCCCCCAGGGCTGGTGAAGAAGAGGCAGGGGGATACCTGGAGCTCCTGGGATAACCAGCCTGGCTTCATTAACAGGCTTCAGATCCCAGGGAGAGACAAGGTGGACAGGCCCTAAGGAATGTCACCTGAGGCTGAGTTCTGACCTTCACTCGTATGCACACACATGGGCATGAGCATGCACACACATGCCACACACACACACACACACACACACACACACACACACAAATGCATTGCTTAAGCATAGCTTCTTAAATTGAAGGCTTTACATATTGACTAGAGTAGAAGGGGGAGGGGAGGGCAAGCCAGGAAAGGGAAGGTTACCCAATGATTACAGAAAGGAGGTTAGTGTTTTCCCTTTAGCCATACGAGGAGTCGCACAATTATTTATAACACATAATCATCTATTAAGGTATATATTTTGGCACTAAATCATTAAAATGCCCAAGTCTCTCTCTCTCTCTCTCTCTCTCTCTCTCTCTCTCTCTCTCTCTCTCTCTCTCTCTCTCTCTCTCTGTCTCTCTCTCTCTCTCTCCTTTCCCTCCATCCCTTTTGGCTATTCAATGTTTTTGAAATGGTATTTTATCAGGAATTTTAGTAGTCAGCACCAGGAGATAACACACCCTTGTCTAGAAAATTCAAAACACATTTGAATAGCTCTTAATTGACAGGAACATGAGGTCAGGTTTGCTAAATGAAGCCGTGTGTCCTCAGCTTGGCTGCAAATCAACAGGCAGAAGCCAAGGCGATCCCGGCCCCACTTCTTTTCCCGTTTGATTTAACAGCAGCCTCGAGGAGCCACTATTCTGTCCTTCACTGTCACCTCCTACGCCTCGAAACTAGTAACTTGGGCTGTTCATCTCGGGCTGTTCGTTTCAGTTCCAGGCCAGAATGAGGAAAGAACAATCTCAATCCCACCAGCTATTATTCCACCCAGGTTGCTGTCATAGTCCGGGTCTGTACAAAATGGCAGGAACTAGAGAGTCAGCCCCGTGCAGGCCAGTGAGACTGGCTCAGTAAAGATACTTGCTACCAAGCCTCTTCATTTTGGAGACCCACATCAGTGAGTTGTCCCTCTGGCCTCTGCATGCACGCATACACAAAATTTTAAAGGGAGTTAGTCACATGGGATGTTGTGAAGGAACTGAACCCCTGGCTTCATGGGTCTGTAATTGTGCCCAACCACGCTTCCTGACTCACATTACAGCAAGGAACAAAAGACCTGTGCCTTAGCTCTTCCCTGTTTCCTACTGCCTAGTCTTCCAGAGTTCCAAAGATAAAAATAAGTAGCTGTCATACTGACAGTACCGGCTTCATTTCCGTAGAACTTATTGAACACAGGCTCCTTTTGCGTGCAACTCTGTGGCCCTGTTATTTTTATTTTATAGTTGAAAAAAAATTATGGCATGTAGAAATGGGGCCATGTCCCTCAAGTCACATGGTTAGGAGTGGCACAGCTGTCCATCGGCTTCAATGCTTTTAGCTGTGAAATTAAAAAAAAAAAAAAAACCAACCAAACAAACAAATAAAAAAATGATAAGTGGGGAAAGTAAGTGTCCAAGACCCCCACTGGAGTGGGAACCAGACTCGGGTTATTGGTGGCATCCTTTTCTAACAGAACTGTGGCAACTCTAAGAAATATCCCCCAAAAGGATGGGATTTGGAGCCGCATCGGGGTAAAAGGACTTAGACTTTTCAGTGCTGCATTGATAGAATTTAACTAATGGTCACCAAATATGGCTGTGTCCGCAGGAAGTGTTCAAAGAAAGTCAGGATACTTGGCCAAGTGCCTTTCAGTGGAGCAGGGCCTGGACCAGAAGGATGGAGACAAGATAGCATCTATGGCCTGGAATTGCATGACTTATGGGCTGTTTGGATAGTAGGGTTATCTGTGAAGAAAGAACTCGTTCTTGATGGTTAGAAGGAAAAGGCTGTGGTGGCAGGAGATTGGAGGGGCCCTGACCAGCACAAACATGGCTCTTCCAAGCCTTCCCCTATTCTCTCTGTCTTGCTAAAAACCATTAGATCACATTACCATTAAACAGAAGCATAGGTCTTGGACCAGCTAGGCTGGCACTTTCTCTCCCCACCCTCCAGCCTACCAAAAGACCTCTCATTGGCCAAACTTAAATGGGGTCCAGTCAGCAAGCCAGGGGGTGTATCTGTGGGGATCAGAAACACATCTGGGGAGCAGAATAACTCAGTGAGAACTTGGGCAATGGAGCCGTGCATGAGACTATGTCAACTCTTCCCAGGACTCCAGGTCAGAGGGAATGTGGAATCTTCCCTGGAGCAGTATGAGGCTTCTCAGCCCTGGGAGAACTAAAGAAAGGGGAAGAGGGCTCCCCTAGTCTTGGTAGCAGTAGCCAAGCCCTCGCTACCGGCGGTGTTGAGAAGGCTTGGCTGTAAGAGATGAGCATACTCTCCCCTGACTCATGCCACACTCCGTGGGGCAAAAGTTCAAGGGCACTAATCATTGCCTATCTAAGTTGGCATGGTGAAGAGGCCTGGCTTGGTTTCATTGTTTATGTTAGCATCATTTCCTGGTCGTGGGGATGTTCATCTGCAGAGAGAGAGAGAGAGTGGAGGGCACTTATCACCCGATTGCTGTGTGCTCAACTTCCCAGCTAAGAGGTCAGCACGGGGCCATGACTACAGACGTTCTACCCATTTTCCTCTTGAAATCTTCAACTCCATTATTTGTGAGTTAAGAGCTACCATTTCGGTTTTCAAAACGACAGCGGCATCTATTTGCTGCTTAGAGAGCAGGGGAAGAAAAGCACCGCCTCCGGCTGGTTTTGATGTTCTGAACCTTCTCCTCAAGGGAGACATACAAATGCCACATTGTACCTCTGGACTGGGAACCCTCTCCAGCAAGCTAACTCCACAGAGACAAGCAATCAGAGCTGAGGCTGGTTCCAGGCGTGAGGGACAGGAACCCAGGAAAAAGACATCATTTGGGACAGTGTCCTTGGAAAGGCCCCATGTCCCGATGTCCAGTTGTGGCGTATCCGAGAGAAGCACTCAAAAGGATGCCATGAGTCTGGAGGGGTTTGGCCACTCTCTTCTGATCACTGGAGAGTGCAGTGACCAATTCGATGATTTCAAAGGACAGGGCTGGAACTCGTCATTAGAGAAAATCTGCTCATCCCAGACACAGTAGAACTGGCCATTGATCCCTTCAATGCCCCATCACCTGGCTCAATGCTTGCTATTAAAAGGGCCCCCAAGATGACATCTGTCTAAGAAACAGTAATGGGCAAAGCTGACCATTGTCAGGGTATCTGCCCTTAATAGAGTGTCCAAGGACCCAGACGTTGGGAAGCTCTTAAGCACACGGGGGATGTTCTAGAGGGTACCTGTGTGGCAGGTCGCATTGACTCTGTGGGGGTGCTGCTTTAGAACTGGGGTTGGTCAACAGACACGTGACATGGTGGGAGTGGGGGGGGGGGAGTTACCAGGACAGGTTCGTTCGTATTCCTCTCTAGAGACAGTTAGGAGTCGAAGGCAAGCCCCATATCTGCCTCCCCTACTAAAGGATAAAGAATACCTTTTGGGCTATAGAAACAAAACACTGATGAGTGCAGGGGTCCGGATGGGGGTCGGGTCCTCTCTGAGACAGCATCTGAATAGTTGGGCTCGGTGGAAGAGAGGTTGAGGAGCTGAGGGCAGATAGATAGCTGGTGAGGCCAAAGGTATTTCTGCAAGGTTGGACGTAAGGAAAGGGCCAAAGGGATTATTTAGATATCGATTTATAAGCGGCTAAACAAAATCTATGGCTTCAAGCTTCTATGGGTAGGAAGTAAGAAAACAAGTCCATTGTTTTAGCCCCAGCAATGGTAGCATATGCCCGAGAGGACCCCATCTACCACCAATACGATCACCCTTAAGCGTCCCCTGGATTCTACGTACGGCTAATTAAAGCACGAAGTCTGATTGCGCACTTCATCTGCTCTATAAGTGTGAGTCAATGTATGGAATTTACGTGCCAGCTTGGGTTAATCTTCAAGCCTTCAATTTCGCAATGAAATTTCCCATTTCTCTTCCTGCTTGGGGTCCTAGCTCTTTAAATTCTATCCTTATTGGCAGGCTGTTGTCATGGAGAAAAATAACTTTAAGTAGCTCTTTGGAAAGCGTTGAGATGCTGTTCCCTGCTATTTAAAGACACCCCAGCGAAGCAAAAAAGCACACTCCACTTCCATATAAGGCTCTGCCACTCCAAGACAAGAGTATCACTAGGGCTTGGTTCCACCCTCTCATTGCGGTGCAAGGCATGTCCCCAGTGTCTGAGGATCATATTTATTTAATATTCTCTATCCAGCATGGGAAGGCAAAAGAAAGGTAGGGTGCACTCTGTCGTCTGGATCAACACACTAGGCTCCACAGACATTTCTTTTTCGTTTTTGGTTTTTCAAGACAGGGTTTCTCTGTAGCTTTGGGGCCTGTCTTGGAACCAGCTCTTGTAGACCAGGATGGCCTCAAACTCAGAGATTCGCCTGCCTCTGCCTCCGAAGTGCTGGGATTAAAGGCGTGCGCCACCACCACCTGGCTCCACAGCCGTTTTGAAGCAAAGCAAATGAGATCAGCTCAATCCCAGACTCACCTGTTCCTCCTCTCACCTGTAGGACTGGCTGTCGTGTGTCCATGAACTACATTGATAGAATCCATCTCCTCATGAGCTAGGAGTCAAACATTTCAACACCTTAATCTTTCTTTAGTTCTATTCACAAGCAATTTACAGGACACATGAAGAACACTTAGCCTCTGGCTGGACACCAGTCATGGACGTATAAATGATGAGTCTGGCAGAGTAAGACCTAAGACATAAGAGGGGATGGGGAAAGCAGATGGGCTCTCCAGTGAGATGGAGAATGAATGATTCCTAACTGTGGCCGACCAGGCCTCTTAGGGAGCAGCTATTTCAACACATTGACTCCGAGACTCTAGGAAGAGGTCTCAAGAAGCCGCAAGATGTTGCCCTGTGGAAAATCCTGGATTCTCTATGATTCCTAACATCCCTGATCCTCTGATTTTTATCTGTCAAATGGGAAGAGAGCACAGAGGGCCCTTCCTTGGCTACCTTCTCTACCAGTTCAGCTACTTGAAGTGTATGTGCAGTGTGTGTGTGTGTGTGTGTATGTGTGTGCATGCGTGTTTTACATAATAGACAACACCCAAAGTCAGAGAGCTTGGTGCATAATGGTGGAGCAAAGAAATCCCAATGGATGTAGTGTGAACCCAAGCCGGGACTTGAAGTCACAACCTCTGATTTGAATCTCAGCCCTGTATCATGCTAACCAGGTGGCCTTGGCCAAGCAACCCCACCTGTCTGGCTATCCATTTGTTAGCATTAATAGCAGCGTCTACTTATTGGAGTCGTTACAATGATGGCATCAGACAGAGTGAGCAGAGCACAGGGACAGGGCTCAGGGTTGGTGACAAGAACAATTCTCCCCGTGGGCGGCGTCTTTGTTATGTTTCCCATTGTTGGGACAGAACCCCCTGAAAGAGCAGCTTAAGGAAGAGAGGGTTTATTTTGGCTCACAGGCTCAAGGCGCAGACTATCAAGATGGAAAAGTATGTGGCAGGAGCCGGAGGCCTCTGCCGTCACCGAGGCGAGCATGATGAATGCTCGCTTTCTCCCCTGTCTGTAATCCAGGACCCAAACCTATGGAACGGTACCATCCACCGTGGGTGGGTCCTCCCACCTCAGCTGACCTAATATAGCAAATCCCTCACAGCTGTGTCGAGGGTTTTGCCTGCCAGGTGATTCTAGATGGCATCGCCTTGGCAGTAGAGATTAGCCTCCACAGGTGGCGAGGAGACAAAGGAAGTCCATTTGGGGCACAGCTTTGAGCCAGTGTGCACGGGCTGCAAGGGCTATGACGTCCTGGGTGCAGAGGGAGCAACTGGCTTGCTTGTTAGGAAGACAGAGGTAAGCTACGTTGGCGACAATGAGGTCAGATTATTCAGTGGTGTTGTGCAAACCCCTCAGTTTCTTGCAGCCAAACAGATCACTTCCTGGACATGGCACCCCCGGCAGATGCTTCACCAGTGACAGGTCCTCTGGCTTTTTTTTTCCTGCCCACACAGAGAATTCAGTTTGTGTTTCCTTAAAGAGTCCACCTGGCTTTGTCATAGTGCGTCAGAGATAGCCCAGTTGATCTCAGCAGAAGAGGCAAACATACATCTTCATGGGACTCGGTATGAGGAGACTCAGCCTTGCCCTGTGTTAAACAAGCCAGGTTCTTGCCAAGAAGAGACTCCGGGAGCGAGTAGAAGTCTGGCTACGTTTTCATGAACTTGTAACAAATCCATGATGCCGAAGTCTTGGGAGGGGCATGTGCCGAGAATATCAGAGTGGTACTCAGAGGTACTCCAAGGGTAGGAACCTGAGATGATTTGCCTTTGTGCCTAGGCACCCAAGTCTTGTAGGATAAGCATTATTCTTGGTTTCTGTTTCTTTTCTTGGTTTCTGTTTATTTACTTGACATCAAGGTAATTTAAAAAGCTTCATCTTCCTCGTTATCGAAGAAAATATTTTGCCTACTTGAGAAGGAGGGTTTTTTTTCTTTTTCTTAAAATGAAATGACTTGTTTAATCAAATAAACATGTTCGTGTCTAACGGAACGACATTAGAGACTGAACCATTGATGATACCATTTTCCATGCGCCGTATATATATGACGTGCTTCGCAAGGCACCAGGCAGAAGTTCACGAATGTGTAGATTTGTGAATTACTGGGCAACTTGCAAAGAGTCCGACTCATCGTTTTGGAGAAGGGCCTGGGAATCTGTTTTTAGCAAAGCTCTGATTGATTTGGAATGTTCAGACCCCGTTTAGAAACCATCGTATAGATGATGCACGGATGAGCAAAGCCATGCCTCTACTTCCAGGGACTTCCGGTCCTTCGTAGCCTACCCATCGAGTAGCTGGATGTACTTCCCCACTCCCAACTTCCTGCTTCCTCTCGCCTCCCTCGCATTTACCAGTTTTGTGTACAGTCTGTAATCCCTGCACTGGCAGGGTAGTCAGATGCAAAGGAAGCGATCTGCCCTCCGAGGACTGAACGCGGAGTCCATCATCGTCACTGTTGGGAAGACAGCTGACGGTCACCTGCGATAGATGTACATTCTATGTGAAAAGAGCCAGTTAGCTTAAGGTCCTTATCTGGATCCCAGGCTCCTAGATAAGCACATGCGTTTAATTACAAGAAGTCGCTTTGGTGGGGTACAGTAAAGAGGAAAAAAAAAAAAAAAAAAGAGCTCACAGTCACGTGACACTTATGTAGCCACTACTCCAACAACACCAGGCAGAGTTTTGAAGGGTCAAGTTTAAAGTGAGATGTTTTAGAAGGATTCTAATATTTATATTGAGTTGGATAAAGTACATCTGGTTCCCAGAACGGTAGATCAAATTAATAGTGGCAAAAATAATGACGGCATTAAGTAAATGGCGTGCACTGTAAAAAGCAGGAAGGTAGCTGGCTGTTCAAGCTCACCAGCAAATAAAGCGCATCAACCGAGCACAACAGCGCTCAAGACCTGCACCGCCTGCGGGTCAGCGCCCAGCAAGCCAAGCTGATTCGTTGTCAGCTCTCGCCCCCTAGTGGTGAAGAGGAGACTTACCACGGCTCTGCGTTTATGAGCATTTCTGAAGCAAGTAAAGTCAGAGGAAAAACAACCTGTGCATGGAATATACTACTACATATACATACTAACAAACGTATATGAACACATGCTAACTTATAAACACACATGTAGTAATCTAACCACATACTAAGAACAAACCCATGCTAACACATACACATGACACACACAGAAACATATTAACATATAAGTAGGAACACACAGACTAGAATATACAGAGCACACCCATACTAACATACACATGAACACACACACAAATACACTCAAGAACACACAAAATACTAATGCACATAACAACACTACCATGCATACTAATATATACACATACTAACATGAAGAATACACCCCTACACATACATACACTAACACAACGACTCATACATACTAACAGACAAACATAAACGTAGATATCATATACTAAAATATACTAACCACACACCAAGACCCATACTCATTAATGCACACTAACATACACAAATACACTGACATACATATGAACACACAGACCATGCATGCTAGCACTAATCAACACTAATATATACATGCTAACATGCAACACAGCACACATAAATGCATACATATTAACATATATACATTAATACACAAGTATGCAAATTTAGGAGCAAAAGCCTTATGAGCCTCCCCTGGATAATACGGCAGCTTGTTAGCTTCCTGGAAAATACAGTTAGAGCAAAATAACTCTTTAAAGAGCCTTTGATGTGGCCTCCATCACCACAACTGTTCCCAGAATCCTTCCCTTAGAGACATAAGGAAGAAGGCAGCAGGTGTCACCTTTAGAAGAACAGGATTTCCCACTCACATTTTCACAGTGACTTTATGCCATGGAGAGAACTTACAGAGGGCAAGAGAACCGGGACTGTGGAGCTCAACTCTTTAAGACAAAATCAACAAGCTGCTTCCTAAAGCAACTGAATTGGTGGCCCATGCATTGAGGCTGAGGCAGGGGGACAGATGGGACTTTGAGGCAGGTGAAGGACACATAGTTGGTTTCAGTCCAGCTTACCCTACACTGGGAGACCCCGTCGCCAAAAAATTTTTTTCAAAAGGAGTGAAAAATAAATTCATGGGAAAGAAGTGTGGCTCAGTGAGCAGAGCATCCAGCAGGCAGCAAGCTATGGTTTCCGTGCTCAGCACCACGTAAAACTTAGCACAGCAGTGCACAGCTGGAGTCCCAGAAGTTGGCGTGTAACAACACGAGGGTCAGGATCTGTGCTCACACACACAGGGCTCAGGCTCACTCCTAGGCAGCCTGAAGCCCAAGGCCTTGGCTACATGGAACACAGTCTCAAAGAAATAAATAGACTAATGAAATGAATATATTTCACAGCAGTTATAGCCAGCCAAACTCCTAGTCATAATCGTCAGATGCTTAAGTGACTTCAGCCACATTTCCCTATCTGTCCCAACCTACTCCCTCAAACACCCACAGAAACGTGTATTTCTTTCTATGCGTGTGAATGGTGAAAAGATTTAAACAGGAACCACTCACGGTGGTGTGTAGCACAATGCCTGCTCTATGGCGCTGTGCACTATGGGATGGTTCGTGAGTCGGGGCAAGGGGCTGGAGATTGAAACACACACAGAGACACGGGTAACGCCAAGAATGCCCCTTTATTGTGTCCCATGGCAGCTTACATAGGGTCTCCTTGACTAATGGCCACACCCTAACTCTCAGCTGCAAGCCAACCAGAAACCACTCCCCTGCCATCAGGAACTCCTGAGGGTCTCGTATTCAGAGCAGCTGCAGAACAAGTTGTTTGCTCAGAGCAGCTGCAAGCGTAGGAAAACGAGGTGTTTACTCCAGCAGGCAGGGAGGCCACAGGAAATTCAGGGTCTGGGGGTCCGCAGTCCGCAACAGTGGTGGGCGATTCTGAAATCGCGAGAGCAGAAAGGGCGTTTTCTCATCTGCGCATGTCTTTGTGGCATTGGGCTCTCCTGCTCTGAGAGCTAAGCGTGAGAGCGAGGCTTCGAGGAAGATGCCCATCTGCTCAGAGGATACCCAGATGCGCCTCCACAACATCTTTGGGGTGCTGATTATACTTCACACATGGAGTTGGGCGTTTGATTCTCCTGACTACGTCACTGATAAGCCTGTGGGCATACGTGAGATTCCTGACACAACGTTACCAGCTCTGGAACTAGATCCTAACTCCCTGTTGGCCATCCCTTTAGTTTTGGCTTTTTTTTTTTTTTTTTTGGCTAATTGGTTCTATGCCACAATAGGCAGGATATTAGTCATTTCAATGGTGTGGCTCATCAAGGGCCTGGAAAGAGACTCGGGGAATGTTTACCTCCTACTAAACACAAATTTCTACTGAAAATCTTTCTGCCTTGAAGTACTGAACTGGCTCCATAAATGACTGAGGTCTTTTTATAGGTCATCAAAATTATCCTTATTTTATGCATTATTGTCAATAATTATACATACTGTTTCCCTTTCTTATGTAGTTAAATTTCAGTGACTATCATTTGCGCCTGTTACTTTTCCTCCTAAATAAAAGGATTTGGCTCTGGGCTGGAGAGTTGGCTCCAAGAGTAAAATGCTGACTCCTCAATTATGAGGGACTGAGCTTGGATCCCCGGAACACAAGTGACCTAGTTAACTTGACATAGCAGGGGAGGACGTCTCAACTGAGAGATAGCCTATATCATACTGGCCTGTAGGGGTTGTCTTGATTGTTGATTGATGTAGGAAGGCACAGTTGACTGTGGGGGGCACCATTCTCTCTGCAGATGGTTCTGAGCTGAGGTCTAGCTGAGAACGGATTTGACAACAAGGCAGGAATCAACATTCCTCCATGGCTTCTGCTTTGAGTCTTCCCCCGGCTTTTCTCCAGTGGTACCCTGTGACCAGCAACCCCTCTTCTTCCCTAGGTTGCATTTGGTCAGAATGGTTCATCATAGCAACATAAAGGAAATTAGAGCACTGTGTATCTCCTGGGCACAGTGACGTGTGTCCAGGGGACACAGCAAACTTGAGGTTTGGTAGGAGACTGTGCCTCAAACTGAGGTGGAGAAGCTGTGGAGGGAAGGCAATCCAGCATCAGCCTCTGGTCTCCTCATGTGCCACGCAGGCAAGTCTGTCTGCATAGACACATGCACACACATGTCCCAGAAATGAAGAGGAGGAAAAGGGAGGGGGAGAGGGAAAAGGAAGGGGATGGGAGTTCTGTGTGCCCTCCTTCAGCCATTAAAAATATCTCAGTGATTTAGTATAAAGTTTTTAGTCACTTTGTGGCAGTTAGTCAATATCCCTGTCTATTTAACTTGTATGGCTAGTGGGACCTTCCTATCTGTCTAGAAGAAAATTCCCATGCCTGCAAAATTGGCAGCTTGCCTGGTGGGATTGCTAGTTTTCTGCCAACTGTAGTATCTTAGCTAAGGCAGCAGGTGGCGGTAGCTCCTTTACAAGTATATAAACGAACCTCACAAATACGTGATCACAAATAGGATATCAGTGTGCATCACCTAACCCAGCCACAAAACTTTTGATTTATATTTTGTTCCGCCTGCAGGATGTGCAGAGGTAATGGTGGCACAGCATTTGTGAGAGAGGCCAACCAATGACTGGTTCAACTTGAGATCCGTGCCACTAGAGGGAGCCACACCTGACCCTGCCTGGATGGTCAAGAACCAGAGACTGGATAGTCCGGTGACCTAGGCTAGAACCAAATTGGACTCGCAAAATAAATAAATAAATAGATAGATAGATGGATGGATGGATGGACGGACGGACGGACGAACGAACAAACAAACAAATAATAAAAAGGCAATGAAGTGATACTCTGTTATATGTGTAGACTGCAATCATCATTCTAGAAGCTTCATCCAGCAACTTGGGGGAATCAGGTGCAGACCAGTAGTCAAACATTAGGCAGAGTTGGGGGAATCCTGTGGAAGAGGTCGAGGAAGGAGAGGGTCAAGGAAACCACAAGAAAACCCACATGATCAACTAACCTGGGCTCACAGAGACTGAACCAACAATCGGGGAGCCTGTATAGGTCTGACCCATGTTCTCGGCATATATGTTATGATTATGTAGCTTGGTGTTCTTGTAGGACTAATAGTGTAAGCAGGGGCTGTTTCTGACTCTTTTGCCTGCTTTTGGGACCTTTTCATGCTACTGGGATGTGAGTCTTAATATGAGGGGATGTGTCTATTCTCATTATAATTTGATATGCTGTGTTTGGTTGCTATCCCTGGGAGCTCTGCTCTTTTCTCAAGGGAAAGAAGGATGGATCTGGGGGAAGGGGAGCTGGTGTGGAGGAACTTGGAGAAGAGGAGGGAGGGGAAATTGCAATTAGGATGTAACATATGAGAACAGTAAAAAAAAAAGAAAAGAAGAAGGGAGAAAGGGTGAATTCCCAAAAGGAGGCGTTTCCTTGATAAATGGAGTTCGATGCAGGAAAGGGTGAATTTTTGGTCTTCTGAGTGAGGTTGCTCTTCTGTTCTAGTCAGGAGATGGAATTGTGAGAAGAAATGTAAGCTGCTTGAAGAAGCTGCCCAGAACTGGCGTTCCACGGAGGCAGCACCATGGCCGTTCTGACTTCTTATATTCCGCCTTGTATGGAGAAGTCTCCCCTTTTACCACTCCTCACCTGACGCAGGCATCCTTCCTCAGGTGTAGCCAGTTCAGGGGAGAGGGTTTCAGAGCAGGTGAGGTCTTTGCCTGAAGCCAGTGTTGGCTGGCCCTGTTAACATTCTTGATACCTCCCTCTCGATGACTACAGACCCTTTTAAGTCAGAGTGAAAGACAGAAACAGGCTCTTGAGCTGTTTAAAGGAATGTGGGGTGTGTGTGTATCTGCCCTGTGTGTTGGTATGGGTCTCCCCAGAGCTGGAGTCACAGATGGTTGTGAGCTACCTAGTGTGGGTGCTGAGAACCAACTTGGGTCTCTGGAAGATCAACAAGCGATCATACCTACCAAACCATCGCTCACTCCAGCCACGTGACCGGTCTAAACTCTAGGATGAGTGACTGGACCTGGCCCTTTCTGAGGGGTGGTGTCCATGCAGAAGAAAAGCAACAAACGGACCTAGAGTAGTCCAGGTTGGGTGCACCGGAGGCAATGTCCAGCCACATTACATCTTCCCTCAGACCAATACTTCTCACCCGTAACCTAGCTTGACCGTTTGACTCTTTTCTAGTTTAGAGAGAAATATAAAGAGAAGGGTCAGGATACGTTGAAGGACCGTTCAGCAAACTTAGTGGCTGATATCTTACTGAGTGTTTCCTAAACTTCCAAACTTGTCTGAAAAGCAGTCACCTAAGGCACCAATTAGCATCAGTTCTCAGCCCTAATGATTTACATTCAGCTCACCTGGGGTGAGGCTAGGCGTGGCCCTATGTTTAACAAGTGTTCCAGGTGATGTTTTGGTTCAAGCGGATTTGGGAAACGCCAGTCTAGCAAAAGCCTTTAATTGACCAAAATGAAGAAACTGAGGCATAAAGAAGCTTGGGGAGACGTAAGCAGCTTCAGTTCTGATCTGGAAGTTCTCCTACCTCACCATTTTAAAAAGCGATTTATTTTATCATTTTATAATTGTGTGTGTGTGTGCGCGCATACGCACACGCATGTTTATAGGTAGATAAGTATGTGCATTTGTGAATGCAGCTACCCAAAGAGTCTAGAAGAAGGAGTCAGCTCCCCTAGAGCTGAAGGTACAGGCAGTTGTGAGTTGCCCAACATGAGGGAGCTGGATTCAGATCTGCTGCGGGAACAGAACACTCTTTGAACTGCCGACCACCAGACTCCCTCCACCCATTTTCCATCTAACTGAAAACGTCCGCACTGAATACACAGAACAAGAGAACTGGGAACTCCCCACGGCGGTTTTACTTCCTCAGTATTTCCAAGGAAATTCTTGGCCGATTGCTTCCAATATCCCCTTTCTCAAGCATCAAGACTTCCACTCTCAGTGTATTCAAGGCCTACAATGGATATGGAGGTTTTGAAAACAAGGTCTGCAGGTGACGTCTTGGGATATTTCTTGGCTCTCTGTTGGGGTTATGTGGAGCTAACTTCAGCCTCTTGAATTCTACTCGGGATCCATGCCAAGTACCACTCAGTTCTCTGTGAGTAAAGAAACTGGCAAGATGCTCGTAGTGAGGGTGTCTTCATCAGAAATGAAAAGCCATTACTAATGTGTGCTCACTCCCAAGACCCGTCTGTTCATGAGCAATGTGTAGGTTTCCTAAGAAGGGCATCGTAGTGTCAGGACACTAAATGCTTAGTTCTTGAAATCAACGAGACAGAACTATCCAGCAGCCAGACCCAGTTCTTCACAACCAGCCCGAGAGCAGGTGAGTCAGCTGCCTTAATGGCTGAAGTCAGTGAGTCATAGCCTACTGTCTGAAGGAATTCGCTTCAGGAACTCAACTTCTGGGGCCTCCAGAAATTTATTAAATCTTTTAGTAACTCGCAAGCCTTTTCCTTCACCCTTTGAGTCTTTGGTTTTGTTTTGCTTGGTTTTGTTTGCTTGTTTTATGTGTGTTTATGCATTGGTTTTGCTTCTGATTTATTGAAGCTGGCCTCAAACCTATCATGTAATCAAGAATGACTTTCAACTTCTGACCCCCTCTCCCTTGGCCTTCTAAGTGCTGGATTTCTATGTGCTGCCTCCCCCAGTTTATATGGTCCCGGAGCTGGAACTCAGGACTTCACGCATGCTGGACAAGCATTCTACCTTCTAAACCACATAACCGACCCCATCTGTGTTTTTATTCATCCCCAGAGAAGTCCAAGTTGAACTAAGATCAAGCTTTTCCAAGGAGAAGCTCATACTACAGCAATGTCTACTTCCTTTTGGCTTGGTTTCCCTACTAATCTGACCCTCAGAGGAAAACCGGAGTGTAGTGAGGCTTTCCCGGATCATACCCTTAGATGTTCTAAGCCCCACAATGACTAAAAATTGAGTGCCAAGCCCAGTTTACTAGGAGAGTGCTCAATGTAATCCTTAGGGTTTAAAATGGAATATTCTGGGGCTAGAGAGATGGCTCGGTGGCTAAGAGCATCTCCTGCTCTTCCAGAGGACCCAAGTTTGGTTTCTTCATCTCTTGGGCAGCTAACAACTGTGCGCAACTCCAGTTTCAGGGAGATCTGACGCCCTCTTCCGGCTGATGCACATATATGCACACACATACACACAAATACAAATACAAATAATTCTTTAAGGGGCTATAGATGCAGTTGAGCCGTTAAGAGCACACACTGCTCCTCCGGAGGACCCAGGTTCAGTTCACAGCACCCACATCTGGCTGTTCACAATCACCTGTAACTCCAGCTGGGGAGGTCCTGATGCCCTCTTCTGGCCTCCTCAGGGACTTCATACACAACCTATACAAACCCTTAGGCACACACACGAAATAAATACCTAAGTAAATAGATCTTTTAAAAAACACTTAGAATAGCCCGGAGGTAGTTCTTTTTTTCTACTATTTAAAGCAAAGTTGTTTTCTGTGACTCTTTTCGATTTTACTAACAGATTTGGAAGTCATTCTGACCTTCAACCCTCTTTGACTTGGTTCTTTCAAACTTAGCACTTGTCATGGTTAGACAGACTAGCGCTGGCTGCTCTATTATGCTGAGGGCTTATAGTTCTGCAACATTGGACCAAATCAAAAATATAGGAATACTGGCTACAGAGGTTTTCAAGACAGTGAGTGTTCACTCTCAAGGGGTTTTGAAACATTAATTAAGTGAAGGGTTTATAAGATAACACTCCCAAAATGCCAATGGTCAGACTACCTGCGCCACATTAAAGGGTGAATGGTAAGTTGTTCACTTCAGAAATCCCACTGGGAAATCGGATCGCAGGATGGAGAGCCACTCAGACCACAGGATCTGCAGTAGCAATCTGTTGCCATGTCTAAAAGCACTTCTGGCTTTGGAGGATGCTAGGTGTCAGATTAAGTAGAATGCTGCTTCATAGTCTCTCTGAAGCAGATAGAAAGATAGCCGGGGCCACATGACAAAGACAGCATAGGAAATATGACAAATGGTCCCCTTTAAGATCCTCCTGACCCTCAGCTCTCAGCAGCGCTGGCCTGGGCAAAGGCTGGGTCCCTTGTCAGAAGGGCTCAGGTTCAAAGGGCTAAGGCCTGGACATTTAATCAGTATCCACTCATAACTGCACCCCCAGACATCCCAGGTGATAGTCAAATCAATAAGAACATTAAAAGTGGGCTCAGAGATGTTCTGATATCTTATATGTGGGAAAGCTGAGATTCCAGGAATAGATTTTGCCCAAGATCACAAGATGTATTCATTATGAACCCTAATATGATTCTAGAGGCTCCTTCTTTCTTTGTCATTATTATATCTCACTGTAGTTAGCAGAGCCATTGATCACAGTGGGTCCTTATTAGGACCAAATGTCACTTAAGGCTCTAGCTCAGCAGGGAAGGCAGTTGTGTGTAAGCGTGAGGACCTGAGTTCGAGTCCCCAGTGTGCACATAAGAGACAAACGTGGAGGCCTACATCTGTAAGCCTGGTGCTGGGAGAGGGGAAACGGGTGAATTCCAGATTTGGTGAGAGACCTTGGCTCAAAAACTAAGGCAAAGAGGGGTAGGGAGACAGCTAATGTTAACCTCTAACCTCCACATGCAAATGTACAGGCAGGTACACACACACACACACACACACACCACATACACACACACACACACCACATACACACACACCACATACACACACCACATACACACACACACACACCACATACACACACACCACATACACACACACAAACACACACACCACATACACACACACAAACACACACACCACATACACACACACAAACACACACACCACATACACACACACAAACACACACACTACATACACACACACAAACACACACACCACATACACACACAAACACACACACCACATACACACACACAAACACACACAAACACACACACACCACATACACACACACACACACACACACACACACACACACACACACTGGCAGACTGGAAAACCTTCCACAAGGTTATTTTTATAAAATCATTTAAAAAATATTGCCTGTCTTTGTCCATTCTTAAATCCCAACGGCCTGTTTTGCTTTATTCTCATCAAGGAGAGATCATTTTGTTACACATATCTTTGATGTGCGTATGAGTTCATGTATGCATGGATGCTCATGTGTGTGTGTGTGTGTGTGTGTGTGTGTGTGTGTGTGTGTGTGTAGGCCAGAGGTCAGCCTCAAGTGTCAGACCTCAGATATCAGCCATCTTGCTCTGTTTTGTGTTTTGAGACAGGGAATCTCACTGGCCTGGATCAGTAAGATAGGGAGATCCTCCTGTCTCCACCTCCTCCACACTGGGATTACAAGCGCTTGCTACCACACCAGCTTTTAAAGTCGCTTCTGGGGATCAAACTCAGGCCTTTCTTCTGTGTCCAGCAAGCATCGTACCGAGTCATCTCCAAGTCCACGTATACATTTTGACCTAGAGGTTTGTGTGGTTTGAAAGAAAAGGGCCCCCAAAGACATACAGGGAATGGCACTATTAGGAGATGTGGCCTTGTTGGAGGAGGTGTGGCTTTCTTGGAGGAGGTGTGTCATCAGGAGGCAGACTTTGAGATCTCAGATGCTTAAGATACTGCCCAGTGTCACAGTTCACTTCCTGTTGCCTGAGGTTGCGAATGTAGAACTCTCAGCTACCTCTCCAGCACCATGTCTGTCTTCATGGGTCCTTGTATGTCTGTGTGACTCCATGCTTCCTGCCATGATGACAGTGGACTAAACCTCTTGAACTGCAAGTCAGCCGCAAGTCAGCATGTCTTCCTTTATAAGAGTTGCCATGATAATGGTGTCTCTTCACAGCAACAGAAACCCTAACTAAGACAAGGTTTATCCTAAACATGCACTAAACATGCATTTATTTATTTATTTATTTATAAATAAATACCGTGTTATTTATTCTAAATACATTAACAGCTACCATTTTCAAAAACAAAGCGTAACCATCAGTAGAGATCGGGCATAAAGACATATCTGAGTCACACACAGACTGTGTCGCTGCTTTTAAAAAGAAGCTGAAAGATTTCTACTCATTGATATAGAAAGGTGTTTGAGAAATATTGTAAAGCAAACGAAGAATTCCGTGTGTAAGCCTCCCGGTGAGTGCTAAATGTTTTTATATATACATCCACCCTTGTTTCTGCAAAGGATATCCTGGAAGGATACCCAAGAGTAGTTTTGTTTTTTATTGTTAGCATTATTGCTTGCTAATAATTTCACAGATAATTAGAAGGAGCAGAAAAGTCAATGCGTTGTTCTAAGTCTAGAGCTGCTGGCCAAAATCAATAGATCTGACCTATTTGTATAAAGGAGCCAGTCTCCCAGACAGAGCTATTGCAGCGGAAACCAAGGAGATGTGATAGTGACAGATGGTGGGGCCCACGGCTTTTTACCAACTGTTCTGGTGTTTCCCTTTGGCCAGACACATCCTGAGCTGTTGAAAAGAGAAACCACTATAATTATCTCCCGAGTCACAAATAAAACCAGCAGCGGAGAACATGATGGATTCCTAGTCCTCATTACCACCTCTGTCAAAACAGGCGTGGCAGCCACTCACTTGCTCACTTGGGAGCACACCTAAGGCCACACCTTGACTGTCAGACGATGTCGTGTTTGTCAGGTGTCTTGTGCTTGGTCTGAAGTATAAAGAAAAATAGCCAGGATAATTTACTCGGCGCGTTCCACAGGTGAGCACGTGTGCCCACGGACTTCGCCCCTGCCTCTCTCTCCTTCCCATTTCTGTAGCTTGCACTTCCGTGAAAAAGGAACGGCTGTTTGATAGAGCTGTCACTAAATGAGCATTTCACGCTCTCCTAGGGGTCTGGGTGTTATGCTGAATAAAGCTTAAGTTTTAAAGGCCGGCGAAGGAGCTTTAGTACAAGGCTCAGTTGATAGAACTGAGAACGCTTTCTTTATGCACCCAGCTCTGTGATCCACCCCTAGCTCGACATAAACCAGACACACTGGCGCATCCTTGCAGTCTCAGGACTCAGAGGGCAGAGGCCGGAGGATCTGATGTTCAAGATCGCCCTTGAATACCTAGGAATCCTACAGGTCTCAAAAGTTAAATAATAAATAATAAATAATAAAAATAAATAAAATTAACAGAAATGATTTTTTTAAAATCTCATAATAATGTCATGGAAATTTCAAATAGAAGGATCTTTATAAACGTTTGGGGAAAACTCTGCAAGGGTACTTTCTATTCTATTCTATTGGTCAACTCCAGTGAGGAGAGCATTTGACACCATGCCTGTAATCTCAATCTCAGCATTCAGGAGGCTGTGGCAGGAAGGTTGCTGCTAGTTCAAGGGCAGCCTGGAGTGTATAGTAATAAAGCCTTATCTAAAAATAATAATAGATAAGTAAAAGAAAGAGAAACAAAACAAGAGCTTCAGAGATTCAGTGTAGCAAGAAGGATCCCAAAAGCCACCTCAGGCGTATAAAACAAGAACCTTAAGACGGACAGACAACCACTGTGTTTGTAATCCCTCTCTAAGTGACAAGTCAGAAGCATTCATGGGATGTTCTGGGCTTACAGTATCAAAATGGAATGATGTTTACACTTAACCATGGGTAATTCAATTATGTTTATGAGAAAGAAAATACAGTATCATTAACATTAATGGCAAACAAATATCAACTCTGTTTATTCAACATCCTGCTGATCTCATGGTTCGCATGCCATCACTGTCCTTGGGCTGTGGCCTCGTCCTGGCTAACAATCACCTAGGAAGCAATACTGTTGCAAGAAAATTGGAGCCCCGTTGACCTTTTCTGCAGTTCCAGCCATGACTCCTGGCCATCAGGAGAACGCCTGCTTCCACCTCTTCGTTTCTTAAGAGAGAGACAGTAATAGGAGAGAAGTATATCTTCATCTTTTCCTTTGATCCTGAACCAATGGCTGAAGCTTCCTAAGAAGTTAGAAGAATAGCCCATCTGTGGGTACTGTGCTCCCAATAAATGAGCCATGACAAAATAAAACAAGACATCCTGCAAGAGAGAGAGAGACTTTGTTAATTATTTTTTAAATTCCTGTGATGTCTCTGGCAAAAAAAAAAAAAAAAAAAAAAAAAAAAAAAAAAAAAAAAAAAAAAAAACTTTAAATAAGACAATTTTATTTGGTTCATGATTTCCAGAAAAATTTGTCGTGCTGGGAAGGCATGATGGAGCATCTCAGCTCATATCCTTATTAGGCAGGGAGCAGAGAGCAAACAAAAGTAGTGGTGGTGGTGGTGGTGGTGGTGGTGGCAGTAACAGTGGCAATGGGATTTAAACAATCCCAAGGACCCATTCCCAGTAGCCCACTTTCTCCAGATGGGCTCCACCTCCTAACAGTTCTAGAAACTTCCAAAGTATTATCATTAACTGAAAGACCAGTTGCTCAAAAACTGTGTCTTTGGAGCTTATTTCATACTCAAGTAAAAACATACATCAGCCTTCTACATGAATGCAAACTTACTGTGTGCAAAGGGGTCTGTTCGCACATGCATGCTCCCACACACACACACACACACACACACACACACACACACACACACATCCATTTCTTGACTAGCCTGGAACTCACTATGTAGACCAGGCTGGCCTTGAACTCATAGAATTCCACCTGCCTCTGACTCCCAAGTGCTGGAACAAAAGGTGTGTGCCACCTTGTCTGGCTTTTTTTCATCTTCTAATTGACTCAAAAGTTAAAAACCACTAACTAGGAAAGGTAAGCCACATCTTTGAATGACAAATGTACTTACAATATCCCATTTCTTTGTTGTTAAATAATAATAATTTGTAATAATAATGTAAAAATAATAATAATTATTACTATTATTATTATCTATATATGCATAATGTACATAGAGTGCACAGGTACTAAGGTACATCTGTGCAGATCAGAGGACAATTTGTGGGAATCCGTTCTTTCTTTCCATCACGTGGGTCCCAGAGTCTAACTCAGGTCTTCGGACTTGGCAGCAAGTATCCATACCAGTAGCGACATCTCACTGGCCTCAATAACTCAATTTTTAACACATCGAATCACCCTCAGATCCTCAACTCTAAATACTAAACTATAACGTAATCACCTAGCCACACTTTGGGAAAAGGCTGTCCTTGCAGTAAGCCAAGGTTGAGGTCCAGACCTACACCATCAGACAAGCACAGGAGACAGCCGTGACCAAAGATCCCACTTCTTCCTCTCTGCTTTATGAGAATTGTGAAGCTTCCTGCAAAAACCCCAAAGATGGTGTCAGATGTTTCTCTCCTGCCCGCCAGTTCCCAAATAACCACTCAGAGGCTTAATATAACTTATAAATGCTCAGTCGATGATAGCTCATGCTTGCTACTAGCAAACTCTCACCCTTAAATTAATCCATATTTCTTATCTATGCTTCACTGATATGGCTCATGGCTTGTTACCTTATTTTCTACACTTTCTGCCTGCTCGGCAGCTGGCAGGCATCTATTTAATTCCATCTCTTCTTCTTCCTTCTTCAGAGACCAGACAGGAGTAGTGCCAGGCTATGCCCTCGATCCCTCTCTCCAGAGACCCACTTTCTTACCACTTCCTAGTCATTCCACAACCCCTGGAAACAGTGAAACCGTCTGAGGACAAAATGTGCAAACATATGAACCCATGAGAAATGCTTAACATATAAACCATGAGAAGTTTTACCCATGCAGGACACTTCACATTTAAGTCATAAATGAGGCCTCGAGGCTGGAGGTGGGGGTGCCAAGGGAGGGTGCTTCAGCCTTCATAATGAATCGACCAACCACTAAAGAAGAGAAGGACAATGTATCACAGACAGAAGAGTCACATAATCAGGCCCTGGGAACAAAACCGAAGAATTTGGCTCTGGAGTTACAAGAATAAAAAAGTCAAATATGGGATTTAATGTATAGGCAGGGAAGTATCCATATTGATTGACTGTGGTCGAATTACTGCATTGTCAGAATGGAAAGCTATTATAACACTGTGGGAGGTGTGTGCCCAGATATATTCAGGTATACGTATGTGTACAGAGGTCAGAGGACTAACCCCAGTGCACTTTCTCAGATAACGTCCATCTTTAAATTTGAAATGAGTTCTCACAATATCCTGGAATTCACAGTGTAGGCTAAGCTGGGTCACTGAGCTCCATTATCTGCCTTTCTCTGACCACCCGACACTAGACTCACAGGTGCATGCTACTAGACTCACAGGTGCATGCTACTAGACTCACAGGTGCATGCTACTAGACTCACAGGTGCGTGCTACTAGACTCACAGGTGCGTGCTACTAGACTCACACGTGCGTGCTACTAGACTTTTCCCCCTTCATTGTGGGTTTTAGGAATCAAACTTGTGTCATGCTTGCAACGTAATCATCTTACCAGCTAAACTATCTCCCCGGCTCACAACATTGTGTTTCGACTTGCATTTTTTTTAAAGCGTGTGACAGAACATCTTTTTATTCATTCATTCAACAGGACTTTATTAAATCACCACTATGTGTCACGTGTTTGCTTAAATGCAAAGTATCATAGCAGTGAGTTCATGCGATCCTTCAGCAGGTAGTACCTTTGGACTTCTCTGGTAGAAGGACCTGGGACTATAGAAGAACCCTTGTATATTAGTTACAGAGTGATTACCAACCAACCAACCAAATCCCTATTCATTTATTCTTTACCACCTCTTTTTCTTGATTTGATGTATGCCTTTACACACAAAACATTATATGTTCAGTGTGGAAGCCAGGGTGAGAGGTGGAGACAGTGGCAAGCAATGTCCATCAGTTAGTCCACACACACGAGAGAGAGAGAGAGAAAGAGAGAAAAGAGAGAGAGAGAGAGAGAGAGAGAGAGAGAGAGAGAGAGAGAGAGAGAGAGAGAGCGCTTCAATTAGAGTTCTCAGGAATTGGTTATAACGAGCCATTTTTCCTGCAGATATTTTGTGGTCTATTATAAAACCTCATTAAAAACACAAAGTCATTTGTAATCAGATCTATTTTTTCTTCATCAAGAACTTCTGCCCTTAATCTGTTTACAATTCTTTCCTCCTACTGTAGATCCAAAGACACTGTGACACATGGCAGACCCTGTGAACCTGAACACATTGTATAAGACTAAGTAATCCCGTTCTGAAAATAAGAATGATTTCAATAATCAGGAAAACCTAGTATATAATCATAGCGCCAAATATCATGCTAGTAATTATAACTATTTCCCGCTCTAAATCAATTGGTGTGCAAGCTCAAAGCTCTCATTTCATTATAGCCTAATTGGATTCATAGAGCTGCGTTCTCCTGGTAACCCTAGCCCCTGTTATAAAATGGGAAAAAATCATCATTAAATTTGATTTACATACTTCTCTTTAAGTATCACCTACATTGCCCTCATAGCAAGGAATTTCTGTTAAAATTTTCTTTTGAATGAAGAACTGTAGTCATTTATAATAATCTGAGGAGAGCCTTTTATATCCTCCTCAGAGTTAAAATAAAAATTTAACACATTTCCCCTCATTTCCAAAACTAAATATTATCTCAAATCCTAATAAAATATTCCAAAGGAATTCTGAAATCACTAATACTGTGACAGGTCCCCTTCATTCTGCTTGTCATGAAATAAGTAAGATCAAAACACATGGTAGTGCAGTAACTCCTTTAGAGCTCTTGCAATTGGTGTTTGTGTAAAATGTGTGTGTGTGATGTGTGTGCATTGTGTGTGTATGCATGGTATGTATGTGGGTGAATGTGTGTATGTGTGTAAGGTGTGTGCATGTGTGTATATTGTGCAGTGTGTGTATATGTGTGGTGTATGTGTATGTAATTTGTGTATATGTGTGATGTGTGTCTAATGAGTGTGTGGAATTGTGTGGTGTATGTAATTTGTTGTGTGATGTGTGTCTAATGTGTATGTATGTATAGTGAGTGTGTATGTGTGTAATGTGTGTATACGTGTGATGTGCGTATGTGCAGTGTGTATGTAATGTGTTTTATGTGTGGTGTGTGTGTAATATGTGTGTATGTGTGGTGTGTGTGGGTGTGATGTGTGTGTTGGTGCATGTGCATGTGGAAGCCAGGAGTTGGGTGCTTTCCTTAAGTGCATCATCTTTTCTTTTGAGACACCCTATTGACCATGAGTGGCTCTTAGGGTTAGACTGGCTGGCCAGGAAGCCTCAGGGATCAGCCTGTCTCCAACACACTGACTCTGTGTCTAGCTCTTCTGCGTTAGGGTCCTGCCATCTCGTTACACTAAGGAGCTCTTTCCAGTGACAGCCTTTCCTGCTGTCATCTCTCAAGACAGATACTGTAGAGCTTTCCAAGGACACTTAACCCGTTTCTCTCAATGTCTTGGTATGAGAGTGTCCCATGTGCTCTTCTTAAAGGGTCCAGTGAGAGCAGACAGCAGGGCAGGCATGACAGACCTTTACGGCATCGCTAGCCCCTATTCCTGTAGATTCTCTCTCTTTGTTCTATAACTCATTTTTCAGAGGCTCAACTTGTTTAACACAGACCACCATAAACTTCAACTTCAAACAGTTAAGTGCACGGCAAAGCCATTCTTAATTGCTTGAGTTGACAAAATGAATCCAGGATTTCTATTTCTTTCTATTAGTTCATGAGAACACACTGACCTGGTCCTAAATGATCTAGCATATAATAAGACCCATTCCTACACATATCGCCCAAGCTTCCATCAACACAAATCAGACACTGCTATGGCGTTTAAACTGTCTCCTGTGGCTTAGAATTTGTCCTTGTTCCCCAATAGCATATTGATTTGACTATTTCTCTACCTGTGTATGGACCTAAAAGTGGGAAGAGGTGGATCTTAAATAAAACCGTGTCTATTTGCAGCAAATTCTAGGTGAAGTCATAAGACAGTCTCTGAAAAGGAACAATCAACATCCCCTTCCAAAAGGAAAGGAGACAACTTGGTGGATTGGAGGGATGTGCTGGATTTTCATAGTCACCCAGATATCCTTCATTCTGAGATTCAGGGTGTCAGTCAAGGGTTCACTTTCCCGAAAGACATCTCTCCTCACACTGCAGCCTGGAAGCCTGTATAACCACTGACTGTGGCTTCAAGATGTCTCGGCATCATTCCTACAAGAGGCAATGTATTATTTTAGGATGTAATTATGTTTGTTCAACCATGTTTAAACCCAGGCATTTCAAGTTCTGAGCTTGTAAATTCAGGCAGGATTTCCCACCATCTTTTTTATTGTTCCTATC